>NC_133759.1:92686189-92993411 GCF_036562045.2 Rhinolophus sinicus | reverse complement strand
CCATATAGTATATGATTCCATTTAAAAGAAATGTCTAAAATAAGCATATCCATAAAGAAAGCAGATTGGTGATTCCACAGGCTGGGGGAGGGGAAAATGAGGCGTGTCTCTAGCAGGTACAAAGTATTTTCGGGGCTGATGAAATTGGACAGTGCAATTATAATTTAGATGTTCTGGGATTAGATAGTGGTGATAGTTGCACAACACTGTGAATGTATTAAAAACCACAAAACTGTACACTTTCAAATAGTGAAAATTATGGTATATAAATTGTATCTCAAAAAATAAAAATTAAAAAGAGGAGGAAAGTGTGTCAGATAGTACCTGACTTACGGACACTGAGTAATTTGCTAAGTTTCCCCTGGCCCTTTATTAAAAATGGTGAAACTAGGATTCAGAATCAAGTCATTCTGATACAAAGACCATGCTTTTCACCATCCCACTAACCTTCCCCTCGCATGTGCTGTAGCAAAGGGCTACTGGAAAACATTAGTAGTGAAATAAGTCTTTCTGATGATTCTGCCATTTTGACTAAAAAAGTCGTTTGTTCAATCGTATGATCTGTTGATACTCATTAAAGAAAAAAGTTATTCATATCTTTTCTTCAAATAAATGGATCTGTGGAGACTATTAATAAATCCAGCCAAAAGACTACACAAAACACTACACAGATAATTTGGAGGAGGGAGTAAAAGAATCAGGAAAGGCACGGAAAATATTAACACTGCTTTTGCCTAAACAAAATATTGTGAGCACTGCTTTTGCCAAAGAGATTATGAAAAGAGTTAATAAAATTAAATTAAACTTCAGGGAAAATTGCTTTGACAAATAATTCTTCAGCTAAAGACCATGTATGAAAGCAATGATTAAAGGGAAACAACAAATATTTCTAGGGTGCCAACCAGGATGTACTAAATCAGATACACATGGCTTCACAACTCTGCTCTGCTGCTTTCTCAGCCAAATCATCTTGGCGAGTTACTTAATTTCTCCAATCATTTTTTCCCTCTTGTGTAAAATACAGAAAATTTAAAATTTTCCTCACAAGGTTATTATTGTTATATAAAGGGCAGCAAATAGGAACCCTAAATGGTAGCTCTGATGATTAATTATTATTCAGGCTAGGAATGATGAAACCACTCAGCATTTGGATGGGGTCAAATGACAGTACCCACTTTTGGAGGGGGGGCACAGTTTCCCTACGTCAAACACAAGCCCCTGAATATAAACAGAGCCCCTAAGTCCTCAACTGATTAGGAATTTTTTTTTCATAATTTTAATGGCTCATAAAGAAGCATCTTTATTCACCCTTGGGGAGAAAAGTATAATAATATACAGAAATATGGGGTTTCCTATCACTATGGCAGAGTAAGCTGACCTAGTAAAGCCTCCACTTCCTACCTCAAATAATTATAAATATTTTTAAAATTTCTCTCTCATGAGTATTTCAGGCCCAGACAGTATTATAAAGGAACTTAACAAATGTTCAAGGCACATTTAAATTATAATTTATATAAAGTGTTCTAAAGATTAGAAAAAGAACACACAATGGGATTTATAGATGATGTAATACAGAATTGTACACCTGAAATCTATGTAATTTTACTAACAATTGTCACCCCAATAAATTTAATAAAAAAAAAAAAAAAAAGAAAAAGAAGACAATGACTCAACTGACTTTATAAGACTGGGACATTTTTTATATCAAAACTAGAAAAGGATCATAATGGAAAAGAGAATTATTGACCAACGTAATTTACATACAGGGATATAAAATTCCTAAATAAAGTACCCATTAGTTGAAAACGGCAGTATTTTAACTCTAATAAATCATGTTAATGTAGGGTTTTTCCCAGGAATGCAAGATTGTTTCAATATCAGAATATCTTTAAAAAAAAAAATCACGACACTAACAAACTCATGGGGGCGAAACATAATCATCTCAATGCATGCAGAAAAGGCATTAGATAACATTCCACACATTTTTCCTAAGAAAGATTTTTACCAAACAAGGAATAGCAAGAAAAATTCTTATTCTGATAAAAGATACCTTTCAAAAACATGTAGCAAATACAACACTTAATGACAAACTTTAGAGGCATTCCCATTAAATTCAGGAATAAGACAAAGATTTCATTATAATTTCTATGATTATTGAAGGTCTTAGGTATTGAAATACAACAGGGGGGAAATGGTAAGAGGATTAGAAATTTTTGATATTTCTTAATGATTTGTCTATATAAAGAATTAAAAGAAAAAATTTGAATTATCAGAACTAGTAAGACAATGATTTTATATCCAGCAGGATTACTGTATATAACATCAACTACAAAAATCAATACCTATTTATGTATTATCAATAATCAATGTATAAACATAAGAGGAAAATTATTACTATTTACAATTGTAAGAAAAATCAAGAAACAGATCTAATAAAAGATGTTTAGAACCTTATGGAGAAAATTTTCAAACGTTATTGAAGTTCACAAAAAAGATCTGAATAAATGAAGAAATAATTAGTTTGGTGGATGGAAAGTTTGAATATCTTAGATATGAAGATTTTCTCTATATTAATCTATAAAATTCAAGAGCATTATAATCAAACCCAAATAATTCCTATTAAAAAATAACAATGAAGTATATGGCAAACTATATGGACAAATAGATCAATGCATAGTACAGAGAGCCTAAAAACAAACTAAAGCATTTGGCAACTGAGAATATAAGAAACATAGCTTCATAAAGCTGAAGGAAAGTGAGATTATTCAATAAATGGTATTTCCATTTGGAAAAAAATAAAGTTTAACCTATATTTCACACTACACACAAAAATCGCTGATTATGTAGACACCTAAATGTTAAGGAAAAAATTTAGGTCTATCTGAAGATATATGGAAGTCTTTTTTATATTGGGATCGGAAAGGATTAGTGAAACAAGAAATTTAGAAGGTAAGTAGCTAAGAGGAGTTACAAAACAGAACCAGGATTAGTGAAAAGAATTTATATGAATGCCCACCAATTATTAAGAAAAAAGAAAAAGTAATAAAGAACATAAAGAGGAAATCAGAACAACCAGAAACCATATGAAAAATGTGCAATCTCACTCACATCAAAGAAATTAAGATTATATGACACTATTTCTCACACACTTTAGATTAATACAATCAAAAGATATACCCATACCAAAAGTTGGTGAGGATGTGGGGAAAAAGACAGGATTATACATCATTATAATCACATCAGATACCAATTTGGTGATATCTAGTGAAGTTTAAAATGGGTACAATCTGTGACTCACCAATTGCAGTTCTTGGTGTACGCCATAGAGAAACACTTGCACGTGTGTACCAGATATTCCATACAAGCTCATTTACTGAAGTCAAGCTTGTAATGGGGAAACTGCTTTTAACATCCCAAATGTTCACTGAAAGAAAAATTGATAAATAAATTATGGTACCTTCATAGATGGATTACTATATAGAGATTTAATAATGCTTTAATTTAAATGAACTAGATCTATGTAGATAGATACATTTCAAAACTATCATGTTGAACTAAAAGTTGCAGAATGATACTAAATACAGTAAGTTAGAGTTTGTGTACATTACACAAATCAGTAACATTTATGGGCAATATAAATGTATGTAGCCAAAAGAAAGAAAAAAAAGATAGGAAGGCATTTCAAATAATATTGCCTCTGCGGATAAAAGAAGAGATACAGTGAGAAGGTCTAACTAATTGGAGAACAAGCAGAATTGAAAAGATGCAGCAGAAGAAGTACTGGAACAGATGACAGATGGGGATTTTCCAAAACTCAAGAAAGATATCCATGTACAGATTTAAGAAACCCAATGCACTTAAAAAGTCTGCTTGGGATACAGAAGCTGCAAAAGGCATTTGTTCCTTACAGTAACAACACAAAAGTCAGAAAAACTGCCAATTCATGACTTTACTTGAACCTGTCAGAACGCTGAAGGCACAGGGCAACAAGTCTGAAAACAAGCACTTGCAGGAGAGGACGGAACGCAAACAGTTGTTTACATGGAACAGACAAAGGGAGAAACAATAAAAAAAAAGCTAGAGTTGTCCATAAAGGCCAAATGCGCACTGGTGAGAATGTCTACAACCCCGTGGGGCCACCAATACAGGGGGAGTTCACATGACCCAGTTGTAGTTTCTTCACAGACCTCACTGGGCACACGCAAAAAGACTGGTGAGAGTCCTGGGAGCGCTTCCCTTTTGGTACAGACTTGGGGAAGGGGAACAGTAGCCACAGCTGGAGGGCAAAAAGCCTCCCCAGATCCTTCTTCCTTTCTCGCCTACAAAACTTGGTGGAGGGAGGACAGACAGGGTCATCTCTCCAGTACTCAAGTGAAACTCCATTGAAACTGAGGAAATAGAAAAAATTCACAGGTGTCTATATGGATCTGGTGCATTAAAATTTCAAAACAGCCAGACTCATCGTGTTTACAGATATGTACTTCAGTGTTAAAAATACAGAGAAAAGCAACGAGGTGACGGTCATAAAGCCAGAATAATGGTTACCCTCAAGGGGAAGAAGGGAGTTGTTTTCGCGTCAGGTCATTCTGGGGGCGCATGGGTGCTGGCAATGCTGTTTTTGATCTGGATTACAGTTAGATAATTACTCTATAATAATCCGTGAAGCCATATTTGTATTTTTGCTTATGTTTTTTTCTTACGTGTGTAATGTTTCACAGCAAAAACACTTTAAGTGAGAGAGAAGGAGGTAGCATAGTTCTGGCACATAGCGGGTTTTCGCTGAATTTCACTCTTATTGTGACGAGAAAGTTGAACCAGCAGCCAAAAGCTAAGGCATGAGACCTGGAAAGGCTGTAGTCGTACAAATGTCTCACCACTGCCCACACGGCAGGATTTTCTAAATTCCTTCATACACTTGATGACATTTGGGATGTGGATGGAGTAGCTCAGAATAGCCAAGAGACTTTTCCGAGGGCAGCAAACTACTAAATGCCTTTTCCAGGATTTGAATTCGTGTCCTCCTTGCAGTCCAGCCCACTTTCTCCTGTGAAGAGGGGTAAGGAACTGCAGGCGGACTGACTGAGACAGTAGGAAGTGCTGGCATCGGGCTTTGCCTATCCAGTCCTAAGAAATGCTTCCTTAGGTTTTGACTCTGTTTTTATACGTATGTGTGATTTTGCGTTGTTTGTTTTGGCAGAAGACACGCTTGCTAAGGCCACCTAACTGAGTAGAAAGCAAAAACAGGAAAGGCTATGATCATTTGCCACAAGAGAAGTTTTCTTTCTTTGGGTCCTAGCTGCTTGAAGCTGTGTTAGCACTAGAGTGAGATCTTGGTGGAATTCTCAATGTCTATGTTTACCTCTTTGAATGCCATCTATTGCTGCAAAAATAATCAGCCCCCAAAGCTTTGAATACTGGAACTCGCTCTCTGAGCGACTTCTTAAGAAACTGCTATATTTCTCCTGTGAATAAATTACCCATCACGAATGCACTCCAACCTCAGAATAATGTGACGTGCCCCGACCCCTTTAGATGACATCAGTGTAACTGCACGAGGTTAATTGTAATACTCTGCTATTTGCACACAAAATCAAGGGCCAATGTCCTACGTTAAGAGTTTAATGGCCCTCAAGCAGCAAGAAGCAGACTTCGCTATCCCTCTCTGGCTTTTCAGCAGCTGGTGGGCTCTGTAGGAAAATGCACATGTAAAAGGAGAGTAGTTAAACCTTGGATGCGACTGCATTTACACACCTGCTAATGAAATCAAAGGAAAAAGCTCCTCTTCCCAGCTGAAAATCCCCTAACGTGGGAGTCAGCCCAGGCACAAGCCACAAGTGTACTGTACACCACGTGTGGAGCAGCACTGTCCGGTAGAAATAGCAAATGAGCCAAAATGGAGAGCCACCTATGTGATCGTAAATTTTCTAGTGTTCTAAGAAAAGAAACAGGTGAAATGAATTTTACCCTAGATTTAGCTCAAGAGATCTAAAATATTATCATTTCAATATGTAATCAACATAAAAATATGCTGAGACATTTTACACTCCTATTTGCATATTAAATCTTCCAAATCCAATGTGTATTTTAGATCTACATGCTGTAGGGAAGGAAAAAAAAGTCTCCTCTGCCCACTTAGGTTGAATAACTGAGGCCTGCAAATTTAACTAACAACTGACAGATTAACAAGAGAAAGGTATACACATTTTGTTTGATGTTAATAGTTTTTTACATGGGTAGAAGCCTTCCAAGGAAAGATGTGACAATCCAAAGAGGCAGGTAGACCTAGGTTCTTAATACCTTTTTAACAAAGGGTGATAAGTTGCGGAGAAGTGGCCGGACATAAGAAAAGGAGTGTGGGTCTGCTAAATCGTGGGAAAGTCAAAATATGGAGGAAACTGAAGATGAGGGTTATTTTAATAAGGTTTGTTTGTGCAGACCCAGCTCCATGCTGACTTTCTGTTTCCAGTAATAACAGTTGTTTTTCTCCGCCAGGTTCAGGACACCTTCACACGGGGAAATTTATGCCCCACGTGTAGGCCGAGAGGGAAGGCAGAGAGCTCTCTGCATCTATTATTTCTCAATTGTCTTCAGCACAAAATAATCTTTATGCCTAAGTGACATATTCTGGTGTGGCATATTCTGAACGCCTTCATAGCACATCTCAATCTGGGTTCGATTCATGTCACTTGCTCAATAGCCACAAGTGACTAGTGGCTATAATACCGGAGAGCACTGATGTAGAGCTTCTTGGGGTTCCTTTCAGAGCAGCTTCTCCAAGTGCAAATGAAAGCTGGGATTTAAAATCGGCTGTGAGCGTAAAGTGCTTAGCATGACCCCCAAACCATGGTAAGTCCAGTAAATGATACCTATTGTCACTAACGTTATTGTTGTTGACCATGGATTGAGTACTTTGTTTGTTTTCCATGAAAGCCCACATTTGAATTTTTATACCCTCCTGTGGTCCGTATGTACAAAACATCACAATCTTATTATATGTAGCATTTGTAAATGCCATGGATACTACTGCATTTAACTGCAGCTTTCATGACATAGGAATCTCACACTTTAGTCGTTTTTACCGTATGTCTGGTTTTACCATATCTGCATACCACCTGTGCTATTATTTCAGACTTGTCTTCAAATGACCTTATTTCTTTAAATTGACTATTTGGGACTTTACCCTTATCCTAAGAAGTCATAGCCCTGAAATCGGGAGTTTGATACTCTAGATATATATTTTTCTTATGTTAAAATAAACACATGGCTTTAAAAAATGTCCTTGTGCCTCTTCTGAATACATCATAAATGCAAAAATAGTACATCTACCATATTTTGAGGAAGAATTATATAATCAGTATTTATACAGTGTTCCATCCTGGCTCCACTAGCTTTAAGCTCTGTGGCCTTGGCAGGTTCCTGAAACCCTCCAACCATTAGTTGTCTCATAAAATGAGACTGTCAAGGGTTCTTGAGTATTAGATAATATATACAAAGTTTTTGCACAGTCTCTGGTTTTCTTGAGTGCCTTGATCAAGAAACATTAGCTCTATCTTTATTACAAGTGATCTACAGTGTACAAAGCATTTCCTGCGTATTATTTTCACAAGACTCCACCAAAGAAATCAAGGATCATTATTTCTACTTTATAGGTAAGAAAACTGTGTCTGATAACTTGTCCAGGGTTCATGTGCCAGTATGTAGTGAAGTTGGACTCAAAGTCAAGTTTTTGAAGGCACATTCATTGCTACTTCCACGAAAATACAGTTTCTGTGGCAGCAAATGTGTTTGCCTATTTTTATAATGGCCACCTACTGAAAAAGAAACCTTCCCACTGGCAAAAAAAAAAAAATAGGGCGGAGGTAGTTGGGAGAGTCTGTCTTTCATGAGCATCAGTAAGCATTTCTGGAGGCCCTAGAAGGTGCAAAGCCCTTTTCACCAAGAAGATAAACTGCTACTTTAGACCACCATAGAACAGGTCTCTGTAGAGTTTATTCTTCGAGCAAACATTGGAATGTACATTACAGTGAATCCATCACTTCAAGTTGGGCTACCCATCACCAGGTGAATTAAAGAATCTGAACAACTTTTCAGGCAATGTGGTTTTGGTGCCTAAAATAACTTACTATACCAGGTTGGAGGAAGGGGGTGGGAGGTGCTTCTGGAATTTAACTTTCAAGTCGAGGTCTAAATTTCTTTGTTTCACTCTGAAATTGTCAAGACATGCAGCCTTGGTGTCTTTCATAGAGTAAGGGCAGATTCTGTCTTTCAACAGACCCAAGAAACCTTTCAAGGCAAATTTAATTCAGGAAATCATGCCAGGAAATATTCCTCCAGATATGAGGCAGCTATAAAAAACTGTGGGTCCTGCTCATAAGGATTAAAGAATTGCCACTATCAATGCCACATTGTCTCGTTTTTCTTCTCCAAGATTTCTATAATTAAACAAAAATAGATTATGGATTATGGACCAATCACAACCCATATTTCCAGAAGAGATTTAAGACTGTCTGATTCGCCAGCCTGTGCTGTGAAGGCCCATGCACGCTCTTTGAACAATAGCACCAGCAGTAAATGTGTTTAAAATAACTTACTGTGCGCTAGGCACTGTTTTAATCATTTACATAGATTAGCTCGTTTACCCCTTACAACGACCCTAGGAAGGACAGATGAGAAAAGTGAAGTACAGAGATATTAGGCAACTCACCCAGAGTCACACAGCTAGGATTGGTGCACCTGAGATTTGGACTCAGGATATCAGACTTCCAAGTCTGGGCTCTTAGCCATGACATTACACTCCCTCTGTTACAAACAGGGAAGAATAGGTGGGTGGGGGCGGGCATCTTGAACATCCAGAACCCCCCTTCCCTCGAAGACACTTTAAATGATCTAAATGTCAAGGGTAATACATGTACAATGCAAAGTGGGCAACGGGGAATGACTCCTCTAATGGTCTAGATCATTTACATTTTCATTGCATGACTTGAGTAGGAATTGGGGAAAGACTTCATTAAATGAATGATGTGAAACTTTCTATGTGTTCAAATTCACTTTGCCTGCACGTACCCTTATAGAAGACCTTTTCAATGATTACAATAGGAGCAGGTGTACCTAGTGTGTACTTGTGTTTGCAAGCACGCACACTGTATGGAAAAAGAAGTGGAAGTAGCTATTAAAAGTATGATAGCCAAGTTAAAAGATACACCTTAAAATTGGAGGAGATTAGGGTTCCAAAGCTTAAATGAAAGGAGTCCTGTGGAGCCTTTTTATTTCTACCATTTCATGTCCTGTAACCTTCTTTTTAATGGTAGCTATCATCTAAAATGTGGTGGGCATTTTCTTAAGCTAGAAATGACCATTAGCTCTTAGAATTAAAATACGCCAATAATTGTCTGATAATCTGTCTCAGTTAAGCTATTTCCTGCCACTCTCTTTAGCTTATTATCAGAGTGTGAAAAATGCCTAGCAGGTGGACTTTCTGCTGAAAACTGAAGGAAAGATGTATTTTGGCTAATTGCTTTGTGTAAGAGTTGGCTGGGAAATAAGAACGAGCACTAAACGACATGGTAAGTGTATAACTAATGACAACTGGGTAGGAATTAAAGAGCAGAAAAAATATTACAATGAGTCTAAGCTTATAGCATGAAAATAAGAACTCTCCACTCTAGAGGCAATCTCTGCTTCCTTGTTTTATACCTTGAGTCTTTTTCAATTAGTTGTACGTCATGGAAAAACAAAAAACAAATCTATCATGCATTTTTACTTCCATTTGAAACTGCAATATGAGGTTGTTATTGGTAGAAATAAAATAGGTTATTTTAAAAATTTATTATGTATACAGTACTGTAAAGTATTAATATTTATTCAATATATTAATATTAACTAACAATTACTGAGAATTACTATGTGCCAGGCAGTAGGCTAGTTTTCCAAGCATTAGCTCATTCAGTCCTTACAATTTATCAGAATGAGTGGTGTTAACCAATGAGGAAAACATGGCTCAGAGAGGTGAAGTAATTTATCAAAGGACAGACAGATTATCAGTGGTGAAGGAGATTCCAGCCTAGAGTCATCTGACCAAAAACCTGTTCTCTTAATGGATGCTCTGCTGCCAGTGTTACCTGTTGTTATTTCTCCAGGCTTACGCAATTCCCTTGGAACAGCAAAGCAACCTGAAAATGGCTGCACTATTGTCAGACAGTTGCATAAAGCGGTGCTTCTCACAATGGAACCTCTGGAACATAGGCTGCCTAGGGTTTTAAATGATGTCGCTACCTGGAATGTTACAACTAGTCAATTGGTAATTAAAAACATTATTTTTCCATGAAAACACACTACGGAGTAGAATTCACATGAATCTTTAAGGTAAAACATAATGAGGATTCAAAGAAATTTGGGGTTCATATCTCCCAGAAAGGGCTAGGCCCACACCCAGAAGCTTGATTCATCCTTATAAAGCTGCCATCACACCTCAGCCGGCCTAGCACCCACCGCCCCTTCTTCTGGTGGGACATCACGATTGTCCTCTAGGAAACACCCCTCATACACTCTCATTCGGAGTGTCTTAGTGGTTGACCCCATTCCTGGCTCTAACGGAAGCCTGCGATCCAGGCCTGACCAACGGGACCCACTAATAGATAATTTGAAAAGAAATTCTTTTGTCTGGACTTGACGCTGGGAGGATGACTGCCTGGAGCTACGCTGGGCCATCTGGCCACTACATAAACATCGCTTGCCGGAGAATGATGCCAACACGGAGCAAATCAGGGCCAAGAGATGGAGCACAATCAAGTCCTGCTGAAACAGTCTGAGCCCCGCCATCCCGGGGGCGAACTCCTGAACTCATTAGTCATGCAAGCCAGTAAATGCTTATTTTTATTTTTTTTTTAAGTAAACATGTTGGTGTTCTGTCATTTGCAGCTGCAAGTTTCCTAATACAATGTCTATCAGTTCCTTTGATCATTACAGAAACTCAGATGTTAAGCTCTTGGCCACAAGACAGAGGAGAAAATCCATGGGTGGTAATAGTGCTTCCACAATCTAGTTCATCTGCACATCATGGGGGAGGAAGAATCAGAACCTCAGAAAAAGGAGAAGCTCATGGAAATGAAAAGCCAAGACCCTACTTACACAAGTTCATAAATCAAACAATGAAATAAAAATGATGTATTGAGAAAATGGGCAGGAATCCCAGAATAAATAATTCTTTCTCTTCCCATCATAATGTGATGGTGGATGTGCTTGGGCAGGAATGACCTGCACGGTGAGACAAAGAAGAGAATAAATGTGACTTAACCTACCTCTAAGAAAATCATTTGCCATTTTAGTGAAAAGAGAAAATTTAGGAACAATGCACATATGTATGTATTTATATGTACCTGGCTCTATTTACACACCTGCTCTATTTTCCAAAGGACCGGATTCTAAAATTGGCGGTAGTTTTATTTGTTGTTATAATTTTATTTGTTGTTATAGTTTTATTTGTTGGGTCTCATACCGGTGGAACTTTCTACCTTTTAGCTCCACAAAAGTGGAGTGGTGTCAAAGACCAATGTCAAAGAAAGTCAAGAGCTCTGAGCTCTAGATCTCTCCTCTGTTCATGACTTCCATGTGGTCTTAGGAAAGTCATTCAGCCTCTTTGATCTTGAAGGTATTCCCAAATTTGGCCACAACAGAATGATCTTAGATTCCTTCCCGATAGTCTGCACCCTCATCGTCTTTGCCAGACCGTCTCCCCTTTCCTGTGTGTTCACACCTCCACACACCTCTAAGCTAGCTGTTCCACCTACACCTGTCTCAATCTTGCCTCCCTTTTAGCATCTAGTTCAAGTTCTACCTACTCTGCTAAGTCCTCCTACTGTCACCGTTTATACTTACTTATTCCTCCTGAGTTTTCAGAGCACAGACTATCAAGGAATATGTTTAAAATGTCTTCTAGTCTAATCCCACCCACTTCCCACCAATCTTTGATTTATGTATTCAGCCTCTGCAAACTCAAATCCCTATAGGGTGCCTCAAATTTGTATAAATGCATGAGAAGTGTAGGGTGTAAGACAATGGGACAAAGGTATATAATTCAAAGTGACACTTGCCTAGCTACCATGATTTCTAAAATATTACACATACATAATAGCCAAACCCAATGCAAATGCCAAACCAATGGACCAGCACTCTGGACCCTGACTTACATTATCTAATCCATGGCATACTCAAGAATCCTAAATCAAAATTACAGTTATGTGAAGCATGCTAGTTCGTGCTCTTTATTATTTCAGCTCTATTAGAAATCCTTCTTTAGGAATCAATTAACACTTGGAGTCATTGCCACATTAGGAGGCACTCAACTCTCTCAAATCTCCTGAACTGTCCCACAATTCTTTCAAAGGCATTATTCGTCTTAGTCCTCAAATGCAAGCTCCTTGAGATCAGGACACACAGGCTGGGTTAGAGACTGATTTTCTTCCCTTGACTCAGGCACTCTGTACCCCTGAACATAAGAGCATCTAGTTTGAAGAGAATGTCTTTGGAGGCCTATGAGAAAATGACAAATGCAGCAGTGAAGCAATTAAATCCAAAATGCTCACCCACAGGATGTGGGAGAGGATCTCTCATTTCTCCCAGAAATGTTGATTGTGGTATGATTTTTTGTTGTTGTGTGTCTGCAAAGTGAAAATTCCTCAAGCATTCATCACCCAGCAATTATAAAGAAATGTAGCAATTAAGTTTTCTTTTTTCCCAAGCTGATAAGTGTCAGGAGAAAAAAAAGAAAAAAACACATTAAATACACTTGGGCAAGGCAGATTAAAAAAAAAAAAAACTTAAGTGGACCAGAGTTATGTCAATGATTCTCAGTTTCTGTTTCAAAGTGGAGATATCATGAGTATTTGACTGGTTTTCCTGTCATTCATGTACTAAGTTTTTTCACACATGCGATCAGCCAGGTTAGATCCTGCGTCTCAAGTGGGGCTCACTGAGGTCAAAGCAGCCAGCCTGCTCCGAGAATGCAGAGCTCAGAAGTCTCCAGCGTCCCCACTGAGTGACCAAGGGAGACAGCACGTTCACCCTCTGTTGCTGAAAATGGAATGAAGGAACTTTTAGGGCTTCATAAACTCTCTTCACTCTTGAATCACCTGTAATTGTGCCTGGAACAGAGTGGATACTTCAGTACTGATCTGCAAATGTGTGTTGAATGAGCACATACTTCCCGGACTTAGTTAGGCTTTAGAGTTGGTAATTCAGCAGAAGGAAAATTAAAAAACAAAAAACAGAGATACGGGATATAGAAACTGGTAATCAAATGACATTTGTGGTATAGTGGAATATAAATGAGAGTTGCCATTATTTTGTTAAAGTCGTATATACACGTGTTTCTACTAATAAGTTTACTCACTAAAAAAATTTCTTTCCCCAGAACATCTTATCTTTTGTGCATAAGCTCATTAACATCAAGAAATGAAGCTGGATGCTATGGGGGAAAAAAATATTGACATATGTAGGGTGTTAATGATAATAAAAATAACACTATTTACTGAGTATTTATCATGTTCAAAGAACTTAACATGTAGTTTCACAATTAATCCTAACGATCATTTGAAGTAACGAATATTATCCTCTAGTTTTCAGGTGAGGAAACTGAGGCATGGGCAGATTAATTATCTTACCCATTATTTAATGGTGGAGTTTGGAGATGAACTCAGGCAACCTGAGTCAGAGATTGCAAATATAGACATTCTATTATTTTTAATCCCGCCTTTATTGCATCATCTGGTGCCCCAGTGACCTGCTTTCACGGGACACTTGCGTTCCTAAAGTATCTTAAATTCACAAATTAGCATCTTCAAGTCTATCTTGAAGGTGACACAACTGTTCCATCAGGTATCATTTCTTAGCAGAGCGATTTGGTCAATTACATTTTCAAAATTTGGACATAAGGCTGGTCACACAGGTTGCTCTACTGTAGGACCCCTCAGAGCCTTCAACATGCCAATGTGCACTGCATTTAAAACAAAATGTAGACTCTTCAGCGTTCCCTACCAGACCCATCATGATCTGGCTTCTGCAGACCTTCCCACATCCCAGCCACTGCACTCACCTCAAAACCCCACGCTCTAACCACACTTTTCCATATGGTCCATCCCTGTTACCTTTCTTGATTTCTTTCACACACCTTTTCTACATAAAAGGCTCATGAAGACAGAAGGTCCAGAAAGACAAGGGCACTGTCTTACTTGGTGCTGGATCCCCACTCCTTAGCACATCCCTGACCCGTACAGATGTCCAATAAAGGTTTGCTGAATGAATGAGTCAGCTGCTAAGAAGAAGTAAACTCAATTTATTCTATTTCCTAACCAATCTGACAACCACCTTCCCCTTTTGAATATCGATTATACTCGTATTTCACAGAAAGCTTGTATTCCAAGAAATACTGTGTGTGAAAAGAAAAACTAAACAAAATAGTCTCACTATTATTCAAAATAAAAGAAAATTTAAATTATCCTAGCTCTGGCCTACCTTAAAATAGCTGTTCATTAAAATGAATATTGTGGGATATTTCTGATGAAAATTTTAAATGCATCTAATTACTATAATTATGTCTCCGTAGATTAATTTGAATATGTCTAGTATTTTTTATGGTTTAAAGAATACAGGGTTTTCTATCCTCAAAAATACACCTAGGTCAACTGATAACTCTAGAAGTGACGTTTTACCTAGAAATAGACTTATTGAAACCCCTGACTTCACTTGTGTGTTAGCCTAGGTCCTCCAAGAAAGATACACTCAAATGGATGTTGTGGGTTAAACTGTGTCCCCTCAAAAGATGTTGAAGTCCTGACCCCCAGTACCTGCAAAATGATCTTTGGAAGCAGTATCTTGGCAGATAACCATGTCAGGATGCGGTTATCAGGTTGGGCCCTAATCTAACATGACTGTGTCCTTATAAAAAGGGGAAATTTAGACAGAAAGAAAGACATGGACAGAGGAAAGATGATGTAAAGACACAGAGAAAAGACTATCTACAATTCAAGAGGAAGCTAAAAAGCATGGCACAGTCTCTCTCACAGCCCTCAGAAGGAACTACTAACCCTGCCAGAACCTTGATCTTGGACTTCTAACCTCCAAAAATGTGAGGCAATAACTTTATTTTAAGCTACCCGGTCTATGGTACAGAGGTACTTGAATATGTTGTTTAATTAAATCACTTCATTATAATGATGATGAGATGTCATAGGAACTTAACTCTGTTTATATCAATTAGCCCATGGTAAAACTCGTTTTGTTATATGTCATTTTGCTTCCAGTCCCAAAACCTATCCACTACATTAAGTGAGAACTTGCTGTGCTTGAAGGCAACCCTGGGAAACTAACACAATAGATTTAACCTGTAAGAGATTAATGAGGAAAACTACCTGGGAAGGAAAATAAGGATGGAGTAAAAGACGGCTGGGAGAACCATCAGAGTTCCATGCAGGTCTGTCCCTTATAAACCAGAGAAGGAAGGCAGGCAGGGAGGGAAGGAGGAAGGGGGTGGGGGGCGGTTGGTTAAGTGGAAGAGCTTTAGACTGCATTTCAATTCTAAGAAAGTTTGGCAAAACTTTGGGAGTCCTTAAACCAAAGTTGCCCATCAGAGAAGTCCTGTGTCTCCCAAACTCAGACGTGCTTTAGTATCTTTGCTCAGTCACTGGCTGGGAGCAGCCCATGGAAAGCGTGCCTTTAGCACCAGTGCAGTGATAAGTGTCAGAGCATGGCAACTGGGACAATCAGAGATCTGAGTGATATATTTTCACTTCTCCACATTCTTGCTTTGCATATATCATGGAGACATTGCTGAAAGTTAAGCTAGAAGAGGTTATAAAATCATTTTAAGGAAGTTACCATGTATATCGTAAAGAGCTTGCCTCCCCAGTCAGACACATTGGACTTTGGTGTTAGCTCTGGTGCTGCTACTCAGCAGCTGTGTAATCTCAGTCAGTCAATTAAACTCTTTGGACCTCAGTTTCCAATTCTGCAAAATGGGAATGATAATAATAGCAGCTAACTCAAAGGTCACCGTGACTTTTAAACTAGATAATATGAGAAAAGTGCTCATCACAGTTTCTGGCACATCATTAGTAACCGGGACAAAGTAGTGCATGGTTACTAACTTATTATTTTCACAAATATTACCAATGCAGGGAGCATTTTTGAGGTTTAGTTTGTGTGTTTGTTTTGCCTGCCCCACATTACTTAACCTTTCTTTAAAACAAAAAATAAGGGAACTACTCTTTCCTACACAGGTATTGATGGGTCCCTGACTACCTTCCCACCTTCCTCCTGGGACAGTTGCAAATCCTAGAGGTAGCCAATTAAAGGACCCCTCCCCTGCCACCACCAGGCGATGTGTCCCATGGGTCTAGTTACAGTCATCCTCTCTACCCAAGTTCTCAGGGAAGAGCCTCTCTTTGCACAAGGGTTATACATTGTGGGATGTGACGTCCCGAACATCTCTGCAGGAGCTGGGTTCTGCTTTCCGCTACTGCACCAGCTCGTGCCATTCTCGCCCTTGTTCACTACCCTCAGGCCACAAGGGCCTTCTTGCAGCTCCACAGATGTCATAAGTTCTACCCCGATTGAGGCCTACGTCCAGAACACCCTCGCCTCCTCCCCTGGCTACTCCCGCACTTGGTCAGCTCATCCTTCAAACAGTGGCTGAAACATCCCTCCTTTAGAGAGATCTTGTGCCTTCCGTGAGGTCTCTAGAGCATTAGTAAGTCAACTGTCCAAATCCAAACCCATGCTCAGCTCCCCAAACCTGGACCTCCAGCTCTGTGAACAGTTCCAGTGTCCATAGTTCCACAAATCAGAATCACCCACCTTGACCTGCCAGTGGCCATCATGCCTACTCGCTGGGTAGAGCCAACTGAGAGCTGAAGGTGCTTCTGGGACCCTGGCTCCAGCTGGGACTGGACTTGCTGGATAGGTGAGCCAATACATCCGCTTTTCTTCTCAAGCTAATTTGAACAGGGTTTCTATTACTACAGCCAAAACAGTCCGAGCTAATAAATTGATTATCATTATCACCACCACCACCACATGTTTGAGTACTCTATTCATCCATCCACCTGGGCTGTCACTGGGAGTGATTCGCAAAGATTACAAATCTCTGTCCCTTTCCATTGTCCTTAGAATGAGACAAACTCTAGCCCGGGTTCCCAGGGCAGCATGAACTAGGAATAGCATAGCATTAGTCCAGTTTCTATTTGTGGGACAAATATGGTGTGGAGAAGCTGGGTGGAACACAAGACGTAGGCTAAGCCTGCCAGCACATGGCCCCAGTGACATGGAACCTCAGCTTAACAAGTCATCTTGAGAATCACAGGATATTTGCTGGGTATGCTGAAGCAAAGACTCTCTTTTCTGCTGGGGATACATAAATATGAAACCCCAGGAACTTATAACACCCCCAAGGTCAATCAGTCTCAGGATGAAATTAAACCCGGGAAAGAAAAAGCAGAAATGGAGACCTCGGCCTCTGCCACATTGTTGGGATGCTAGTTCAAGCCTCCCCTGGAGCTAGATATTCCTGGACCTTTTGGTTACTTGAATCAATAAATCTCCTTTATAGTTTAAGCCTGTATCGTGGGGCTTTCCTATAACTTGCAACTAAAGCATCCTAAGAGTTTTATTTTTATCTGCAGGAAGAGTCAAAATTTCCACCAGATGCTCAAGATATCTATGATCCCAAAGAAATAGTTTAACATCCTGGACTCAAGAATTTCTAAGGTTTGTTACATTAGCATTCTGTGATTCTCCAGTTGATTTTGTTTTAAATTCCAAACTTAGCTGATAACACATAAAGCTAGGCAATAGAAAAATATGTTTTCAAATAAAATAGGACTTTTCTATTATAACAAGAAACACTTATTAGAAAAAAAATGTATGAAAATATAAAAAAAGTATAAAACAGAGAGACAGCGCTATTAATATTTGGGAGGTATTTTTCTATGCATTTTTTTACACAGAGTTTTATGGACATGTCAATATGCTTAAGCTCATACTACATATACCCAATTTTTCATCTCGCTTCTTTTTGCACATGACATTATAGCATACACATTTCTCCAGGTTATTAGAAACCTTTTATAAACATGCTTTTAAACAGCTGCATAACTTTCAACTGAGCACTAAATTTCCTTAATGTTAGAAAAAAGGAGCTCTCTGTTTTTGCATCATGTATCCCTTTTTTGAAAAAGAGCTGCTGTGTGAATGTAAAGGAAGGCGCGACCAGTGGTGGAAGCTGCATCATTATGGCGGGTCAGGCCATGGGGAAATGGCGGAGGTGCAGGAGAACATCAGGACATTCCAGGGGCCGTTCTCTCCTCTCTGAGTATCATCTCCATCTTTTTCCTTACTGCAGAACACCCTCTGGTGCCGGAGGCCACTGGAAACCTATGGCCATTGGTGGCCTTTAAGTTTCCTGTTCAGCCACCTGGAGAGATTGACTCGAGATAAATCTAACTTCAACCAGCCTGAGTCAGGTGCCCACTCTTGGCCCATTCAACTACATCAGGGCTGAGGGTAGAGGGTACAGGGTCACAATGCACAAAACGGCTGCTGGAAATTCACCAGCATGGATTTGGGCCTCACCCGTACTGAGCAGAGGAATGAGCAGTCCGCCCAAGGGAAGGAAGGAAAAAACGGGGCTCATGTACTCATGCTCTTGGAAAGCACCCCCAAATTATCCACTGTAAGAGGCTGTAAGTATACCACCACCCTTCCTATGCGCCTGATGCCATGTCTCCACTATTCTTTGCACTAAACACCAACCTCTATAAAAGATTTACCCAACAACGAGTTTTCCTGCTGGGCCCCATGCAGTGCTTGGATTAGAAGTTACATTTTTCATTTCCATCGCTTTTCTTACTCATTTTCTGCCCGATTTCTTCAAGACCACACTTAGCTGAGGCCTACCTGTGCTAATGTGCAAGGTTACAATGGGCTTTCTCACTGTTTGCAATACAAACCACTTCCACCAGGATCTGTCCTGACAAAGAGCCAAAGAGTTAGCTGCTTCTGCATACTGGAGGCATTAGGCTTTTGATGTCTCCTGCCTGCCCTTGGCCACCCCATGGGTTGGGGAAGTGGGAATGAAGCAGGCAGTGGGGGAGAATGGGAGAGAGAAAAGAAATGGGACTTGTGGAGCAACTCTGGGCTCCACTGTGTGCCTGGTAAACATTCCCTGCGAACTCTGTAGTTTACACTCTTTTGAAGGGCACAGTTAATAAATGTGTATCTCTAAGGAGACATAAACAGGCCAGTGCAGCCTGTTGCTTCTGATCTAATTGGTAGCTACACACATCTCACATTTGTTACCTGTTCACAGTAATGGCATTGACTGAACAGCTTTCTTTCCTTCCATAATCCTCCTCCCTCCCCCCAAAACTAATGAGAAACTGTACTAGGTGCTGTAAATTGACACAAACAGAAATACGACACAGCCCAGATCCTAAAGAAGTTTCCAAGGTAATGGGTGAGCAAAAAGCTACAGTGAAGCACAAAGTGTAATCCGAGGTGCTTCACAAAAGAGGTGTTAATTCTGATTGTGACATTCAAAAGGTTCGTGGAAATAATAAAATTCATTGTAAATCCTTAAGAGTAGATATGACCTGGACAGGGAGAAAAGAGGTATGGGTGATATTCAAATAAAAAAGTAACACAAATAAAAATAAACAAGACGGTAAAAAAAAAAAAAAAAAATGGGGTTGTTCGAGACCTTGCACATTCCAGTGACATTCTAGTAGAAGGAGCACATGGTATGTTTAGAAGGAAAGCTGGGAAGACAGATTAGGGCCAGGTATTGGCAGACTCCCAAAGTTGGGCTAAGGCATTTGGGCTTTATCCTGTAGGCTGTGGGAGAGTCACAGGTTTTCCAGTTAGGGAAGAAACAGTCTTATTTTCACTGAAAGGAAATAACTCTGCAGTGTGTTGAAAGGAAAGATTGATGGATGGAGGAGAGATTGGAGGCAAAGGGAGCAGTTCAGAGGTTGTGCTATATTTAAGCAAGGTTGCTTACGACCAGAATTTTGGCAGTAACGAAAGAAAGAAGAAACCTACCACCAAAGCTTTGACCCTACAGCATGCACTTGAAATAGTTCTCTTCTTCGAGTCCAAGCAAAGGAGGGATTCAGGTGGGCTGGATTTGTCAAAGAGGAGGCAGATCTTACGGAAAAATACAGGTATAACTTATTAAAACTGTCTGAGGAGGCAGCACTCTGGTAAGTATTTCAATATTATCTCTAATTCAGTTTAACGTGAAGGAGGTACAAAATCTGAACAATGAGAAGGTAAGAGAGGAAGGAAGGGTATCCTAGATGTCAGAAAGACCATAAACAGTGATTCAGACCTGACAAAGAGTACGTGCTGGGAAACCTTAGCAGGGTAGGCTGATCTTTAGTGAGACTTAAAATCAGATGGATGTGCTGGAGTTGAAGGATGAGATTCTTGACTATCATCTAGGGGAAGCTGAGTGTGGACCAAATGTGATGATGACCCACTGTGGTCTGTTGAGCAAGAAAGTGTGAGGTTGAGGAGGTGTCAGGAGCCACGTGGTCCTGGGGTAGTCTGGGATGTATGTATACAAGACAATGTTATTTCCTTTATCTAACAACCAAGATCTTCCTTACTATACTGTAAGTTGGAAGAAAGAACATGTGCCACCGAAACGACTGACCAATACTGGGAACTGCCGGCCATGGCAAACCTGGTAAGAAAGTCCCCTGCAATTCTTCCTCCCTCTCCATTTGCAAGGAGGACAGCGCTGGACACAGGGGAAATGCCAGGCTGTTTCTGCGGAGAGGCTGGTCCTCCTTGCTTGGGATTCTCCCCGTACAAAATGAGGGTTAATGATCTCTTCTGCCTTTGTAAAGACAAAGACGTGGAAGGGATATGCAAATGCCCTGAAAGCAAAATGGGCAAAGTAAAGTGCACACAGTCAAGATTATGTTAGATTCAAAATTTCAGTCTGAGTATGTAGATAACAACTGAAAAGCAAAAGATGGCAAAAAAACCAAACAACCCTTTTTCTTGCACACATAACATGTGTCATATACTAGGCTAGAGACTTTATAGGCATAATCTCATTTAATCCTCCCAAGAATTTGATGGGGTTTTTATTCCTCTTTTTCAGATGAGAACATTGAGACTCAGAAAGGTAAGGGCCAGTCCAAGGTCACATGGCTAGCAACAGAGTGAAATCTGAATCCAAGCTGGCCGGCACTAGAGATCAACCGTGTAACCTTTCTCCTACACTGCCTCTGGGGACCCCAAGCCAAGCAGGATACTTCAGAGCTGGGCCCAGGCTTGGATGGAGGACAGTCTCCCTGGATAAGTTGACACATCTGCCTTTTATGGTCATCCTTAGGACCCAACTCCCACAAAAGGCAAGGGTTCGGCTAGAGCCAGGCTGCAGAAAGCAAGGAAGAAGGGAGGATGGAATGTGGCCCCCAAAAGCAAGAGGAATGAAGCATGGGGTGAGTACATTACAAGCACCGTGATATACACATAGCAAAAGAGTACAAAACAATTAGAGTGGTATGAATAAATGGATTCATGATTAGGTGGATAAGTTTGCATAGTTACTCTTATGAAGGCCTCCCATTTTGTGGGCAAAATGTCTTCTGCAAAACTGTATTCTTTAAAAATTCTTCCTCTTTTTACAGTATTATTTTTGCAAAGTTGGAAACTAATTTTATAGGTAAAGACTCCTATAATTACTAGCACACAGCATTTTAGAGATTGAGAATGCGACAGTGCCATGAGCCCGGCCCTGGACGGCTTGTTTCTAGGCATGGCTGATCCGAAGCTCCCCAGTTAGCTAGTGCAGTGACCATCCCCACCTTAAAGGCTGACACGGAAAAGCAGTCTCACAGCCTTCCAGGAAGAAGTGTCCCGGGAAGACGTTAACAGCCAGGTATTTCCACGACTCTGTCACAAAGCGGTAAAAGCCAACAATGAGTACATTTGTGGTGCTGCTATCTATTCCGTATGTTCTGTACTCTGAACAAAACTTCTCTACCTAATACTTATTTTACTTGTGGGAGGAGAGAGCTGGTAGTACAGTTCTGGTTCTACCACAAAGTGACCGTGTGATCCTGGGAAGGTTGCCACCTCTCCAAGCTTCCGTTCTCTGACCTATAAAATGGGAACAATAATGGTGCTTCTCACCAGGGTTAATCTGTAGATAAAGTGAAGTGATACATGTCCAGTACTTAGCTTGGTGCCAGGAATGCGTTCACGTCTCATAAATGCTAACTGCTCTGTAATCATTACTCCTATCATCAGCGACCGCAAAGCCCCTTGGTGGCAACCAGTTCTATGCAGGCTTTAATTGGCTTTTTGCAGGTCCTACTCTGGTCCTGGCACCCACACATACACAAACCAGGAGCACAGGGCAGCTAATACGACTCAGGATAACCCTTGACTAAAGGGGACAGGAGATGATGGGCAAATGTGTCCCCTCTTTAGTCCCTCCATTTGACCACTTCTAAGACAACTTCATGTGATTTCTCAAAATTCCCCATCATATTGACAACAGTCTCATGTGATGGTGGCCAACTTAATGACAATACCCTCATATTCCTCTTCCTCCTTCCCCAATGTTTTAGAATGTTCAGGCTGCTACAACAAAAATACCATGAATTGGGTGGCTTAAAGAACAAATATTTATTTCCAAATCAAGACACCAGCAGATGTAGAGTCTAGTATGGACCCACTTTCTGGCTTGTAGACAGCTGCCCTCTCACTGTGTCCTCCCTCACATAGGGGAGAGAGGGGGTGTGGAGAGAGAGAAGGCGGAGGAAGGGAGGGGAGAGGGAGGGAGGGAGGGAGGAAGAAAAAGAAAGAGGGAGAGGGGGGCAGAGAGAGAGAGAGAGAGAGAACGCAAGCTCTCTAGTGTCTTATAATGGCATTAATCCCATTTGTAAAGGCTCTACCCTTGTGACCTAATTACCTCCCAAAGCCCCCATCTCCCAAAAGTATCACACTGGGGATTAGGCTGCAACATATGAATGGGGAGATAACAAACTTTCAGTCCACATCACCACTCACCCTAATCTTCACTCCTGATAACTGGAAATACAACCCAAAGTAAACTCCTCTCACAGAAGCTTTTGTGTGCCAGGCTTTGCTCTAGGGAAACCTGGGCTACAACACAAGTTCAATGGTAGTAGAAGGTACAAATCATCTCAGATAGGAAGGCAGGTGGTATTCAGGGAACAGGACCGTGTATCTCCAATGTAAGGCTTTTGGCAAAGGAATAACCTGGGAATAACTGCTTTTCTCAATACTACATCATACAAACTCTTGTGGGTTTTAATTGAAGGATATTAGAAATGCCCTAAGAATGTCCCGTTCAGTGACTCGTTGCCAAAAGTAGTTAAAACAGAGCTGTAAAGCTTAAAACAGTACAAGGGTTAGAATGAAAGTTTGTTTTATTTTGGCTTTGTTTTAATATTCAAATCAAAGTATTCAAGACATTTTCAATTGAATAAAACAGCCAAAATTTTTAGAATTCTTTCAAGATGTGTCCAAAAACTCAAATTGTGTCATTATTTAAGGCAGCATTTTATATTTTAAGTGGGTTCAGATTCTATTATCTGGTTTCACTTTTTCTGGTAATGTTAATGAGTGAAGTCTAGAGTCTTTTTCCTTTCAGGATCCCCAAGGTAAGATTTAGGACGCTATCTGAAGATGATAGCTTAGTCAGGAAAACATGTGTGTGTGTTCTATTTGACGTTAGATGAAGACCGTCTGGTATATCACTTATTCCCTGGATAAACTTAGCCAAGTTCCTTTCCCACTATGCACCTCAGTTCCCACATCTGCAAAGTGAGGGACACTGGCCACAGTGTTAGGTAGAAATGTGTACATCTTAGAGGTCAACTCTAGGGTGTGAATCCCTTATTTCACATCCCAGAAAACTAACCATCCCATTTCAGTATGAATATCCCCAGTGATCTTCCACACAGGCTTTCCAAAATAGACCCTTCCATGTTTTAGAGGAAGCTAACCTGTTTCTGCTGGCCAAAGGGCCAGTTGAAACTTTTCACAAATGGGGGGAAAGATTAAGTTGTTTGTGTGCTTGCTTGCTAACTTGTTTATGTGTCTGGTTTACAGCAGGCTTGCTCCAAATAATTCAATACAGCAAGGAGGCTATATAAGTCCAAGAGTCCTGAATGCACCAACATTGTCAATGATTTTCTTGCTGTCTTTTGTTTTAGTTAGCTCTGAAATTTCCTCCCCCAAAGCTCTTGAATTTTGTAGCTTTAATTAACTCCCCAGTCTGGAAGACTGGGCAGTATGTTTTCTCCAAACATAACATGACTCCTCAGAGCCCAGGAAGTGGTATAACCTGACTGGTGGTGACGTACCCCAGAAGAACCCACCTCTGGGCCTATGTGAGTCTGACCTGACTTACTTCTCTGGCCTTCAACTGACCATTTCACATCCAGCATCAGTATACTTGGGACTGAATATCAGTCCCAAAGACCTGGCCTCAGGATAATGCTGGAAAAATCTTTCTCAGGAGCAAGTACATGGTGGAAAGTTCTGAACTGGCCCTCTCCTTGACTCTAGCCTAGGAAAATCTGGAGTCAGACACTGGTTAACACTGGCATTTCGGGGCCCTCTCGACATGGGTGCCATCTGATTAAGCATCTGTAGGTGTCAGCACCTGGCTGACATCCAGCTCTTTGCTTCTGGCTGGACTTCACTGGCCAAATGTGGCCCTGCAGCTCACATCTGTCCTCAGGATGGTCACACACTAGGTACTAGCATTTTGGCAGATGGTAAAAGCGCCCCCATTACAGCTGTCTCTGTGTGGTCCCGCACATCCAACCGTCTTAATTAGCTGATCTGCTGTTAGCTCATTATTTGGACTCTTGCCCCAACCCCAATAATATAGTTTTTGTCATAGAGGTTTTACACATTTTTCATTATTCCTAGGTACTTGATACTACACTTGCTCCTATAATGGTATCTTTCTTTAATTTCATTTTCTGTTTGTTTCTGGTTTATGGAACTACACCTGGATTCCTACAGTAAAACTGTTACAAAAGCTACATGTTCTGGCAAAGGCAAACCTATAGATGCTGACTGTCGAAGTGCTGCCTTTTACTATTTGGACCAGCAATGGCCAGAAGCTTCAACTTGAGTAATTCAGGAGGTGCGAGGTGACTCGTGTGAGGACACCTGGGTACCTTCTGAGTGAGCGCTGTCACTATGGCAGAAATGTAACAACACTATCTGTAAAATATCAGGGTATGCTTTTCATGGTGCACGTCAGCAGGGCATTTGATTGATACCCTGCATTGTTTTCAATCATGGTTGTACAAGGCCCATATTAAATATTGAAAACTGAGCTATATATTTAGAACAGTAATTAGTCTGAAGCAGCCTCTGTGCCTTATTCCCCATTAAAGTTTTAAAGTAAACCAAGGATGATGAATATTTAATGTACTGTACCTCGCTGTCACCTGACAATAAGATTTGTTATGGGGTTATAAAATGTTATGTTAGGTTCTTACAGCACACCATTAATATTGTAAAATGTAGCCAGATTCCTAGGCAGAGCTGCCTGACCGAAAAAAAGAAAAAGAAAAAAAAAATACACACACACACACACACACACACACACACACACATATATGTGTAAGTGATATCAACCATATACTTCAAGGGCATAAAAGACAGTCAGCCAAGAAGTGAAGAGATGTATTTGAGAGTTAGATGCCTTCACCAAGCATTAAAGAGGAAAGAAGGAAGAAGACAATGAGGGAAGCAAAAGAGAACAAGGGACAGGATGGAGGGGAAAGAAGCAAGAAAACAGAAAAACCACCGAGAAGTGGTAGAGAGGGCATTAAGTTGTGGGCAGCATCCAAGGATCAGGTGGAAACTTGGATGGAATGAATACTAAAGGCCTTTGCCACATTCAGGTTCTAGAATTCCATGTTCCCTCTCAAAGAGATCAGTGTATGCAACCTTCAAAATATGGTACTTTGACAGAAGGATTATGTTGAGCTAACGGCCGCTGAGCAAAAGCAGACACAGAAAGTGCTCTCTGCCTTCCGCTCTAATCTGCCTAAAAGCAGGGTATAGATTTCCCTGGTGAACGTGTCCCTTCACCCATACCAGGAAAAGGAGAACAGTCCTTATCACCAAAGATAGAGATGGTACTGAAATGACTCTGCACAAACATGTCTTATTAAATAACTCTTATCTATCATTAGTTTCCTCACATGTTTTCTAGGCACTGGTTCCATAATTTATTACTCCTGAAAGCCCAAACCTCTTTTTCCTTGTCTAGTCCCTTTTCCTTAATTTGTCACCCTTTGCTTTAAGGGTAAATAAGCCCAGTAGTCCAGCCACTTCTTAGGGGTTTTGCTTCTTTCTGTGAAGCCTCCATGCACATAAAATTTTAAATGCTAACATCAATAAAAATGTGTACGCATTATCTCCTACTAATCTCTCTTTTGTCAATTTAATTGGCAGATTCCAGCCACAAACCTACGATGGTAGAGGAAAAACTTTTCTTATACCTCACAGTCAAACTCTACAGCCAGGGGAATCTCATGAGGCCTTTGATTCCATCTCATGAATCTCTGAAAGAATCCAATGGTCTTCCAGAAAGATTGCTGCTGGCCACAGAGTAAACTCTGAAAATAAAGAAACACTTGGCAATAGTAACAGTAAAACAAGAGTAGAGTTTAAGCACTGTTGTTTCCTTATGGGCCATTCTCATTCATCACAAAAAAGGACAAAGTGTTAGAATAGATATCAAATTCTAATCTAGAAGAAAACCTGTCCCTTTCGGTTAGGTAAAGGTTTCATAGATAAAATATAAAATGTACACTCCATAAAATGAAATATTGATATACTGACTTTATTAAAATTAAAAACTTATTTTTCTTTGAAATTCACCATTAAGAAAACAAAGTCTCTAAACATCTATCAGGCAAAGGACTTGTAATAGGAATACAGAAAGAGCTCTTATATTTTTATAATTATAACAAACAACCCAATAATAAATGGGCAAAAGATTTCAACAAAAACTTCCAAAAAAAGCATGTATTAATGGCTAAAAAGCACACGAAAAGAAGCTTATCACGGGATGTGGAGTACAGCACAGGGAATATAGTCAATGGAAATGTAATAGCTGTATAACATGTCAGAGGGATAGTAGATTGGAGGAGGCGGATTACCACTTTGTGAGGGGTGTAAATGTCTAACTATTACATTGTTTTGTACACCTGAAAATAAATAAATAAATAAAACTTGGAAATGAAAAAAAAAAGAATGAAGAAGCTTAACATCACTGGTCATGAAAGAAATACAAATTAAAATTACAGTGAGATGGCCCGACATAACCATGATAATGGCTGAGATTAAAGAGCCCGACCATACCAAGTGTTGGTGAGTATGTGGAACCGGTGGCATTCTCTGGCAGTAATGACTCCGCTGGCAGGAATGTCAAATGGTATAACTACCTTGGATATCAGTTTGGCAGTCTCTTAAAGAGTTAAATGTATATTTACTATACAACCCAGCCATTCCAGTCCTAGATATTTATCTAAGAGATGTAAAAATATGTTCACACAAAGCATTGTGCATAGCCAGTTTATTTCTAATTGCTAGTAATTGGAGACAACCAAAATGTCTTTCAACAGATGAGAAGACAAAGTGTGGTATTTCTATACAATGGAACATTCTCCAACAATAAAAAATAATGAACAAAATGCTTAATCACATAAGCAACAATGTAAATAAATCTCAAATTTATTATTCTGCGTGAAAGAATCTAGATTTTTAAAAACCAGTTCATACTCTGTTTATATAAAATTGCATTTATATACAACTCTAGTGATGTAAAGTAGATCAGTGATTGTGTATGGATGGGAGTGGAGAGATGGAATAGATTACAAAGAAAGAAAGCTTTGGTGAATGATGGAAATGGTCAGTATCTTGATTGTGGTGGTTTATGTATCTGTCAAAATGCATCAAATTGTACATTCTAAATATGGGCAGTTTACTGTATGTAATTTATGCCTAAATAAAGTTTTAAAACTTTAAGAGGTATGCAGAGAAACTTACAACTCTTGAGTGAAGAATAAATATACATTTTCATAATGTTTTCAAAAACCAGATTTGTGTTTCCTGGAAAGAAAAATCTTTTAATTCCAAAATAACTATGTGATGAAATAAAGCCCACGTATTTCATAGGTTATATACTTTGATAAATAATTAAAAATTCCTGGTTAACTCTTACACCAAAAGGAAACTATAAACTAAAAAAGAAACTTTACACTAAAATCTAGAGCACAAATTAAACACTCTACTGAGAAGAAAATACATATTTTTAATACCTTCATCATTAAAGAAAAAAGGTGAAAAATAAAGGAACTTAGAATTCATCTTGGAAAAAAACAGAAAAATAACAACAAAATAGAACAAACTAGGAAGCTGAAATTCATAAGGATAAAAGGACTTTTATGGATATGAAAAACGTATTTGTAGGAAAAATAAAGAAGCTAATCTCAGGGGAAAAAATAAACACATGCACACATACATAAATGATCAGGAATTAAAAGCTGAAACTCAACCAGAGGCACAGGAGAGATTTTTAAAATTATAATAGAAAACATTTCACAGGCAAATATATGGCAATACATTTGAAAACCTAGAGGGAATGGATAAGTTCCTAGCCAACATAAATTACCACAGCTGACTTAAGAAATAATATACGAGTATCTGGGAATGCAATGTATGATAAATTGGCATTTCGTTTCAGAGTAATAAAGATGGACTTTTTTTTTCTAATGGCATTGGCACAATTGGACATCCTTTGGGATGAAAATAAAATTGAACTTCTAACTTACATAATACATAGATAAAGATAGAATGCGGGGGAAGAAAATTAGAAAAGCTTCAAAAAAAAAATTAGGTGA
This sequence comes from Rhinolophus sinicus, assembly GCF_036562045.2. Taxonomy (NCBI): domain Eukaryota; kingdom Metazoa; phylum Chordata; class Mammalia; order Chiroptera; family Rhinolophidae; genus Rhinolophus; species Rhinolophus sinicus. The sequence continues at coordinate 92,964,438 of NC_133759.1, read as the reverse complement.
CTTCCTGTATAATTCCATGATAAAGCAGACTCTGTTATCCAAAACTAGAAAATAAGGTATTTTATAAACCATATTTAGCCATATAAAAGTTCAAATGTTTATAGCAAAATATAACAAATTCCAATGCTGAGGATGGAAATAAGTACCTATAATATATATAGATAATATGTAATATATATATGAGATATATATAAATACATGTAAAAGATATATACATCTTTTATATATATATGTGTGTGTATATATATACATATATATGTGTGTATATATATATATATATATATATTAAATTGAAAAGAGGGAAACTCTTCAGAGAAAAACAGCTGTGGTTATAAATCAGAAATCAGAAAAGGACAAATACAAATAGCCAACAGAATATGAAAAAGGGCTTAAAATCACTAGTGGTAAGGAAAAAGTGAATTAATCCAACAATAAGCTATGATTTTATACACATCAAACTGGCAAAAGACCAACAACTATTGCCAGTAGGGATGTGGGAAGGACAGGGTAATTCTGGCACATTGCTGGTAAAAAGTAAATTGTTACTGGCTTTGTTGAAATACATTCTAGCAGTAACTATTAAAATTAAAACTATTTATACCCAGCAATTTCACTCCTGGGAATTATCCAATTCAAATAAAAGTCTCAGTATATAAAGGTAGATCTATATATTATTATTATTATTATGTGTATATTATATAATATATATATAAAGAGATCTGATACAATATTGTTTGAAGTGGCCAAAAAACAAGCCCAAAGGGGATAGAAAAAACCACTGGATATAAATTTCATATCCATCAGTCAGAGAAAGGCTGAATAAGTAAGTTATGATTCACGTTATGAAACAGTGTGCTGCCACAACAATCAGAACTCCAACAAGATTTCTTTGAGTAACAAAAACAAAATGCAGAAAAGTACGTGTATCAGTTAGGAATGTGTTTGACCGTAAAGAGGAGAAAACCTGATGGTTGTGGCTGAAACAAATAGTGGTTTATTTTAGCAATCCAGAGGTCAGCAGTTGGTGCCACTAGTAATTCAACCACTCAAAATGCTATCAGGCACCCAGACTCTTAATCTTTCTATCATGTCACCACAAATATTCAGGCTTTTGTCCTCACATTTGTCCCATCATGATCCATGTTATTTCAGGTATCATTTCCATTCCCACGAAGGACGAAAGGAGAAGAATAAAACTAGTAAAACTAAATTCATCCTATTTATCAGGAACTAAAATGCTCCTATATATTTTCCAACGAACTGCCCATGGTTATAGCTGACCAGCAGTGGTACTCTTGACTGTCCTATCCCCAGCAGCAAGGACGTCTGCTGTGAACTCAAATTTTAGGATTTCCAGCCTCTACTACCGTGTTTCCCCGAAAATAAGACCAGGTATTATACTAATTTTTGCTCCAAGAGACACATTAGGGTTTATGTTCAGGGGATGTCATCCTGAAAAATCATGCTAGGGCTTATTTTCCACTTAGGTCTTATTTTCAGGGAAACATGGTAGCAGAAAGCGGCTCAGAAAAAGGTGTTTCATAATTTTCAAGTCTTATAAAAATATATTATATTTGTATAAAATAATCTTATTATTGTAGATCAATTACAAAAACTGTATACGAATATGCCTGTGAGATTTTGTCTGTGATTATATGAGCATGAAGAAAAAAATACATTATATATATATATATGTATGTTTATACTCATATACCAGGGGTGCCAAAAAAATGTATACAAGTGGACACTTTGGTCAGTGTTGCTCAAGCAGTAGTTGGACATAATCAGAAGTGTCTGGATGCTGATGGTAACCACTTTGAGCACCTCTTGTAATTGTAGAAGTCAAACATGACATGTATTCATCTTTTGTTATCGATATATACTGAGTATTACAATTTTTTATAGGACTTTATTGGGGAACAGTGTGTACTTCCAGGACTTTTTTCCAAGTCAAGTTGTTGTCCTTTCAGTCTTAGTTGTGGAGGGCGCAGCTCAGCTCCAGGTCCAGTTGCCATTGCTAGTTGCAGGGGGCACAGCCCACCATCCCTTGCGGGAGTCGAGCCCACAACCTTGTGGTTGAGAGGACGCATGCTCCAACCAAATGAGCCATCCGGGAGGCAGCTCAGCTCAAGGTGCCGTTTTCAATCTCAGTTGCACGGGGCGCTGCCCACCATCCCTTGCGGGACTCGAGGAATTGAACCAGCAACCTTGTGGTTGAGAGCCCACTGGCCCATGTGGGAATTGAACCAGCAGCCTTCAGAGTTAGGAGCGTGGAGCTCTAACTGCCTGAGCCACCGGGCCAGCCCGAGTATTACAATTTTAATGCAGGTTTTTCCTTTTCTAAAATGTGTATTCATTTTTTGGCACCCTCTGTATAAATAATTTTTAAATGTTCCCAGCATATCATTAAGTTAAAAACAGTAATTCGTATCACAATATGTATAATATGACACATAATTTTATGTGTTAAAAGATGCATATGTTTGCATGTGCCTAGGAAAATAGTAATACCCAATATTCACTGAGCTCTTATTTTGTGCCTTATACATACATACAAATGACATACACCTTTTAATCCTCTCAACAATGCTGTGAGATAAGTAACTAGTGTTATCCCCACTTTACATATATGGGAACGAGGCTTGGAGTTCAGTGACTTTCTCAAGATCACGCAACAGATGAGTTAAAGGACACACATCCATTAGCAGTGCTTACCACCAGGAGGGGTGTAGGGGAAAAGGGAACAGACTTCCACAGTTCCCTTTCTTATCTCAGAATACATTCCCTATTGTATGATAAGCCTGTGTTTTTTAAAAGAGGTTTTCTTTTTTAATTTGACCTACATTTCACCATAAAAGTGAAGCAATTTTGCTTTCCTTTCTATCCCCTTCCTATATGTATTTACATTTATTTTCCCCACTTATTTCTTGTAATTTTTCTTTAGTTTTACTTCTGCCTCCTAACAAGAGTGTTCAATCCCTCAATTTTTCTCTAACTCGCATCTTCAAAGTTCAGATAAGTTATACCCCCTATCCCCTCACACATATACACAAATCCTGGGGAGACCAGAAACCAAACTCTCTCGTCAAGCTTCCAGAGGATTACACATGTCAGAGAAATGCATTTGATGTGAAAGGGATCTGAATGCAAACTTGCGGAGAACCGGACCATCAAGCATTATTTGAGGAGGCCGATCGGGCAAAATGCCTGGGGTACCATCAGACAGAATTTAGTGTCATACATGGTTAAGAAGAAAACAGAACTAAGATAGAGGATGTGGATTCCTCCAAAGTCCCTGTATTAAATGGGGATTGGAATGCTGCACTCCAGTGTCAAATCCCACTGCAGTAGGAGAAAATTTTGAGAGAGAAAATCTCTTCGGCCTCTTAAGTCACTATATCCCTGCCTCGGCTTAGCTCCTGACTTTGAGCTTGTTCCAAGTTCCAGATGGAAATGGTGATAGGGAGTGGATTAAGCACAGTTGGGCTTTTACACTTAAACCTTGAGCATTTAATGGTTTAGCAAAGCAAGGTTTTCCCATTAGAGCTACCGTACTTCCAAGTCCAACTACTGATAAGCTCCCAAATTTAACACATCTGTAAGAAATATGCATGTGTGTTGGCCATAAACTAAACCACACATTTTCAAGTAGAATCCGGAGTCTAGGAAAACAGCCAAGTTGAGACTGTCTTGGCTAGACAAACAGTATTTCTCACATATTGCTGGGCTTAAAAGAATGAAAAGTTTTCCCAACACCAACTTGTGAAATACAGTAATAATGACACATTTAAGGGAAGAGAGAGACATCCTTTAAATGCACTTATTTTTCAAAAAGACTTCAAAAACAGCATCTTCTTTTGTGGGAGAAAAATTATTTCTATGAAGCATTTTCAAAAATCGGATTTTTGAACTTGAGCCCATCATAATTTTTATTGTAATAAAGACATAGAGATATTCTTCTCCACAATGGACTCAGTTTCAAAAATCTCGTTATACTCACAATTTGTTCCAAAATGCTGAGTGAGGCTTAACTCTAGGCTGCAACATCTACTATCTCATATATTTTTTAATAGCTTTCATCTGTAAATTTACCTGAATTCTCAAAACACCATGGGAAGTGAGATGCAGAAAAGGGGACATACTCCAAGAAAGAATTAGTAAAATAATCAAAAATTGTGTTTCACTAGTGGAAAGGGAAATCCAGCAAGATTCTCCTAAAGGCTAACGTCCCCATTGTTACTAAAATACTTATAGAAATGAGTGCCATAGTAGGTTCCCTCTGGCATTGCAATGGGGTAAGGGAGGGGAAAGGGTAGAACACAGAGATGAGACAGTTGAAAGGACTAAGGCAAAGGTAAGTATGACAAGCATGTGCTGAGAATGAGTGAGGAGGAATTTCCTCTCCTTTTAGAAGGAAGTAACAATGGTAACAGCTACCACTGATCCTTGGGCCCCCACCATGGGCCAGTCAGTATGTCGAGTGCTTTCCTTGTAAGCCGCACATGAATACTTTCATCCCTTCCATTTTGAAGATGAGAAAACTGAGCCTTAGGAAGGAACCTGACCTTGGTCACACAGCTAGAAAGTGGCAGAGGTGAAACGAAATTTCTCTCCTGTCAGATTTTGAAATCCTTACTTTTAATCGCATGAGAAAGAACAAGATGCTGCTTAATACTAGATCTAGCGATGGACAGCATAGAAAATAACTGTATAAGGTATGTACACCTTATACAGTAAGAGAAAAGCTGGGAGAAGTGAGGAAGGGGGAAAAAGAGAAAACAGGGCTTACGTGTATGGCCGTAGGAAATCACCCAAGGCATGACGGGTGATCTCTGTTTGTGTCCTTCCGCTGTGTAACTACTTCAGAACCCTCTTCCTACCTTGTACTCTCTTGTACCTTATATATGTCTATATTCCCACAGATAATTCAATCTCTTTGTTAATGAAACAAAACAAGGGAAAAAGGAGCCAAGCTGTGAGATTCAAGTTCCAGCATATTCAAAGATGGATTGATTTTGAGCTGTTATGAATTAAAGTTTACCTGGAAGATCGATTTCCAGAACCCAAAGTTTGAGGGACCATGAGCATACATGGCTCCAATTTCACTATGACCCACTTTGTTAATTCCACCTGAAACACACAAGGCACTAAGCCATTATGACCTTCCCACTAAACTCTCAGCACCCCCGCAGAAGTGTTACAGAAAAACTGTGTCCAGAAGATCAGGTAACAGAAAACCCATGGAACCAAGACTTTCTGTAACATGTCTCTACATCACTTGGGTCTTTGTTTATTTTGTTTTACTTATAAACAACAGAACTGGCTCTGTCTCCCTTAAGCAAAACAGCTTTTTTGGGAGGATACAGGATCATTCAAAAAATTAAAGAAACTACTAAAGAGCCACCCTCAGAAGAAAGAAGTAAGCAGGGATCCAATCAGCAGGATCTGATCAACAGTCAGGGTGACAACACAAAGGACCAGCTCCAGGCATCTTTTCATGCAAGTATCACTGAACTCAATATTTAAAGGCCCCAAAATGATAATCAAATCGGTCTTATTTGGGTCACTTGCAGTCTCTCTGGCAAGGGAAGAGCAGGGCAACTTGATTGATAGTCCCACAAAGAGTCTATACATCGGGAAGAGACAATTATCCAAAAGAAAGCTGGAGAGAGAGTTCCCAAAAGGGGGGAGAGATAGGAAATGGGTGGTAAGTAGAAGAAAAAAATTCACCAAAGCTCCACAAAGAGCAATCACTTCCAAAAATATTCAGGGCAGCCATTCTGGCTTAAAAGAATGAGCCTGTGACACAGGCAATTTTTAAAGACTTTCGAAATGTTATACTAATAATAGAAATGTTTGTTTTGGCAAGTTAAAACAGCTGTCTTCTAAGAGGATGGATTTTGATGAACGTGGGGCCCTTTTTTGGCTGACACCTTGATATGGAAATATGGAAGAAGACAGAGGAGGGGGAAGTGTGTAATAGAGAAAAGAGAGTTTAAAGTGCAGTGAGATGAGACTGGACTTGCAATTCAGAAAGTACATTCAGACCTTATAAACCTTGGACTGCTCGCGACATGTCAACTGAGGCTGCCACTTTGGGAAAGCCATCTATGGTCTGTGTACCATGCTCAAGCAGAGAGAGGTGATCGGCAAAGCAAGATGGAAAAGCCATTAGTGGAGCACGTATGTAGAGAGCAGTCTATGTGGAACTAGAGAGGAAATAAAATTAATAGGATAATTGCCTTGGCACCAAATGGCTTTCCAAGTCCAGTTTATATCCCTCCTGGAGAATGGTTAGCTTTCTAGGCCTTGAGTTCAAAGACATACCCCCACATTCCTTAAAACAAATCCCTCTCAAATTGAGCCAATGGATTGGTTCCTGGTTTATCACTGTCAAAACACTTCCAGTGTAAGACAAATCCCTTTAATTAACATTGGTTTGCAAGTTCATGGCCCGGCCAGTAAGCCCAGTGGAGAATGCCAACAAAATGGAGCCTGGAGGCCAAGATGGGACATTTGACAAAAAGAAGCCCGTGAAGGAACCCTGCATTAGCATCAGAAACTGTGAAGGTGAAAATGTGAGCAGTAGCATGCCAGTCCTGAATGATTTGCCAACTCAGGAAAATAATAATTACAAGCAGAGATCTGAAACGTGCAGTTCTGGGAGACATTCCGCAGCTAGCCCCACAGCCCGTGTCGGGTGAATCATTACACTCCTAGCAGCCTGCCTCGGACGGCCAGTGACCTGAGCAGCAAGGAGAGCAGCCACTACTTTTCACAGCTCAAGAGTGGTGAGCGGTTACTGGGACTAACAAAGACACTGGGTCCAGTTGCATTATGAACGTGCAGCTTTGGACAGTGAGGAATTCTGGTGATTAACTATTCAGAGTGATTAGAAGTTTACTGGATAAGGCAAAACCTTAGCTGACAGGCGGGAAGTAATGGAGAGGGGCACACCCACTGCAAGGGGAGTGGATGCTGAGACAGAGCCACTAATATGACGAGCAGGGGACGAACATCAATTGTCATTACCTTGGTTGCACCCAGAATTGCCCATAATAAACTGAGCTTCCCTGACAGAGAGAAAGGAGAAAAAAAAGTAATAATCACCAAAAACAACAAGAATGACAACAAAAACATGGTCTTGTTTAAGGGAAGGAAGGACTGAAATCTTCTTTATCCTAAGAAAATAGAATTAATTTTAAAACATCTACATTAACTATGTTTTGGCTAGATTCAAAGATAGTTGAGTCTAAGAAATACAGATGTCTAGACATGCCATAGAATAGACTTAGCCTCATGGTTAAAAGCTTGGGCTCTGCAATCAGATATATCAAGGTTAATCAAGTTCTTTTACTTTCCAGCTGGGACCTTGTGACATTCACTGTAAGTTTGAAAAATGGGGTTAATATCAGTAACTTGCCACCAAGTTGCTGAAGGCTTCGATGAAAAAAATGCTTAGAAAGTGCTTAAAAACATGCCTAGCACACATGTTCAAGAAATATTATTATTAATAACAAAACAACCTTAAATTCATTTTGTTATTGCAATTCCAAGGGCCTAACCTACTTTTATGTGCCCCAGTGAAGTCTCTACCACTTGGGCATACTTACAAAATTTATAGTTGATATGACACTGAGGAAAATACTCAATGAAACAGATGACAGAATTGAGATTCCAAATGTTCTTGACTAGGTGAAACGACAATCCCACTCTGACATAATAAAATTGAATTCTGTAACTCATTCTATGCCGGCCTTCACACTGACCACTGGGCATATAAAGATGATAAAGTGGTAGTTACAGACGAGGAAGCATGTATCATATCAACCAAGGCAAGCTCCGGGATAAGCATAGTTTCAGGGCCACATCCAGAGAAGGGTGTGTAATCCTCCAGATCTGAGGGAGCAGAAAAGTGAGGGAGCCCCATTATAGCTGAATTTCAGGCGGAGGAAACACAATGCGAAAAGGAGTAAAACATTAAATGTCATGGCATAGTTGAGAAACTACAGTAAAAAGTAGTGAGTGAAAGAGAGAAAGGATGGGGAAATCAACTGGACAAGATGCTGAGAGACCTCAAGTGCCATGTGAAAGAGCTGGGAGGATGTCTTGAAGGGAGCAAAGGAGGCGTTACTAGATTATTCAGTACATGTATTTACTTATTAGGCGCCTATCATATGCCAGACATTTTTCTAGGCACTGAGAATATAGCTGGTAGCAGACAAGAATACCTGCCCTCCTGGGGCTTATACTGTAATAGGAAAAGGGACTACACAACAGGCATGTAAATAAATAAAACATTTCTCTTTTCAGACAGTAAACACGACAAAGATACAAATACGCCTCTAAGAAGGTATAATAGCGAAGAGAATAACAGACAGGGAAGCTACTAGAGCCAAGGTGGTCTAGGGGTGCTTTTCTGAAGATGTGGCATTCAAGCTGAGACGTGAGTAACAAGAAGAACCAAGACAGGCAAAGATTTGGTGGCAGAAAGACGTAGAAAAGGCAAATTCACCTTCTCACTACATTGAGAAAAGGAAGGCAGTGAGTTTGGAGCATGTGAGAGAGGGCCGACGGGTAAGAGATACAACTAGAGAAGAAGGCAAGAGCCAAATACCACTGAGCAGGGGTGCGTGGGAACCAGGGCGCAAGCCACTCCTGTGGGCATCTCTGGAACACTGTTGGGCTGTGCTTTGCTAGTGACACTGACAGAAACTTCCTCCTGGCACTGAGAGGGCACAGGCCTGTCTGCTGGGCTTCCTGTGGCCCACAGGACCCTCCACACATCAAAGACTTGCCATTCAACCTACATGACTTTCTAACGTCCCACTGGGCATTCATTTAGATAAAATATTGCTCATAATTATCTTAGCCTAGAACCTAAATTCACAACTTTTTTTAAACAAAGATTTAATAACTCCTAAATTTTCCAGAAGCACACTTGATGAACTGAGGGGAGATTGTACTTTTTGTCTTGAACACTACCAAGAACACTTCACGATATAATGTCGCCAACAGCAGTGCTGCTTTTGAGGTATTTGAGTCACTACTCAAGACCAAAACATGTACCAGTCTGCATTTGTCACTCCCACAGTCCTGGTGACTTCCCTATAGACGCAAGCATGTTTTCCCTTGTGTCACCCAGTGTAATTATTCCTATACATGTACATATTGAAATACATACTGCATTATTTAAAAGCCACTTTTATTTTGTTACTACGTAACATTAGGACATTATTTCTCTTGTATTAGTGACCAGATAGGTTATATTATCGATCAAGTTCATTACAAGAGAGTAAAGGAAGGGGGTGATTAAAAACATTTGTTTATAAAATGAAGTGTCTGGAGCTGATAGAGGTGGGGACCGCTGTAGGACACGGTAAGCAACGTAGATTTTATTCTAAGTCCAGTGAGAAGTTTGAAGGGTATTAAATAGAGAAGGGTTGTGATCTGACTTGCGGTTTTACAAGCAGACATCTGTGTGTGTTCAGAACCCTGACTGAGGAGGCAAGAAGGAAATCAGAGACCAGGGAGAAGCCTGAGGGGTCAAGGCCAACAGTGACGGATGCCTGGACTGAGATGCTAAGAACAGAGTTGCTGAAAGCTCATCTCTTCGTCAGCTTAGAACCCTTGAAGTATTTGAGGCTGTTACCATACCATTGCATATTATTTTCCTCTTTTTACTGAACATGCCCGAGCCTTTCCATTATATCCTATGTGACATGGTTTCTAGGCTTCTCTCCACCTGGTCAACAAAGACACCTTTGTTGACAGCTTGTGAAAAATGTCTAGGTTCTCACTATCCCTTTTAAAATAGGGGTTGCAGAATTGAGGGTAATTCTTCAAATGGGGTCTAACTTTTTGGCTGGACGATTAAGCAACTGCCACTGATAAACTCTCTACCGTGCTATCTTACTGAAGAATAAACTAGCGTTTTCTATAGCAGTATTGCAGTGTTTCTTTTCCTTCACCTTGTGGTGAAATACAACGCCCCTTCCCACCTTAGACATTCTTTGAGCCTACACACCAGTCTTCCCATTTCTAACAATGTCACCCTCATTGGCTTTGATTTCTCCCTATTCTTTACCATTGGAATCCACTATCGTATCATGAATATTGAAAAGGGAAGCCCTCTAGACATCACAAAAACCTAAAAAAAATAAAATAAAAAACCAAGAAGGCAGCAGCATGTGACAAATCCAGCTGAGTACTCCAAACAGCGGGTGTCACAGCATTTGCCATTTTTTCATGGGCTACAACTTAGGTAGATGGAGCCTTTCCTTGAAGTCATTTTTTCTCAGACAGCTGTGTTTGTTCTCTCTCCAACCACCTCTATCCAGCAGTAGAAACATCTTTCTTCATGCGTCCCCTCTGTACTTCTGCAAGACAGGATGCTTCATGAAGTTCTGAGTTCCTCACCATTGGAAGTAGGTAAGCAAAGAGTAAGGCATCTCTGCTTGAAGATGTTAAACAGAAAATTCAGACTGATGGTCAGTGCAGGTTGTGGACTTACTAGACGACAGACTCGGATAGGACAGGATCCCTTACAATTTTGAAACCCTACTGATTCTATGATTCTTGTAGCCTTATATCAACTGGGCTTGCAGTTTTCCAACTTCTCTAACTCAGCACCTGGGGGATGGCTCCATGACAAACCCACTGTTTCAGCTACCCTTTGCTGTACAAAAAACCATCCCAAAACGTAGTGATATAAAGCAACAACCATTTTATTACGCTCATGGTTTCTTCAGGTGAGGAATTTAGACAGGGAACAATAGGGCTGATTTGTCTCTGCTCCCCAGTGTCTGAACCTCTGTTGGGAAGACATGCGTGGCTGGGGCGGGGTGAAGGGGGAGGTGTGACTCAAATTTCTAGAGATGACTCAAACCACTGGGGGTTGGAATCATCTGAAAGCTTCCACATTTAAATATTTGGTACCTGGGCTGGGAAGACTCAGAAGCTAGTTTCAGTTCAAACTGTTGACTGGTGCATCAAGAGGCTTCTCCTGGGGCTTAGGCTTCTCACAATATGATGGCTTAAGAGTAGTCAAATTTCTTGCCATGTTTTGGCAAGACACAGAGGTTTAGGATTCTAAGAGCAAATGTGACAGTTAAGCAAGGAGGAAACTGCGTGGTCTTTTATGACCTAGCCTTGGAGTCATCTAGCATCACTTTTGACAGGTTGAATCTGTCATGGCCTGCCCAGATTTAAGAAGCAGTGCCACAGACCCCACCTTTCAATCGGAGAAATGTCAAAGAACATGCAGTTACATTTTGAAGTTGCCGAATTCCTTATGGTGTTTATATTTTAATTTTATATAATAACAACCAAGTTTCTTTTTTCTTCTTCTTTTACATTTTTTGACTCAGATTGAAGTAAAGTTATGCACCCATGTAGCTTACCAACAAATGGGAGGGCTTCTAAGCACAACAGGAAAGAAGAGAGTGGACCAAAGCTTCCCGTGGGCAGGACAGAGACTTTTCTTGAGCCAAGAACGCATATGCCTTTGGAGTGGAACAAAGACTGCCATTCTGGACACCTGTGCTTCCTTTACAAGACCCTAGGAGCTCCAAGATTAAACTCTGCAGCATCCCAAACCATAGGAGAAGAGTCTTGCTCAGACTCAATTTATAGGACATTGACCTTTTTTTTTTTTTTTTACATGTTCGATTACTTATTTAATATGTGACCATGAGCAAGTTAGATCCTTGGTTTCCTCATTTGTAAAACGTCTTGTAAATAACTGCGCCCACATATGGCCAAATATAAGCTCTTATAAAAGTACAAGTGATGATAAATATTAAGCAAGTTGCTACGTGTTTTATCTAGAAGGGCTCTTAAATCCCAGGCTGACAGATGTCAGAGAAAGTTGTGTTACAGAAAGGGAGGATTGATTGGCAATTCTATCCTCCCCTTTGCTCTACTGCCCTCCAAGTCGGCATTTATTTTGTTGTTGTTGTTGTTTTTGATTGCTGGAATTCTTATTTATTTTATTTTTTTATTAGTTTCAGGTGTACAGACATTTATACCCCTCACAAAGCAATCACTCCCTGCCCCCAATCTACTCCTCCTCTGACGTCGTATACAGCTGTTACAGTTCTACGGACTCTATTCCCTATGCTGTCCTCCACACAGGACATTGACCTTTAATCTGCGGAAATTTGTGTGTGTTCCACATGTCAGTCAATTCTCTTTTTTGGCTAATTGGTTACCTAGACATGGTCTCATCCTCCTTTGGGGACTGTAAACACGCCTGAGCCTGGGAGAGAAGGAGCAAAGAAAGAGACCACTATGCTTCCCACTGACAGCCATCAAGTTCAGCTTCTGAGCAGCAAAGGAAAGGAAGGAAAGCTACCTCAGCAAGGGAATTGAAATGCTGGAAGCACTGCCCTCCTAGCTGAGTGCAGTGCACTTCTCTGCACCAACTCCCAACTAATTACTCCTCACTGCACATCAGCAAAAGCTGATCCGATTAAAACAGTAAATCAGCCATGTGTTTCTGTGGAAAGGATGTGGAGCTGGGTGTGTTCAGTAAGGTGTAAATTACCAAAACTGGGGACTTCGGGCAAGACGCAGGCCTTCCTTATGTTTAGCTCAACTTACCAGCCTTCTGGGTTCAGAGATGCCTGCTGACCTTTCAGTTCAAACTCTGAACCATTGAAATTGAAGGCAGATTACAAGTCAACATCCCTGTCGTGTCCGGCAGGCAGGAGGAAGACTGGAGCATGTGATACGGTCACTGATCAGTCTTCATAACGGTAGTCAATGCACATCAGCTAAGGTAACTAAGCACTTACAATGCAAGTGTCAAAGTGCTTAGCATTTCCTCCTTGTAACAATCCCATTTCACACATATAGAAACTGAGACCCGGAGAGCTGAAGTAACCTACCCAAAATGACAGTGTTTGGAAGTTAAGGAATCAGAATTTGAGCCAAGTCTGTCTAAACCTAGACTTTCACCACTAAGCAACACTTCCTCTGCTCCTGAGCATCTGGGAGACACAGATGCAGCTACTCCCCAAGCAGGAAAGAACGGCTGGGGAAGGTGATGCCTCATCTTGGTCTTCAGAGTATGGAGAAAGCTGCTAGGCTGACAAAGCACTGTAGGGAGAGCCTCGCAACCACAAAGTGTAGCAGGTACAGGGCCTGAAGGCGGCTGAGAGGCAGACTGACAGCTCCTTAAGTCAGGAATCAGGTTTCCTTGTTTACCATGGAAGCCCTTCGTGCCTGGTACGTAATGACCAAATGAAGATCCAACAGCGTAGTCAGAAGCATGGTCCCTACAGTCAGGCTGCCAGTGTTGAGCTATGTGACTTCAGACAACCGGCTTCACCTCTTTGAGCCCTGGCTTTCCCATCCGTGAAAAACGGAAGGTGATAATAGACTCTGCCTCCTAGATTTGTGAGGGAGGATCAAATGAGATCATGTGGGTAAAATGCAAACATGGTCTAGTACCACCATTGAGGCAGTGCTCAGAAAATGGTAATGATGGTTGTTTATTATTAGGCTCTCAATAAGTCTCCGTTAAGGGAACGAGTGAATGAATGAGTGAATGAATGAATGATGTTGGCATGACTTATGAGAGGGAAGCAAGGATTGCAGTATGACTACAGAGGATGAGAGACAAGTGGTTCATGATAAAGCTGATGCAAACTGGACATCCCCATTCTGTCTTCCTTCTTCTCACATTCCATGATTTTAATGATGATGGTGATGAGAAGGAAGGTTCACCACGTATTTACATTAATTTTCACTTCATGACATACTTCCATAGTCATTATTTTAGTCAAACTTCCAAACAAATAAATGCTAAATATGTGATGAGTGTGCCTTTCCCCATTTTGCATAAATCTGCAGAGGCCCAGACAGTATAAGTACCATAAAAAGCCAACAAGCTGGAAGTAACAGTAAAACAAATAAAGCCCAATTATGCTGACTCCTGGCTCTTATTCCCTCCACATGGATAATGGAGCTAATGTAGAGACTCAGGGAATTTCCTCAACCAGAGAATCGGTTTCACAAGCTTGCTGGCTATTCACCAAACCTCGTTTCTTTGCTTCCTGGAACATGCTTTTACTACACATTTCCTTCACTGCATTCACAACAGTTTGTTAAAATATCTTGAAATATTTGTTTTTATCAAAAAAGCTGACAATTTTCTGTATTTTGGTGTATTATTATAAAAACAATGTTTCCCCCTTAAAAACTCCATTCAAAATAGCTAAATCCTTGAGGTAAAGAATTTTTAATTAAAAAACACCGGGCTAATCTTTTTAAAGAAAAAAAATACATTAAAATTATTTTAGCTTGATACATAAAAATCATCTTTTCTTGTTCTGCTCTGGTGAACATAAATGTACTTCAAATGGGCATTTATACATCATTACATCTTCCCTACAGTTAGTTATGACTATGTGACTTAGTTCCAGTCAATCATTGGCAAAGCGATTTATGGTACTTCCTGGCCTGATCCAGGATTTCTTCCTTTCTTTCCCCTTAAGCAGCAATATTAGAAGTTAAACATGGCAAATCTATAAAATGGAAGGAACCTGGATTCCTAAATCTTAGCCTTGGAAGAAATTGCCAACTGCTCTGGAACACCCATTATGGAAATTAAATGAGCAAGAAATACATTTCTGTTATGCTAAGCCACTGAGGCTTATCTATTTCAGCAGCTAGCATTACCTTAACTAATAAAAGCATGGAAACAGATATAAATATTACACACCCAGACACTCACTAAGACCATCTTCAGAATTCCCAGGCTCCATACCTCAAAGAACCTTTGCTTCTTTATTAGAATTACATTACATCCCAATCCTGAAAGCAGGTGGTAACAGATAAGAATTTTAAGGCTGTAAATTTATTTTGGACAGGAGTCTTATCTACCTTTGTGTCCTCAGCATGTCGCACAATATCAGGCACAGGGTAGATGTTTAACAAAGGGTGACATATAAATAACTATCCTAACAACCATCATCCAAGGAGATGACAGCTGAATGGGGCCGGAGTGATTAGGTTCTCCAAATGGGAATGGGTAATTTCCCATAGGAGGCATCTTACAGACAGGAGATCCGCCATGACTTGCTGACAAAGTGGTAAGAGACTTCATTCATGTATTTATTCATTTCTTCAAAGCTATTTATTGAGTACTTGTGATTTGTTTGGCACCATTCCAGGGAATAAGGCACCAAAACAACAACAACAAAAACAGATGAGGTCTCTATGTTCGTGGCTTTTACATTGGAAGGGAAGTGGAATGTGCCACCCCAGAATATGCCTCTTTGGCATAAAGATTATTTCGAGCTTGCTCGCTCTATCCATCCATCCATCCATCCATCCGTCTATCTAGAGAAACAGGAGAAGCTCTGAAAACAGAGTAGAAGTTATCCTTTGGTAAGGAAAATATACATTTATAAAGGAAACCTCCATTTATAAGCATACTTCCCTCTGTATCAGGATAAAAAGGATGACTCTAAAGCACAAGAAACTTGATTAGTGGTAAAGGCACTGAATGAATAACAAATCTGACCCTTGTTTACTGTACTTTTCCTGGTAACCTCCCATAACTGCCTTATCAACCCCCAAACACTTTATTTTTTTGGCTTTAGCTAAAAATGGTATTTAAGATGGTGGCTTGGGCCATCTTTGGGAGTTAATTGGTTTTCTGGGTATCTCCCTTGTATACATGAGATATACATGTTAATCTATTTCTGTTGTTTTTCTCTTGTGAATCTATCTTTTACTACATGGGATCTCAGCCAAGAACTCAGAAGAGTAGAAGGAAAATCATTTCCCCTCCCCTACATATTCTAGCAAATTTCTACATACACGTTGAAACACTTACACACAAACTTGGGTCCCCAGATCAGCTAGGTATTTCAATAAGAAGTGAGTCTCTTGTAGGTAGCAAATGTAAGGGTTTTCTTTTCTTATCCATTCTTCCCTCCTGTATCTTTTGGTTGGAGCACTTAATCCATTTACATTTACATTGAAAGTAATGGTTGATAGATATGTAGCTATTGTCATTTTATTATTCATAATATAACAATGACTGTGTCAGGTTAGCAAAGTTATGATGACAGATACATTAATAATAGTCCATTCTCTTAAAACATAAGAAAACCTGCTCCAACTCCATGAAGAAAAGAAATCATCAACTAAAACCTTAGGAACAAATTAACCAGATCCACATTCATGAAGTTAAACCACACAGGAGAAAAATCACAGCAACAAAAGTGAGTAGTAAAGATAAAACTCTGCAGCTGGTCATATAGTTGATGAAGGTATCAACCCATTCTGTTTCTAAGCTCCTGATTTGTAAGAGTTAATCATACAATTTGGCTACAGCAACATGAGCAATGGCAGATGTGCTGTCCAACTGACCAGGTTAAGAAAAATAAAGGCAGATGGTTTTAAATTAAAGTCTGGATGGCGACACTGCCATTAGAGAATTGACATTCTGTCACCAGGCCAAAGTTCTTCTATTTACTTAACTCTCTAAATTATCTGCCACCTGTTGGTCCAGGGAATCATTTAGAAGTTTAGTCATGGGGAGTTGATAAAAACTCATTAATTCGGATTCAGTGATTCATTCAAGAAATATTTATTGAGTGCCTACTATGTGTGCAACGTTGCTCTAGGTGCTGGGGAATACAATTACCAAGACCGTAAGCAAATAAGGTAACCACAGATTCTGTTAAATGCTACCAAGAGAATAAAACAGGTAATGGGGACAGGGGAGCACAAAGCATTAGAGTGCTTAGGGAAGGACTCTCTGAGGAGGTGACAAGAGCTGAGACAGGAAAGATGATGTATTAATTATCTATTGCTGCATAACAAACTGCCACAAATGTACGGTCTCAGGAGTGCAGGTATGAGTTAGCTGAGTCCTCTCAGGGTCTCACAGGGTGAAATCAAGGAGTTGGCAGGGTTATAATATCATCTGAGGCTTGGAGTTCTCTTCCAGGCTCAATGGTTGTCAGCCAGATTGATTTCCTTGTGGCTGTATTACTGTGGTCCCTGTTTTCTTGCTAGCTGTTGGTTGGGGAACACTCTCAGCCCCTAGACATCATCCTCAGGTCCTTGCTACATGGACTCCTCCTCTCACAATCTGCTTTCTTTTAGGTCAACAAGAGAGCATCTCTCTGACATGTCAACTTCTTTTAAAAGGCTCACTTGTTAGATCAGGCCCACCTGGGAGAGTCTCTCTTTGATTAACTCAAAGTCAAATCATTAGTAATATTATTATAGGAGCAAAACAGCATCATATTCACTGATTCTACCCAGCAGTCAAGGAGAGGGTATTATACAGGCCATGAACCCCAGAGGGTGGAAATCTTAGAGGCCTTCTTAAAATTCTGCCTACTGTAGATGAGAACCAGCCATTCAAAATCAGGGAAAGGCTTCCAGGCAGAGTCACCATAAAGTACAAAGAACAAACTTGATATTTTCAGGAAAGGGAAAGAGGTTGGTCTACTAAAGCATGGTGGATGAGGCAAAAGGAGGAAGGAGATGAATGAGGTGGGGGACATCAGCAGGAGTCAGGCCACCTAGGGCCTTTGCAGCCATGATAGTGATTAGACTTCATTTTATGTGTAAATAGTGTCCTACTAATGTTAACTGAGTCCCTCTGACATGTTATTAGACTCATCAATGACATAAAGAATAATAGATCCAATGTCAAGAGAAATGGGAGGAATTAACATGCTATGGCTACCTCTTATTTTGAAAAATGAGACACTAAGCTAAAGGTTCTATACTGGTCTGACATTCCATTTTTTTCTAGGCCCTATTAAAAAGACAATTCAGGTGAAAGTAAAAATAATACAAATGTAATCACTTTCTAGTGTTGGCTGATAAAAAGGAATCTGGTCTTCTGCTTCTTCTAAACATCTTCTAATACCCATGAATGCACCCTTGGGTCATTTCATAAATTCTATAAATTACATTAATAATATTTCCAGGGGCAACATACAATTTGTCTTTTGGTCAGGAGAGAATACATAATTACTGTTTTTAGAAATTTCCAGCAATGCAGATTTTCAAAGATAATCCTGAGGCAAGAGTTTATTGTTTAGAAATATTAGCTCATCACAGGCACTCTTTCTTCTCCTTCCTAAACTGAGGTTGAAAGGGAGATCCAAATCTGAATTAAACAACCAACAGAAATGTCACTATGTACTGACTGATCCAGAAGTCAGAGGTATAACTGCTTTCTTAGTTTCTTCAATTGAAGTACTAGCAGGATTTACCTGAGGCTTCCATCTGAGCTGCTTAGCAGAGAAAAAAAAATTTAAGGAATGATAGAAGATCCAAGATGGCAGAGTAAATAAACATTATGCATGCTTCCATCCATGAACACATTAAAGTTACAACTAAATTATAGAGATATCAACCTGGAGAACCATCTGAAATCTACCTGAACAGAAGTTTTATAACTAAGGATAAGAAGAAGAAAACAGGTCGAGACTGGTAAGAGAGGTGGAGACACAAAACGGGTTGGCCCCAAACATCCGTGTGGCATTTGAGAATCAGGAGGGATATCTCGGCCATGGAGGTTCCCCCCAGAGAAGCGAGGGATGCCAGCCCCACACCATCCTCCACAGCCCAGAGTACTGGTGCCAGGAAAACGAGCCACACAACATCTGGTTGTGAAAAACAGTGGGGATTCTGACCATCCAAGTGGGTCGAAAGGCTGTGGGAAACCCAGACGTCCTCTTAAACAGGCTGCACACAGATTCTCTCACTCCCAGGCATTCACCCTGGGCTCTGGGAGAAGAACGGTGACTTGGGGGTTATTGAAGACATATGGGGGGCAGGCTGAGGTGTGTGGCTTTGGAGCAAGGGCTGGAGGTCAATCGCCATTTTCCCTGTGTGGGGCTCTTCCATGCAGCCGACAGGTCAGCACCATCTTTCCTGTATTGAACCCTCCCACACAAGGCCAAAACTGAATTTGATTGGCCTGGTGAGCTCTGCTGGGACCCCCCCTACCTAACTCCACCAACTCCAGAAGCACTTTCTCATGAGCAGCCAGCTCTGCCCGCACTGTATTCTTTCTTGGAAAATTATCAGAGCCCGTGGGCCCCAGGCCGGCCTCAGTGTGCTCTGACACTTTTGCTGAGTAGCTCCAGGCTCAGCACTAGCAACAAACCAGAGTTTACATTAACCCAGTGACCACAACTCTTCCACTCTAGTGACTCCCTGACACCCTGCCTCACCCAACTCAAGTACTGCACAATGCTTTATCAGTGGCTGAATCTTAAGGGAACTGGCAGGTGGCAGCAGGGATCAGGGTATCCTGGATTTTTGTGGAGCTACCCTAGGCCTGGTACTGGTGGCAGCCATCCTCCGTTCACAGCGTGGCCTCTCCCATATGCCTCCAAGTTCAGAACAGGAAGCGAAAAACCACAGATTAGTTTGTAGCTCCTACTGGGTAGTCCCCAGTAGATCACAGGTAGTGGGTGACTTAGGCGTGCAGTGGAGCCCCTCCCAAGAGGCCCCAGAACCAACATACTTGGAGGTTGGCTTCAGATCACAGCAGAGCACCACTCAACTTGCCCCACAAGCGGCACACCCAAAGGGCAGTCTCAACAGGCACCAGAGCCCACTGGGGTGAATCCCACTCAGTGGAGTAAGCCCCACACACAGCAGCCCATGAGCTGTGGACATTGCCAAACCCCACAGTTGATCAGTCTGAGGGCCAATACCACCCAATGACATGCCAATAGCAATCAAGACTCAACTACAACAGGAGGACACACACACCCCACACAAAGGACACTCCTGGAGCACCCAGAACAGGTGATCAGGGAGATTGTGCCAGGGCACCTACTTACAAGGCCACCTGGCCAGACTGAAAGGCATAGAAGATCTATCTAATACAGAGAAACAAACACAGAGAGGCAATCAAAACGAGGAAACAAAGAAATACGTCCCAAATGAAAGAAGAGGAGAACACTCCAGAAAAATAACAAAATGAAATGAAGACAAGCAACCTACCAGAGACAGAGTTCAAAACACTGGTTATAAGGATGCTCAAGGAACTTAGTGAAAACTTCAACAAAGAGATAGCGAGCATAGAAAAAAGGACATAGAAACCATAAAAATGAACCAATCAGGAAGTGAAGAATAAAATAACTGAAATGAGGAATGCACTAGAAGGAATCACCAGCAGAACAGATGAAGCACAGGATCGAATCAGTGATTTACAAGACAAGACAGCATTAAACACCGAATCGGAACAGCAAAAAGAAAAAAAGAATCCAAAAAAATAAGGACAGTTTAAGAGACCTCTGGGACAACATCAAGCATACCAACACTCACATCACAGGGGTACCAGTAGGAGGAGAGAGAAAGCAAGGGGTTGAGAACCTATCTGAAGAAATAATGACTGAAAACTTTCCTAACCTGATGAAGGAAGTAGACATAAAAGTCCAGGAAGTGCAGAGAGTCCCAAACATGATTAACCCAAACAGGCCTACACCAACATACATTATAAATAAAATGGCAAACATTAAAGACAAAGAGAGAATCCTAAAAGCAACAAGAGAACGACAACTAGTTATTTATAAGGGAACCCCCATAAAACCGTCAGCTAATTTCTCAACAGAAACTTTACAGGCCAGAAGGATTGGCACTAGATATTCAATGTGATGAAAAGCCAGGACCTACAACCAAGGGTACTCTACCCAACAAGGCTATCATTTAAAATTGAAGGACAGATAAAGATCTTCCCAGACAAGAAAAAGTTCTAGTTGTTCATCAACACCAAACCAGTATTAAAAGGAATGTTAGAGGGACTTCCTAAAGATGGGAAAAAAATCAAAATTATGAATAATAAAATAACAATACCTACATATCTATCAACCATTACTTTCAATGTAAATGGAAATGGACTAAGTGCTCCAACCAAAAGATATAGGAGGGATGAATGGATAAGAAAACAAAATCTTTACATTTGCTACCCACAAGAGACTCACTTCATATTGAAAGACACACACAGACAGAAAGTAAAGGGATGGAAAAATTTATTTCATGAAAACGGAAATGAAAAAACAAAACAAAACAAAGCTGGGGTAGCAATACTTCTACCAGACAAAATAGACTTTAAAACAAAGGCTATAACAAGAGACAAAGAAGGACCCAGTAATCCCACTTCTGAGCATTTACGTGAAGAAATCCAAAATGCTACTTCAAGGGGTTGAAAACAAAGGCTATAACAAGAGACAAAGAAGGACCCAGTAATCCCACTTCTGGGCATTTATGTGAAGAAATCCAAAATGCTACTTCAAGGGGATGTATGCATTGCAGCATTGTTTACAATGGCCAAGATGTGGAGGCAGCCAGGCATCGGTGGAAGCATGGATAAAGAGGAGGTGGTACACATACACAATGGAATATTACTCAGCCATGGAAGGGAATGGGTTCCTGCTATCCACAGTGGCATGGATGGACTTGGAAAGTACTGTGCTTAGTGAAATGTCAGACAGAGAAAGACAAATGCCATGTAATTGCACTTAAATAGGGAATCTAAAGAATAAACAACAACAACAACAAAACAGAAACACACTCATAGATACAGAAAACATTTTGATGGTTGCCAGATGGGAGGGACTTAGGGGTATAGGTGGAAAAAGGAGAAGTGATTAACAGGTACAAATTGGTAGTTATGGGGATGTAGGGTGCAGCATAAGGAATATAGTCAGTAGCTATGTATGGTGTCAGATGGGTTCTAGATTTATCGGGGTGATAGATGGGAGGGGAATTGGGGGGCTGGGTGAAAAAGGTGAAGGGATTAAGAAGTACAAATTGGTAGTTACAAAATAGTCATGGGGATGTAAAGTACAGCATAGGGAATATAGTCAATAATATGGTAATAACTATGTATAGTGCCAGGTGGAAACTAGACTAGTCAGGGGATCACTTCTTAAAGTATATAAATGTCTAACTAACCATTATGTTGTACACCTAAAATTAATATAAAATAATATTCAATGTCAACTGTAATTGAAAAATTTAAAAAGGGAAAAAGTTGAAGGGGAATAAGAGATCCAAATTTCCAGGTATAAAACAAACAAGTCATGGGAATGTAATATACAGCATGGGGAATATAGTCAATAATATTGTGATAGCATAATATGGTCTCAGATGGTTGCTTGACTTATCATAGCAATGATCACTTATTCAGGTTTATAAATGTTGAATAAATATTGTGTACCCCTAATAATGTATGTTAGCATTTTTTTAATCTTAAAAAAAAAAAAAAAAAAGATAGAACTAAGATTCTAAAACTTGAAGATCCAACCAGACCTCTTGGATAACTCCCACATTTTTTTTTTAAGTACCTACTCATTGGTGTAATTGCCCAAGTTTCATTTGGACCAGAATTTGCCTCATTGATACAATAAAGCAATTTAAATCCTCTTTTCTCCACATCACTTTCTTGTTTCCATGACTGAGGTCTTATATTGTAAAGATCATGTTACATTATTTTCCTCTCAGGAAGTAAAAGAAATTTATTCAGTGAAGCAATCTAAAAATAACCCATTCTAGAGCCAGTGGCTTCCATGGTTACCGAAAGACCCTGATGATTCTTCGCTCTAACAGGCAACGACAATCGGGGAATCATTTGAATTAAAAACAACACACATCCAAAATAGCATGAAGGGCCCTAGAACAGGACTGTGCGGCCTTCCATTCCACTAAGTGCAATCTTTTTCACAGCTCCATGCAACACACATGCCAGGAAGAAAGGAATATACTTCTGAAAGCTAAATAAAACTTGGCCCTAAATCAATTTCTAGGTTCTGTGAATCCCCACCATGCTCTTATTCTCTGATTAACCTCACAGCAGTTCATCATGTAAATTCTGAAAACACCATCTTCACAAATAACTGATTATATGCTTAATTTCTGCTAACGGCATCAAAGGGGAGTTAGATGTTTTTTTTTCCTCAAGTAAAATTATGTCATGTGACTTTATATGAAATTTACACACAGATCTTTGAAGGTTGGGAATGGGGTACTATAAGCATGTGTGTACTCATATATGTTTGAAAAATACATGCTCATATATTTATATGTTCCTTCATGCATATGAAGTCTCCTAAAATTCTGATACTTCATTCCAATGAGTTTCCAGAACCAGGGATCTAACAATCTACTTTTGAAAAATAATTTCATATTTTCCTCACAGGTTCTGAGGGCTAGCATATCCAAAACATGTTTACGGAAAGGTACGAAAAACACACCAAAATACATTAAAATTGCCTACAATTAACTAAGCTGAATAGTAAGAGTGCCAAAGATATAAATTAAATAAATTTATGTACCAGTAATCTAGATAGAGGGTTAGGCAATCAGGTCTCACATAAATTGGTTCAAAAAATTAGCTGTTTAACATCAATTAAGTTAACTTAAAATTTCTTTTTGCACCGAAGGTGGTCTTACGGTCCTTTCTTACATGCAGCAATATCCAGCAAGTGGCTACCATGTATTCTAGGCATAAGAGTATGACGATAAATGGACAAGGTACCTGTACTCATGGGGCTTACATTCTAATAGAAAACATAGACAAACTAAGATTAATTCCAAACCTTAACAAATTTGTAATAATATAATAACAAAGTGATTTGATAGAAAGTAAGGCAGGGGGAGAGGGGAGGCTATTTTAGATAATGAGGTCAGAAAGGTTTCTCTAAGCCAATTTCCAGCCCTTAAACTCTTTAAAGCGGGAGGGTAATATGTATCCCACTAAACTGGCCCAAGAGTCTTTGGGCTCTTTAAAGACTTAAAATAGGAGGAGCCAGCCATGAAAAGAATTAGATAAAGAGCACGTGGGGAGAGAGAACAACGAACTCAAACACAAGGAGGTAAGACAGAACTGGGCATGACAGAGAAATAAGAAGCAAGCCGGTGTGCCTGGAGCAAAGGAGGCCAGCAACACGAGTTAGAAAGGAAGCCAAGAGCCCGAATGCGCCATGGGAAGGAGCTCAGATTTCATTCTCAGTGCCCTGCAGATCCATTAGAAAAATTCAGCAGAGCAATAACAGGATCAGAGATTAGCTTTAAAAGACAACTCTGGCTGTGGAAAAAGGACTGTGATAAGCACGAGTCTGAGCAAGGTGACTACTTAGAGGGCCATTGAAAGAATCCAAGTGGGATATGATGTGGGCTTGTCAAGGGTGATGGCAGAGAGGAGGAAAAGCATGAATGATGTTCTTTAGATATTAACGTACATAGGACAGGCTGGGAAATGCTGTCTGTATTTTCCAGATGTGTGGATATGAGAGAGGAAAGATATCTCCTATCTATAAATAAGCTGTGTTCCAAAAGTTTATCTATCAGTCCTTTTAAATTCAGACTACATGTTGTCCACAAAGATGGTGTTAGTATCTGCTGGTGATTGACATGAATAATGAATCGGTCTAATAGTAATATTGGTGATGGGCAGAAAAGTCCCAAAGTTCTGCCCTTTACCCATTATCTGACCCACGGTAGAAGCAGAATGACTTCAAATGGTCACACATGTGCCTAGTGGCTTTTTTTGATGCTGTTTATTTTTTCTACTGCCCTAACTATTTGCTTTAGAATATCAATTTATCCGTTCTCTCTCTCTCTAATAGAAAACAATCGTGGTAATACATGATATTAAGGTATTTAGCCTCTCCAAAGACAAATACAGAAATTATTAGTGGTCACATAAATCTTGGTCTACCAGAGTAGAAGGTTTCTGAAATCTTTCAGAGCATCTGAGAAAAAAATTAGAGAAAAAACAAAAGTGGCATTTAAACTCATAAAATCTTAGGGTATGATTCCTTCTCTGAAAGAGTTTGGATAGGACACGGTGGACACAGCGAGGCTGGTGAAGTCTTCTAAGACAACGTTTCTCAAGCTTGAAAGTGCAGGAATTTCCAATGGGCCAATCTGGATGGAGTACAGGGACTGGAGTTACCCTCCTGCCTTAAACAACTACAAATATAGGCAAAACACATGACACAACAGGATTCAGACATTGGACAAGAGGAGCGAGCACAGGACAGTGACCTCTACAGGAAGGAAAACCAACTGAGTCCTAGGAGTGGCCTGGCAATCAGACCTGGAAAGAGTCTAGAAACCCCAGAATAAGAAGGGGGCATGCAAACAGAGCCCAGTTGACAAAACTGAGCTGAGAATTTGGGAGGCCAAGGTGGCTAAAATTTGCAGTGCAGAATACTGGACAGGAGAGGGCTGCACGGAGAAAGCGCTCTAGAGAGCTGCAGAGGGTTTCTCTCAAGGTTTCAGCTGAGTACTGGTGACTGCATATGTGTAAGAAAACTACCAGAACCTGAAGAAAGGAAATGGAATAATCCCTGGAGTTTACACAGGTCATAGTTTATGTTCCCACCAACCAGAGTGGGAAAATCATGTAATATGTAAGACATCAGATACAGTTCTCCTGAGGATGTAGAACAAAATTAGCCCTAAACTAAAGGATACTCTGGTTCCACCTTACAAAGCTTATTAAAAGCAAACCTTGAACACATCAAATTGTTTCTAAATAAATTGTGCCCCAGAATAAAGTATATAAATACTTAAAGGAATACAAAAATTCTACCAACAAGGTAAAATCTACAATGTCTGACAGCCAATCAAAACTTCAAGTAGGCAAATACGTAGAAAAATAACACCTATAATGTGTATAAAAAATAAATCAATCAATGGAAACAGACTCAGAAATAACACAAATGGCAGAATTAGCAGACAAGGACACTAAAACAGTTATCATAAATCTATTCCACATGTTAAGGAAAGCATGAAAATGTTAAAGAGAACGTGAAAAAATACGTTAAAAATAAAATCCAAATTGAACTTCTAGAGATGAAAAATGTCATGACTGAGATAAAAAAAAACGATAGACTGACAGTGGCTTAGAGATACTATTGAAGAAAACATTTGTGAATTTGAAGACAGAAAGTATGAAAAGTATCCAAAATGAAACAGGGAAAACAATTGCAAAATGAAAAAAAAAAAAAAAAATGAACATGGCATTAGTGAGTTGTAGAACAACTTTACATAGCCTGATATATAACTGAGGTTTTTGACAGAGAAGAAAAAATGGGATGTAGAAAAGTATTTGAGGAAACAATAGCTGAAAATTTTCCAGATATGTTGATCTAAAAAGCTCAATAAACTCCAAGCTCAAGAAATAGGACGATAACTACACCAAGGTACATCATAATCAGATTGCTTAAGACCTAGTCTAAAAAAAAAAAAAAAAAAAAAAATCCAACAACAACTTTCAATTCCTTTGGCCAAGTACAGCAGATGCTTTTCTGGCTATCTATCAGCCATTCCTTATTATTCGGTGACTTTACCCTGATTTCCTTTTGAAACGTGATCCCCTTATCCACTCCCAGGTTAGGTGCTTTGTGGTGCTCTCTCCAAACTCCGAGGATGCAACCTATACCCAAGCCCCAGCCAGTCAACTTACTATACTTCAAAGGTGAGATTGTTCTCCCATTTGAACCTGCAAGAATATAGGCTGGATCTGCTGCAATCAACCTGCCCCCTTTGGAGAGTGTAAGAATGGAGTCCAAACAGACAAAGCACAGCCAAGAGCAGAGCGAAAAACCAGGTTGTCCTTTGTCATATTTACCCCTTGGTCACAATATTACTGAAGTTAGACATATGCCTGAAATCGTCCAGTACATAAGCCAATGATTAGTCTGCTTCTTTAAAGCAAACTTGATTAATATTTTCTTTTTATTGCACATAAAGAACCCTAACAGCAACAATAAATTAAATAAGCTTTTGTGCTCTAGTTCAGGAATCTAATCACAATTTACTACACAATTTCTATTAATAATCACAGGTTTCAACCAGATTGCAGGATTCTTTTCCCTACTTGCTGTTACACAGCATTTGTGAATAAAGGGGAAATTAGATTCTGCCTGGCTGGGTCAGAGTGGTTTGTCAGAGAGACCTTAAAACTGTGAGTCTAGCCCGACATTCAGTAACCTGTGAATCACAATATTCCTAAAAGCAGATGTGACTTTATCTGGTGAATAAAGTGACTGAAAAGCATAAACACCATGTACATAAAAATCTTGACACTGTGGAAAGGAGACACTCATTAACCAAGACAATGAATACCTGATTTGTGCTTACTTTCTTTCATTATCATTAAGAAGAAAAAATAATTTACACTGAAATGAGAGCCTAGATAATTCTGAGAAGATAGAAATCTTAAAATTAAACATTATGCATTTCCACTAACAAGACCATGGGATACACAGAACGGAAGAAGTGTTCAGCAAAGTTATTTTCACACTCACTGGGCCTCAAATTCTATATACATTACAAGGACTGAGTCAGATATTCTTTCCTTATAGTTCTAAGTTTTTATGATTCTGTTGAGAAATAATGGCTAATTAAGGTTACAGAAGCCTGAAACAACTGAGGCCTAATATTAATCATAAGCAACATGACAGTCTAGCGTGGAGTAAACTCAGATGAGCAGAAAATACTTTAATCTGTCCACAATCACATGCCACGCCAGACTTCCGACCATCTCTCCCCAAAGCGAAAAGGCATTGGGATCACATGATGACTTCCTTGTTATTCCAAACCAAATGTCTTAGGAGCCTTCTGCAAACATCTGGCTAACGTCTGGAGTTCTCTTAGAGTAGAAAGGCTTCTAGGGTCCTCTGAGCAAGAACCTAAAAGGGAGAAAGGTAAAAAGGGGGGTTCCAAGCACGCTGGCCTATTGGTAACATCCAAAAACAAGCAAAGGCAAGACTCCAAGTGAAGAGAGCATCAGAAACATCTCCACCAGTTTTGTTTATTATGTGGGTTACCACGGAGATGGGAGGGGTGGTCTTGAAGGAGATTGGTGAAAATAATATAAAATTGTGATATAAAATCTTTGCTTAAGTGCCTCTCCTGAGTCAGGCTTGTAACTGAATATTGACTAATTTCCTTGCACAGTGAGCACCATTTTACTCAATAATAAAATAACTCAAGTGTTTGCTGGTCTCACCTTCTTTTAAGTAATCCTGGGAGACTAAAGGTCCAAACCGCCTGGAAAGTGAGTCTTCATCATTGTAATAATGTAGCTGCTTTCACATAAAATCAAGTTGGTGCCTCTTAAATACAATATATATTTAATTATGATCCCCACACATCAAGCCTGGAACCCACTAGTATGCTACAGAACTCACAAGTAAAAAGAATGTATTTTCTTCTATTATTCCTAGAGCAAATAATAGCGCTCCCTGAGAAACAAAATGCATCGTGAAGATTCCAGAGAGCCATTGTTGTCTGTAATAAGCCCGTATTCACTTCAGACTCCTTTTCTCTGGGTTTCTGGAGTCAGACCCTGGCTTCTCTCTTTTCCCTCACATACAGAAAGGTAGAAGACGCACTGAGGCCAGAGCCACCACTGTTCTGACAATTTGGGAGGAGGCAGTGATGCCCTCTAACACTTAAAAAAACAAAATTCTGTGGAAGTGCAGTAGTTTCACTACAACCCAAACTCAATCAATAGTAAACCATGGGAGATGGATTAGTGGATCAAACACCTGTCTGTACCTTTTACCTTTCTAGAACCAAGGGAGATTAATACAGTGTTACATGTTCCTGGGGCAAGTAAACCCAGCCCCTAGGAACTTACAATGAGGTCTCTCCCAGTGGACACCCCAAAAATCCAATCTGCCTCATCTAACAGCAAATAGCCTAACGAATATTCTATCTTAAGCCTCCACAGAATACAGATTTATTACTGCTTGAGTCCTGTGGACCAAACCTTAACCCTCTGTCAGATAATTCCAGTTTCACAAAAGATGTCGATCCATTTCTCCTATGCTCAGAGATTCCCTGGCAGCGGCTCCAAGATTCTTTCTGTAAAGGAGGACACGGTGTCATCATGTTTAGCGCTCAAGATGCTGCTTCTCCTCACTTAAAGGGTGTGTGAGTGCATGCGGGCGTGCATGTGAGAGACCGTTTGTGTGCATGAGTGAGTGAGTGTGTGTGCATGTGTGTGCACGCGTATAATTGGGATGGAGCTACTGTCTCCTTCATTCAGTTACTCATTCCACATATATTTAGAGATTTCTTGTGTGCCAGGCAGGTAGGATACACGGAAATGCATGGGTAACTACAACAGTCACCAGCTGAAGTCTGTACACCTCAGGGAGCTTGTACACCAAAGTGGAAGAGATGGGTAAATATGTGAACAGGCAACTCAGTGAGCAGTGACGAAGAGAATGAGAGAGGTAAACTGCAGGAGTAAGAAGAACAGAGAGGGGCACACCTGGCTCAGGTTTGGGAAGGTAGCAAAGGCTCCCAAACGAGGTGGCCTCTGAACAAGAAAACTGAAGGGTGAGAGGAGCTGAACAAGAGCTGACGACAGAGACGAGGTTTACAGACCAGGGGAATGGCACGTACAAAGGTCCAGGGGGAGGAGGAGCACAGTACATGGGGAACTGCGAGTGGTTCGGCCTGGGTAAGGCAAGGAGTATGAGGCTGGGCTGTACAGAGACGTGGCTCGAGAAGCAGGAGGAGTCAGATCATGATGCCCCTTTGAGGCATATTAGGAAGGTGATCTTTGTTCTTAAGGAAAAGACCCTTCCCAGTCCCTCTTAAGAACAGGAAACATATCTGGCTTAAATAATACAAATCCAATGTGTTCAGTCAGTGAATTAAGGGCACTGTGTTAAGGATCAACATAATATCTTGGAGGGGCGGCCAGATGGCTCAGTTGGCTCAGCTGGTTAGAGCGTGAGCTCTCAGCAACAAGGCTGCCAGTTCAATTCCCACATGGGATGGTGGGCTGCGCCCCTGCAACTAAAGATTGAAAATGGCAACTGGACTTGGAGCAGAGCTGCGCCCTCCACAACTAGATGGAAGGCCAATGACTTGGAGCTGATGGGCCCTGGAGAAACACACTGTTCCCCAATATTCCCCAATAAAATTTAAAACAACAACAACAACAAAAACAGTATCTTGGAGAAACAGAAGATATGAGGAGGAGACTAGACTGCAGTGGCTTCACATGCTTTTGTCCCCAGGATGAAATGAACCAAGAGCAGAGCTGGGACCTACTCACTCAGCACAGTGGTCTTGACAGGCAGGGAGGACACTGCACATGCCCCACTCTTTGTCCCTCAGTCATCAGCCCCCACCCTCACCCCATCTCTGCTTCATTACAATAAGAGCCACATGCAAATGATATCAACAGAAATGAGGGCCCCGCAGTACATAGCCCAGATCACTCCACCTTGAGCAAGGCTCTCTCCAAAAGTGTGGAAGGCAACTGATGGTGCGGCAGAAAAAGAACGAGATAACAAGCAGATGGTGCTTAAGAACGAATCTCTCAGGTTCCACAGCTCTGTGGTCTTTCCTAATGGCCTTGGCCATGCCATAGTTCATAAAGCAGAGTCTCAGCCTCCACACTGCCTCATCTGTCCTGACGCTTCATGGAGGAAATCCCAGCGAGATCAGGTGAGTGAGTTTACAACAGGTAATCTGATGGGCTCAATTTTACAGATAAGGAAACCTGGGCTCAGAGAGATGCATTAACTTGACCAAGTTATGCAGCTGATAGGTAAATTCTGGAGTCAGGAGTCAACCCTGAGAAGTCTGACTGTGAAGCACATGTGCTTAACCACCAAGCTGTATCACAGACAAGTTTTTTCCAGGAAGCTCGAAACAATGCACAGGTGATGCGTACCAGTGTCAGCTCCATAAGAGCTTGTGCAAGGAAGCTGCAGTTGACCACCCTTGAAGCAGAGACTTTGTTATGCGGATTGAGATATGCCTGGTCCACCTCAGACTATGCCTCTGTCCTCTACTGCCTCGGATAAACTCAGACTCCCCATCGTGGCCTGCCACATGCTTTGTAGCTCCCAGCCCACCTACCTCTCCAATTGTCCTTGGCTCCAGCCACACTGGCCGCCTCCTGGAGCTTTCATGTTAGGGTTTCACATACAAGTACGCAGGCCACTCTGCCTGGAGAGCACTGACTGCCTGCTCTTCAACCAGCTCCCTCGTCTCCCTCCTGCAAGGCCACTGCTGAAAAGACTATCTGCTCAGAAGAGCCCTGGGTGACCAGCCAGTATAAATGGTTCCTGACCCCAAATCTGCACTCACCATTATTACTGATCACTTTGCCATTTGCCCCAAAATACCCATCACAACTATACACCGCGTTGTTAGTATGTTATTTCTCTGACTCCCACACGGCACTGCTAAGCTTCCGAAGGGCAGCATACATGTCATTCTATCTATGTCTTCAACAGTGTTGGGAACACAGCGGGGGGCGAATCGATATTTGTGGAATGAATAAATGAATTTTCAAGTGAAAGGGATTCATATGATGATGTTTTTAAATCCTCACAGCTTTCCATGGCTCTTGCACAATACAATTACAAAACCCATTATCCAAACTTTCCCAGGCTTCCCTTATCCTGAGAATAATAACTTCTCTGCACATACCACAGACGTATTCCCTGCTGGAATCACTGGACAGTACTGACCACAAGCTCGGGGCTGAGTCAGCAAACGTCACCCAGAGTACGCGCCTTTATCTTAGGACTACAGGAAGGCAGAAAATCCCAATCCTCCCACACCTACTTGCCAATAAACACGGTAAAGATGAAATCTCTTTTTGCCCTGGGAGAAGATGTTCCAAGCTCCTGTAACCCCATGAAAGAAACTGACTCTGGTCCCTGAGGTCGCTATAATAAACATTATCTGTGTGCAATGAAGGGAATATTGACTGAAATGGGTGAGTATTTTGTTGAGAGAGCAATTGATTCTCTGGGGGAAAAAACATAAATAGTTATTGGCAGAGAGCCTGCTGGTGGTAGATTTGAAAAGTAATTTTACAAAATTATTTTTAACGAACAGCTCTACTTTCTTAGCATAGATGTGACTGAATTTGGTGGAAAATGATAAAAAACTTAATGTAAATTTAAGCCAATACCAAGATGGATAGTCTCAGTCAAGAAGTATGCTTAGCTTAAGCTTGGGTTTCTCTATACAGTTAGGTTAGAACTTCGGGCTGTAGGCCATAGGTAGGAGGAATTTGTTGCCATCCCTGGATGCACTGATGGAACTAGGCATAAAGGCTCGAAGACACAAGGAATCCACTACAGCCTAAACCACTAGCCCCAATCTGGAATTCACGTCACCCCAAGGTCTGGGACAGAAACTGGATTCACAGCCTTTTGAGAACAAGGACGTCCCTTTAGTGGCCCGCTGTGTGAGGCTCATTTCCTCACACATGGTAGATGCCAGAGAATGTGCAATGGTGGGTGAATAAAACAGCTGAGATGTGGGACCTAAAGCCTGAGGGCACAAAGACAGAGAGAGCTGCTGCTGCTGTTCCTCCCATGCAAAAGTACTGTCTGGGTTTTGAAAAAGGACTGCCAGGACTACATGCAATGTGCATTTGTAAAAGAACAAACAGTGATGTTATAATCTACAGAGCGTCTTTAAAGAGCCATGGATAGGATAGGGCAGAAGCGGCCTCTTGGGCTCTCTCTGAGTTGGATGAATGGCACAGGTGACAGAGAACCAGAAAGGAGAACTGTCACTCTCTCCCACTGAGAACCAGTTAGAAGGCTTTTGTCTGGAGAGCTTTAAAAAGGTACTTTCTGTTGGAATTTATAAAAAGAAGTGATATTATTTTGTAACATTCGAAGCATGTTTATACATATTGTTTTCTGAGTTCACAAAGCTACTCCTCACCTGTAAAATGAGACGGCCGTGCCTAGCTTACAGGAGAACAGTTTTGAAGAGGAAGCGGGATCATGTTTGTACATTCTTCCTGACCTAGGGTGAGTGCGCAGTAAACGGTAGTGCTGTCATCATGACTAGTACTCTCACAACTGCTGTTCCAGACGGGGTTTCCCGGGACAGAGATCACCATGCAAGGCCTTTCATAGGCAGTGCTCTCACAATCACCAGCTGCAGAAGGGAGGCAGAGGCAGGGGCTTGGCAGAGGGAGAAGATGAACTGTTAGTGGTCCCAACAAAGGCCTGGTAGGTACCACAGAGAGCTCTGAACCAGGCTGGCTCCTCGGAATTGTCACCGACGTGGGCAAGGAGGCTGGGCCTTTACACTCCCACACTGACAAGTCATTACTGCAGGGTGCTGCGGAAGGAGGCGGGCTTTGGGCAAGGTCTGAAGTTTCCCTCAGCTGAGGACACCCCCAAAGAGGGCTCCATGCCAACGGCCACCCTCTAGGAGCACTTTCAGAAGTTGACAGTGAGTTGTTCACTCCTGAGGGAACAGCGGGGTGCATCACAGAGCTCACCCCAACTAGTAAGTGAGAAGAGAGCTTCAGAGGGCCTCTGACTCGTCAACAGTCACAGTAAGTCAACAGCAGAGCTAGGAAGGAAAGATAACTCTGCTGACTCTAATCCAGTCCTCTTCAGGGGCCCAGGATCCTGGGGCCCAGAATGTCCTGCATCATTCGGCCTTTCTATCCTTTGTTGTCCCAGCAACTGCTCTGTCTCCCCTGAGCCTACACAGATCAAGGGACATCTGCTTAATGTAGTTCCAGTGTCTTTTCCAGAGATCGGGCAGTTGAGTTTACTCGAGGGGGAAAAAAAAAAAAAAAAAAGGGAAAGAAAACTATTATGGAAAAGGGAGTTTTTCTAATTATGTTACCCTTATAAAGGTTCTCATAGTCTCATCTGCTTCTCATCACACACACACACACACACACACACACACACACACACACACACACACACACCAAAAGGGTCTCTTTAAGTGAAGATTTTGGTCATAAACCTACCAAATTAGAATCTCTAGCGATGAGGCCCTTGTAATCAGCCTTTTTCCCAAGAACCTGAAATGAGGTCAAGCATGTTAACGTCTGCAAATCACTGCTATAAATTAACCATATCGCCACTCTAAGTTATCACGTGTTTTCCTTTAAACTGACTCTAAAAGAAATTACTAGAATCAAAGAATTCTCAAGTTAGAAGGCATCTTGGGGATTATTAAGTCTCCATTTTTTAGAATAAAAAAGATCAGGGCCAGAAAAGAAGAGTGACGTTTCCAGGGTTTTTAAAAAAAAAGTTTAGTGACCAGAGTCAGGCTCCTACTCTGAGTCATGCCTTCCTGTGGCCCTAACAAGCTTCAAAGAGGAATTCAAACCACTTTTCAGCAATGAAAGCAATAATTTAAAACATGTTCCAGGACTATTCTCAATAACATTGTAGTGTAAAACATCTCCATTCATTTGGGTTGGTTATAAATACCTCCCCCCACCATTACCTATAACTATTCCAAACTTATGTACCTTGTGACCAAAGAATCTGGCAGCCTACTTATTTGAATGTGGTTTCCCCAGTGGGAAGAGAGCACTCAAAAACCATTCATTCCAAAAGGAACAGTACTTCCACCTACAGCTTCTTGGGAATGGGCCTTAAATATCTGATTTATTTTTATTCAAAAGTGAGATGGGGTTTCCAAGTCTGTTCCTTATAGAAGGAGGTGGAGAGAGAAGAGGGGGACTGCACTTCAGAGTATGATCACATTTCAGATTTAGTTTTTTGAAACCTCTCAGGTTTGATTAACAGTAATTATAGTAACAACAACGATGATGATGATGGAAAATCAACCTACAGTTTCCTCTTTATTAGTCCCACACTCAGTGACTCAAGCATAAAATATGAAAGATGTGACTGCTTCTGTTGGCATCTGTGTTGCTCGGTCCCCAAATGGCCTGTTGTTAATTCCATTTATAGTAAATTGAGGACATAAATAAAATCAACTTGGGTGCCTGTGAAAATACGGCAGGCTGGCAGGCCCGCGTAGCCAAGAATCTGCTTTAACTGGTGCTCCTTCCCATTAATTCCATTAAAAGTTGCTAAACTCAGACGACCAGTTTAGAGTGAAGTACAGCGAGCTTCCGAGACTGTTCAGGGAGGCAATCTGGGATGGTGAGGAGCCACAGCCAGGAGTCAGGAGGCTGAACGCTCCATCGCGGGCTTCCACCAACACACAGTGTATGTTTAGAAAACACTTTTTCTCTCTCTCAGTGCCTCAAGCATTGTGTCTACTGCTGGGTGATTTTCATAATTGAGCTTTGTTACCCAAAGTCATTCATAATATCTAACTCCAGGACGTCACATGGACCATACATCTGTCTCCAAGATAGTCCAACTTCTCATCTCATCATCCCCGGAGAGGAGGGAAAAACAGAGCTCATTTCCTTTTTAATTAAAAGAAAAATCCATAGATATAGGCTCAGTAGTAATATAACCACAGACCTGGCCTCAGAACAGAGAGATCAAGAGACTGCTCATCTCCAACACTTCTAATCATTTATTGGCCACAAGTCCCTGCTCCTCCCAGGATCAGCCTAGACTGGAGTCAGCTGAACATTCTGAATTAACACAAAATTCATCAATAATGACTCAAATCAGAAATGGCTTCTCTTGCCACCAAATACACTTCCATTTAGAAATGTACTGGATTCAAAATAGATGCTTTTGAAGAAGTAGGGAAGGATTAGCAGTCATTCACGCTTCAGCATAGATTTCAGAGTACCAACTGCAACAATTAGAGTTAAAGGAGAAAGTGGAATTTAACCAGAGGATCTGGGGTGACTCATAGACTTGCAGGAATAGCCAATGAACCAGGAGTTGAAAAGCAGTGGCAGCAGGGCTGCTCCAAGTGCCGATCCCTAGAAGAGAGAACCTGAGTGATCAGTGTTGGCCCATTGCCTGCCCACCGTCCATCCCTACCTCGGGCTAGGGGCACAGACCATGTTCCACAGCCTCAGCAGAACTGCCAGGAGCCATGGAAAAGGTAGTTCCACAAAGGAAAGCAACTGGACAGACATAAGCAATATGCCCACACTCATGCAGGACAGCAAACATGTATGTTTACCTGTGGGGATTTTTCTGACTACAAAAGTCATACATTTTTATAATATAAACTGTATACAAGGACTGACTATGGGGGGAGGGGAGAGAGAGAGAGAATTACTTCTCACTCTGTGGAAGGGAAATGGAAGGGAGATGCAATAAACACATCCTATTGCTAAGTCCCCTAGAAATAAACAGATTTCCAGACTTTTAGAGAAATAAGTGGAAGTCCCATCCAAGCTACTTATAAATGTCTTTAGTTCTTACCCCACAATTACTCCATGACTTGCTTAGAAAATGAAATAAATGCTATTAACTGGACTGTTTCTTGCTAGATGATGAATGCCAAATCTAATCAGACATTAGACTCACCAAAGGAAGAGTGTTTGTCTCCTATTTACCAAGGCAAAAACCTTCCAAGAAATCCTGAGAAAGGATACAATTTCTATGAAAGAGCTTTAAAAACTATGAGCCAGTATTACAACTGTAAACTTAAGATCCTTTTTTTTCTGTATTATTATATAAGATATTTGGAGTACAGAAGAAAAGGAGTATGGAGCAGTTTGCGCAACAGTGGCTGAGAGAACACACAGACCCTACACCCATTTCCTCTCCTCTGCTGATGTGGTTCTCACAGAAGACATACAAGTTAGGGCTCTGACTACATTCTTCTGATAACTCATGTGACAAAGAGAGGAGCCATAGCCAGCCCAGATTTGTATATGAGCTTCTAAAAATATTAATAGAATAAAACAGAGAATTGATAGAAACACTAAAACAAAGACACAAATTACACAACAATTATTTAATGAGTACCTACTTTGTTCCAATAGATAATAACTCTTTCATTGTATGAGGGTGTGTGAGGATAACTAAGAAATGTTTCATGTGGGCCTTGCCTTTAGGGAAGTTTTCATCTACACTTTCCGTTGTGAATGCATTAATCAGTACTGGACACTCACTGGTAGATGAAAAAGCATGCTCGTCGTCCTCAATGCGACTTACAATCTGGTAGGGAAGATGACGTCAGTCTATGGAATAAACATTAATTAAAGGTGCTGTCGTGACACAGTGACATGAAATAATCCATTTAGGGGTATGTCACCACAAGACTGTTAACTCATACAAAGAGACAAAAATGTATTAAACACATTACATTCAAGGTATCTGTGTATTCTGATAGGTTTTCATGAATACAAGAGAAAGATGCAGACTTTACAAAGTCCCTGACTAGAAGAAGTCTTGCAAAACTAAGTTTTACACACACACCCTAACAGTGAAAAACACAAATGTTTTTATTTCTCATGTTTGCTATGTATGGAAAGCACTTTTCAAAATGACAACACAGTTGAGTAGGTATTACTCATTTTCCTTTCCCAGACAGGAACACAGAGCTGGGAAAGGTTAAGGAATTCATCTGGGGTTCTATAGCTATGAAGTGGGGGATCCAGTTTGAACCTGCACCCACCCAACTCCTGCGCTCTCCCTCTGAACTACTCCACCACAGCCGCCATGTGAATTTCATCCACCACATGTGACATGGTAGAAAATCAGCTGCTGGAACTCAGTAAATCCTGAGAGGAAAGAAGTGCACTGAGCCCCAGTTAGATAGACTCTATTCCACTGTTGGTCCTCTCCTTGATGGATCTTAGCTAGGGAGTTACAGGTATGCTGGGGGCACCTAACCTCCTGGGCATGCTATCCACGCAATGAAAAAACCATGCGCCAAAAGCCATGTGACTTCAGCATCTGCTAGGGAGGGGGGCAGAGGATTTTCCTGCTGACATGAGTGGAGACCAGCCACAGTGACCACTGGTCCGATCAGAGTGAACTGCAGGTATGTGCAGGACTCACGAAGAAGACACTAGCTAAAAAGTTAAAGGCCAGAGCTGGCACAGCCATCATGACACTAGGGAAAGCTGGTATGAGAATAGAGCCAAGACTGGGTGAGAAAGGTGAAGGGGTTAGGAAGTACAAATTGGTAGTTACAAAATAGTTACAAGGATGTGAAATACACTATGGGGAATATAGTCAATAATACTGTAAAAATTGTGTAGTGTCAGATGGGTACTAGACTTATTGGGGGCATTACTTCATAAATTATAAACATGCCTAACCACTATGCTGTACACATGAAACTAATATAATAAAAACTAATATAATATAAACTAATATTGCATGTCAACTATAATTTTAAAAATATATAGTCACGGGATGTAAAGTACAGCATAGGGAATATAGTCAATGGCATTATAATAGCTCTGTATGGTGTCAGATGGATGGTAGACTTGTTGGGGTTATGATTTTGTGAGGCGTGTAAATGTCTAATCACTATGTTGTTTTGTACACCAGAAATTACTAATAATAAAAGAGTACTCAAGATTAAAAAAATAAAAAGCATAGAGCCAAGAGAGAAAATGGGCCATGGGACAGGAAGGAGAAATGGTGTCCTGGTGAATTGCTTACACTCCTGGATCCATCTGGGGTGGAAGCACATACTGCCTGCCACCAGTACTTCTGTTATAGGCGACAATTTTGCCTAAAATTGCCTAAATTTGCCTTTTTGCCTAAAAAACAGACAAAAATTTTGTCCTTTCCAACCAAAAGATGACTAACTGTTTCAAAGTGATTCCCAAAGAGCCTGAGTGTCTTGCTCAACATTGTGAGTCTTTTACTGGGTGAGTGGGTTCGTGACACACATTCCCCAGTTCCCAGCTCAGAGTCGACTCATGTACACTCGATGCCTCTTACCTGTTGGTAGCAATAAAAATGCCCTCCACAGACAACAGTATGGTAGTTACCAGAGGGGATGGAGGTGAGGGGAAGATGAAGAGGGTAAAGGGGCTCAAATACATGGTAAAGGAAGGAGACTGAACTTTGGGTGTTGAGCACACAATGGGACATACAGATGATGTATTATAGAATTATACAACCAAAACTTATCTAATGTTATTAACCAATGTTACCCCAAAAGATTTAATTTACAACTGGATAAATGATATTTTATGCAATATTTGAAAAAAATAGAAACTAATGCAAAAAAACCATGATGAAGAAAGTATCAGATTTTTAAAGAAAAAAGAAAAGAAAGAAAAAATGCCTCCCACTCTTTCAAACAGGAGGGTTTTAGATACTTTCTGATCTGCAATCACCTATGCAGTGGCCCAGACACTAATTCACTGTGTCCTTATCTGCTCGGGACAAGAGAGCCACTGGACATCATTTCCAAATGTGCAGAGTCACAGTGTTTTTAATTATCTCTCTGACATGCAAGGATGGCCCTCAGAGCAAGAGCTGTGCAATTGACTGCCTCCTCAGTGTGGTTTCTCTGGCGGGGCCACAGACAGCTTCTAAATTTGAGCTCTCACTGCCTTTTAATTGGGTGGTTAAGTGTTGTTTCCCACCCACTCTTGCTACTAGCTTAGCCTCCAGCTACCAATTACCAGCAGGACAGGTCAGTTGTCATTATCTGCATCAACTCCATCATTTCTGACACCCTCAGACAGTGACAAGTTGCCCTTTTCCTTTGAGCAAATCTGGGTTAGCCAGTGTTTGGCTTCATTTTCACAAATGCAGGATACCTAGTATTCCTATCTGTGATTTAAATTATTTAGTTGAATTTTCTGCAGCTAAAAATGTGTGTGTTTGCTCAATGTACGTTTCTTTACTCAGGTCCTTCTCTGTGCCTGGCCCTCGGCTAGGCCCTGAGCATGCAGAAGAGAGTTAAACGGACAAGGTCTCGCCTTCATGGAGCCTGTTGTCCAGTAGAAGAGATGGACAATGACCTAGTGAAGAATCAAACAAATATACATTGTGTTCAGAGCCAAAAAGGGAGAAGAAAAAAAATGCTATGAGGGAAACAGGAAAACCTAATTTAGATGGAAGGGAGAAGGCAAGGAAGGCCTCTAGGAGGAAGTGATAATCACGCTGAAACCTGAATGATGAGAAGGTGCCTTTCAGGTTAAGAGTGAGGAGCAGGGAACTCCACACAGAAGGAACAGCAGCAGAGGAACCAGAGGCAGGAAGGCTACTGATGGATTCAGAGAACTAAAAGAAGGCTGACCTGTAGTAAAAGAGAGAGAGCTGAAGATGAAGGATAGAAAAGGCCTTGAAGGTCATCTAAGAAACATGGATTTTATTCTACAGGTGACAAAAGCCACTGGGAGTCCATCCATAATCTGTCAGCCAACATCTACCAGGTTCACTGAATATCTGCCATGTCTCAGGCACCATTCTAGGCACTGAGAACACCTCAATATAATAAACAAACAAAATCCCTGTCTTCCTGGAGTTTACATTCTATAGGGCGACTCGAACACAGAGGTTTTCTGTGTTTCACACTAGTCAAAAGATTGCATTGGTTCTGTATGAAGAATGGCAGAGGGGAGGCCAGGCGGCTGCTGTGTGGCTCCCGCAAGAGAGATGAGAAGCTGGAGGCTTCCTGAGCTGCACAGTGCAGGGCACTGCTCCCGCGGCCCCTCAGGAAGGCATGTTGTGCTGCTTTTGAGCTAGAATGGTAATGACTTTGCGTGGCTCCATTATTTCATCTCCCCAGTGGTCAAAGCAATACTTGGAGAGCGCTGCCTAAAGCTGAACTGCAGTCTATGGCCCAGAAATGACCAGTGCTGGGGAGCACCTTTGAGACCCTTTGAAGCAAGAAGCCAGGTTGAATACAGCCCTTGGGCTAAAAGAAAACTACACGGTGGATTACTCAGTCCACCCCAGGAAGGCATTCCTTTCTCCTGATAACCTAACTATCTTTCCATGGTTTTCTTTCTCTTTCTATCCCTTCACCTTACACACACACATACACAGAAACTTTTAAGACAAAGCAAATGCAAATTAGGCCCTACAGAGGATGAATTCAGAGCCATAGCCACATAGCTGGAAGAGTCTAACCAGCCTTCATCAAGGTGTAATCCATGGACCACCTGTTATCTGTTACCGGGAACACTAAAGACTAAATATCTGTCCAGATTTCCATGTGTCCAACTCTTCCCGCTGCCCCAGCACTTTCAGAAGCTAAATCTCCAGGGCTGAAGTCCAGGAATCCTCATGTTTCCGCATATTATCTAGGGATTTTTTTTTTTTTTTTTTTTTTTGCTTCAATTCTCTCACCATAAAAACTACCTTGTTCAACTAAAGGTAAACCACACAATTATATATCTGTTTGTTTCTCAATGATTAGGGGACTATTACACGACCTCTAAAAGCCCTTTCTTCCCTGAAATTCAATGAGAGGCAGGATGTCACAGTGGCTAAGATGCTTTAGCGTGAATCAGATTGAGTTTCAAAGGCTAGCTCCAGGAATAACTAGCTGTGCAACTATGACAAGTTATTTAAGTTCTTTAAACTTTAGTTTTTCTCATCTGGAAAATGGAGACAATACTGTGTCATGGATTTATGGTGAAGATTAAATGAATCAATAAAGCAAAATCCTCAGAATAGATATGGTACATGCTAGGTGCTTCATCTACGGCGATGGTGATGAGGCTTGTTCTATGATTTTCTTCCATTGTTCACCATTGCTACATTAGGACCTGGAGAAGATACTAGAGAAGTAAAAGATGAAGAGATTACAGAATAACAGGTATGCATTCTTTCCTCCCTAAAACAGAATTTTTATGCATAATCACCATTCTAGGTATAATTTTTTAGCTTAGGACACACAGAATAGCAGCCCGAATCCCTTATGTAAGTGTAGAAATAGTTATTCCCACAAGGAAAAGAAGCAGAACTCCCACACTCCAGCCCTCCCATGCTCATTCAAGGCTGCAGAAGCTGGGCTTGTCAGAAAAGACCTCCTTGATCCATCCCTAGAGATTTTTCTAACCTAAAGTTAATTTGATGCCAGTGGAAGGGGGTGTAGGAGGGGGGAAGAAGGGAAGGAGGAAAGGGGGTGGTGGCATCTAATGCCATCAGCAGAATTTAGTTCTGCTTTAAACGTGAAACCTAATAAAGGCAGGATCCTCCAGAGAAATATAAATATAAATTAATAAATTATACACACACACACACACACACACACACACACACACACACACACTCACCAAATGGCAGAAGGAAAACCCTCAGGCTTAGAGAAGTAAAATATACTTTTCAGGATCGGTGATCATGATAAACCAAAAGATGACTCCCTCGCCACTTCTCCCTATTCTAATGGTTGTCTCCTTGCAATAGCTCATCTTTATCTTTTTTTGGATGTGATTCTCCTAACCTCCTTTTCAGTTATTCTGAGTTTTGAATCCAAGGGGGTAAAACGAAATGTGGATTGTTAGGATGAAGGAAGGCAAAGAGAAATGAAGATGTGCTTTCCAAACAGGTCCTCAGTCCATGAAAGTAGAAATAATACAAACAGAAACACTGAGAATGCCAACGTCAACATCTGTTAATGAATTACACCACTTCCAAGAGAGAAGGATGGCACATGATACGGCTTTCCTTTCGAATTCTTGAGCATACTTAGATCTGGGGAGATTATGTTTCCAGTTATGATGGCTGCTGTCTTTGCCCAGAACTTCCGTTCCATTTCCCCTCATACCATCTTGTTCTATCAAGGGACCCCAAAACTCTGACCACAAACATGGAATATAATCCTGAGAAAGCCAATCATTGTACCACATACTTTGACCACAGTATTTGGTCCAGGGTTAGATTTGTGACCCTAGCCAATATCAAGACATTTCCCAGGAGTTGTCTAAAGGAGCTGGCTGAGAAGAATCTCAGCTCTATTCATGAAGTTGTGATATGTGGCCCTGGAGCTGCA
Source organism: Rhinolophus sinicus (assembly GCF_036562045.2). Taxonomy (NCBI): domain Eukaryota; kingdom Metazoa; phylum Chordata; class Mammalia; order Chiroptera; family Rhinolophidae; genus Rhinolophus; species Rhinolophus sinicus. The sequence continues at coordinate 92,921,802 of NC_133759.1, read as the reverse complement.
TAGTGCGACATACAGGAAGCGAAGCTGATGCCTTGGAGAAAACTTGAGATGCAAAGGGACAATGAACCTAGATGACATCAGGTCCTGAGCTGCAGGCCCTGGTCTGCAGCAATTCCTTTGATTCAACGAGGTATCAGCTTTCCCTTAATCTAAAGAAACTTGAGTCTCCATCACTTGAAATCTCATGAATCCCAATATAGCTATACTGTGACCCAAGATTATAAAACCCAGTAGGTTAGGTTACGTCCTAACTGGAATCCCAGATCATAGAAAAAAAATAAATGTCTCTTCTTTAAAAGTTCACTCATTAAAAATCAGTACCATTTATAATAGCAACAAAAAATAAACTACTTAGAGATAAATTTGATAAAATAGATGCAAGACCTATATACCGAAAAACTACAAAACTTGGTAAGAGAAATTAAGACTCAAATAAATGGAGAGACAGAGTATTTATGGATGGGAACACTCAATGTTATTAAGATATCAATTGTTCTCATCTTGGTATATAGATTTAATACAGTCTCATACAAAATTTCAGCAGGATTTTGGGGGAAACTCACAAACTGATTCTAAAATTTATATTGAGATTCAGAGGACCTAGAGTAGCCAAAACAACTTTGAAAACTAAGAACAACGTTGGAAGACTTACACTACTTTTATGAGTAGTACCCCTCTCCTAGTTGTGACAACCAAAAGTGTTTCCCAACATTGCCAAATGCCCCTGAGGGGGAAAAATCACAACCAAGTAAGAGCCACTGAACTATATAGTAATCAAAAGAGTGAGATACTGGCACAGGGGTAGACAAATAAATCAATGCAACACAATAGAGAATCAAGAAATAGAACCCTACATATACTATCAGTTGATTTTTGACAAAGGTCCAAAGATAATTCAATGGAGAAAAGATCATATTTTCAACAAATGGCACTGGAACAAGTAGATATCAATAGGCAAACAGAAAAAAAAAAAAGGAAACGAAACTCAATTTCTACCTCACACCATTCAAAAATTAATTCAAAATGAATTCTACACCTAAACGTAGTATAAAACTCTTAAATTCTAGAAATTCCAGATGAAAAAGTTTGTGACTTTAAGTTAAACAAAGATTTTTTTTCATTATGGCACTAAAAGAAGGCTCTATAAAAAATAAATTGATAAACTGGATATACTCAAATTTAAAAATCTCTGTTCCTCAAAATGAACTGTTATAAAAAGACAGAATGGGCGAAAACATTTTGAAATCACATGTCTGGTAAAGGACTTATATGTAGAAAATAAACAGAACTCTCAAAGGCAATAATAAGAAAACAACCCAATTGTAAATTGGTAAAAGATTTGTATACATACTTCATCAAAGAAAATATATGAATAGAAAATAAGTATGTGAAAAGATTCTTAACATGATTGGTTCTTAGGGAAAGCAAATTAAAATCGCAATGAAATACCATGTACATACCTATTAGTATGGCTAAACTTAAAAAGTCTAACTATACTGAGTGTTGGTGAGTATGTGCAGGAACTAGAACTCTTACACACTGCAGATGGAAGTGTGAAATGGTAGCATCACTGTGGAAAACAAACTAATAGTGTTAGTATACATTTAACATTTTAAGAAACTGCCCAACTGTTTTCCAAAGTGTTATTTTCCATTCATGTATTTTCTTTGATGAAGTACGTATTCAAATCCTTGACCATAACAAAGTACCACAAATTGAGTATCTTAAGCAACAGAATTCATTGCCTCACAGTACTGGAGGATGGAGTCCGAGATGAAGGTATTGGAGGGTTGTTTCCTTCTGGGGGCATGATGGAGAATCTGTCCCAGGCCTCTTCTAGTGTTTGCTGGCAATCTTTGACATTCCCTGGCTTGTCCAGTATCACCTTGTCTCTGCCTTCATCTTCATATGACATCCTTCTTGTGTGCATGTCTGTGGGCCCAAACTTTCCCTTTTCTAAGGGCACCAGTTACATTGGATGAGGACCCCCCTAATAACCTCATTTTATCTAGTCAGATTAACAGCACCCAGATCAACATTTTGCCTCTGACAGTGATTTGTACCAAGGAGCATGGGGAAGAAACATAATCTTCCTTGGTGCGAGTGTGAAAGTTTGGGACTATTCCCCATATGTTCGAGGATCCTAATGTTCTGTGTCTTCACATTTAAATTTAGCTAAGTTACTTAGAGTCTATAATACAGTGTGAGAAAGAATATAATTAAGTCTACAGAATCAATAGTACTCTAGATAAGATTTAAATTTGATGTATCAATTCAGTGAAATCCATCAGTCAAACCAATATTTGACAACTTGCAGGCAAAACCACCAACTGATTTGCTATCTTTTTCTCCATATAATTGGTTGCTGCTTGATGTAGCATTGGAAGAGAACCTGAGTATTTAACCAAAATGCCTGAGAGGCAGAAAGACAGTGAATGGAAGACAAGCGCTGGAATCAGACTCTCCATCAATTTTCATGACACTGAGTAAACCTCTATGAAACTAAAATCTCTCACTGATAAAAGGGATAGTAAGTACCTATATTAAAGAGTTGGTCTGAGCACTTAATGAGACATGGTACTTAAAAAATAAACTTTTTGTTATTAACACTATAGTCACTGTTATTTATGTTCTAGATCTTTACTTGCTTTCTAAATATGTCTCCAATGGCAGGACCACTCATCCTTTTTGAGCTTTCATTCTCTTATCTCTAAGATGGCAATAAGAAGAGCTGCTCTATTGAACCCAACAAATTAATTCATGAAGCAGTTATACTTCATAGGTATGTGCCTGGCACTAAGGCTCTAAAGATGAATAAGACATGATTCCTGCCTGCCCTCAAGGAGTTTCAGTCTAGTGAGAAAGATAGATAAGCAGACAAATGGCGATAGCAGATGAAGGTGCTGCTATGGATGCCCACCAGAGGGAACAGCAGGAAGGAGTCAGCCTTCTTGAATGGAAGTTAGCCACAAAAGGGTTTTTGGCAGAGGAAATAAATATCCAAAGGCAGAAAGGTAAGAAATAGTTTGTGATTTAGCAAATAACAAGAGTTTAGTTTGGCTGGAGAGTCGAATCTAAAGAAGGGTGAGATGAAAGAAATGCTGATGAGGTGAGGAAGAGCCAGATGAGAAGGGCCTCTTAAACTATGTGAAGGAGTTTGCGCATGACCTTGAGGTATTCCGAACACAGAGCTGGCATTAGAAACAGACGTTAAAATATAAGTGAAAATACTCTGCAATTACAAAGTTGCTACTATCATCAGGCACACAGGGATTCCGTTTGAGCTGCTGCATACTGCAGAGCTGCTGTGGCCTGAAGATCTGTGTCCTTCCGTTTTCATATGTTGAAATGCTAACCCTCAAAGTGATGGTATTAGGAGGTGGGGCCTTTGGGAGGTGATTAGGTCATGAGGGTGGAGCCCCCATAAATGGGATCGGTGCCCCTACACTGTTTCCCTGAAAATAAGACCTAGCCAGACAATCAGCTCTAATGAATCTTTTGGAGCAAAAATTAATATAAGACCCGGTATTATACTATTATATCATATCATATCATATCACATTATATAAGACCTGGTATTATATATTATAGTAAAATAAGACCGGGTCTTATATTAATTTTTGCTCCAAAAGACGCATTAGAGCTGATTGTCCAGATAGGTCTTATTTTCGGGGACACACAGTATAAAAGAAACCCCACAGCACTCCTTTGCCCCTTCCTCCGTATGAGAACAAAGAGAGAAGATGGAGGTCTGTGAACCAGGAAGCAGGCATTCACCAGACATGGAATCTGCCTGAACCTTGATCTTGGACTCCCCAGCCTCCAGAACTGTGAGAAATAAATTTTGCTTTATAAGCCACCCAGTCTATGGTACTCTGTGATAGCAACCTAAAAAGACTAAGACAGTAGCCCATCTCCTCATTTTCCCCACCTACCTATCACACACTCACACACACACACAAATAATAAGATGTCATATGACTGATTGCAATTATAAGTGTGAAGTCCTATGCCTGCTTAAGGTCTTCAAGAATCTCAGGAGGCCAATGAAATGAACCATTGCTGCTTCGAAGCAACAGCTGCTGTCCATGGTGCTAGTCTTACTAATTTTACATCATCAGAAGCCAAGAGCTCCCAGAGAGGCTTGTGTTCTGTCTCCCGGTTTGCTTGCCCTTGCAGTGAAGCCGGTTTGCCCAGAACGCTGAACGTGTTTTGTCAAAGGGAGCAAAGACACGTTCGGTGTTAAACAGACACCACACTGCGTGTTCTCAGATGAGTCTCTGTGTGGTGGTTGGGTCAAATTCTTCAAGCATCCATGAGGAAAGGAAACCATGAAAGGTTCTACATGAAAATCAATGGTGCCAATTTTTAAAAACGTAAACATACCTTAGAACTTCTGTCATCAACTATTCATAAACCTTGCTGTCAGATGGGCATGCAGACTCAAAGCCCTGGAGAGCTGCCAGTTAATGGTTTATATTGTCACTAATATGCTACAAAATGCTCGGATTTTAGTTAAATGGCAAAGCTGGGAAATTTGGGGAGGTGCCAAAGGTGTAAATTAGGAAGGATTCCATGAGAAAAGAAAAGAGTCTTTGACACACGCCGGGCTGAAGTCTGTGTGCACCATTTTTAATGGTTCTTTGGGTAGAAAATCGAGGTGTCTGTATCTGAGCCCTTTCATAACAAGAATTACTCGGAAGAAAGCTGTAAAATTTTCCCATACATATGGAAATAAAGTGTGCTCCCAAGAAGCTTCAAAAAGACAATTATTACAAGACAGTCAGCCCATTATGTGATATCACACCTGTGCTTTCTATTCTGGAGAAAGAGCTGGAGAACTTGCCTAGTTAATCTTAGAAGAGAGACTGCTTTTGTTTTCTGAAAACTACTCTCTTTTAAGTTAGTTCTCTATGTTTTAATAACCACAGTTATTTAGTCAGTTGGCTTAAAAATGCACATCTTCCTGGAGCTCTTAAGCCATGAATTTACAGAAGCTAATTTATTAGATTTTAGAATCATTAGACTAATTACTACAGTACAATAATTAGAATTTATTGAAATTAATTATAGCAGGTAGCTATAAATGAGACAGGTAAATAATAAATCTGAGACCAGAAAAATCAAACTGAAACATATTACATCATATCCTGGAACTATATCACACATCCAGAAGAATACAAGTTTAAGAAAACTAGCTTTAAATATATTAATTCTTATGGAAAACTCTCTGCTTCAGGTTTAAAAGGGTACAGTCTTACCAAATGGCAGTGGTGGCAAGGGGTTACTAGAGAAATCTCCCTGCCACAAACTCCTAGTATGATCAGCGTATCTGCAAGTAATTGATCAAATGCCTTGGTATTATTTTAAATTATTGAGTTTCTGCCTCAGAAACCTTAACTTCTGATTTATAGATCCTTTCTGTAGAATGTTTTTAGAAGTATAAAGACACTTACTGGTTTACACAAAGCTAGGTTGAAAGGCCTATTCAATGCACAGTTTTTCTCACATTGGTCACATATGCCCAAGCTCAAAAGATCTGGAGAGGAGAACTAGAATTAATATAATTTTCCAATAGGTTAGGGAAAGGACCACCAAATATTCAGCCAAAGGCAATATTGGAATAGCTGTTTCAGTGAATCCTGGGAATTCTGGAAGAGAAATAATCAAAGATGTTATACCACATTCCAACTGTCAAATAATACTGAGTGTCTGAACACACAGTGGTCAAGTTAGGGGCACACTGGTTTCTATTTATTACCATCTAGATGACAAGTCCTGAAGTAAATGCTATGAAACATACAAACTTGCAAGACATGAGTACTATCCTTAAGAAGATTCCCATCTCCCAGGTGAAACAAGACTTTAAATATCAAACCAAAAGGAAAGTAATATAATCTAGTACATAATAAAAGGCTAAATTGTTCAGCAATCATTCATTTATTCTACATTTGTTGAATGCCTAGGTGACAAACAATATACTAGCCACTGAATGTGTAAAATGAATTATACTTACTCTCTGCCCTCAGGAAAATGTATACGTAGTAAGAAGTACAATTTCACAAATTGTTTTCCATAGACGCTGAAATTTTCCAAACCACTTTGGCTACTGACCACTTTTTTTTCCAGACTTGTGTTCTTCAGAGCAACTGGGGAAGTGCTGATTTCAATCCATGAATGGTATATAAATTCAAATAAGGGAAATTTATCTAAGTTACAGTCTGAGAAACATTCATGGGTAATATGGATTTCAATCAAAACACTAGATGATGAACAGGCTTTGAACAGGTGGATGGATTCAAGGCAAGGAAAGCATACAGGTAAAGTACATGTAACATACAAGGCAGATAATAGCTAAAATGACTGGACCACGGGCCCTCAGGCAGAGTAGCAGAAAATAAAATTTGATACATGAGCTTGGACCAATACTGAAGAATCTAAAAATACAAATCAAAGACTTTCTTCTTAACTAAGAAAGTGACATGGTGACATGGAGAAAGCCATATCTTTAAGAAGTAACCTAGCTATGCTATTCTAGTATATCCTGCACATTAAGAAAAAAAATCTGGAACATACTCAGAATAATAGAACTGAAATTCTCTCTCTCTCAACCCAGAAAAATGGATTAACATGATTATGAAAACAAAGATCAAAAATTAATACTTTGCATAGGAAAGTATGCTATAACTAGATAAAAACAAGATAAAGGACGTAGGAAATTTTAATTTGTTTTCCAATAGCAGGCATCATTTTGGGGCATTAGAAAGGAAACCACCAGTCATGAGAGTCAGAAAGTATTGAACTTTGATCTTTAGGGTTCCTTGAGAGGCAGCACAAAATAACTACAAAACTCTTGAGTTGTAAATTTGGGCTAACTGGGTTCAAACCCCACGGTCATCATATAGAATTTGTTCTATTTTCCTCTGAAATATTTGTTTTGATTATACAGTCACTCGCACTCAAGAAGGATCAACACTGTATGAGCTTTAAGAAATTTTAGAGCTTTTATTTTATTTAGCTTTTCAACAAATATTTTCTAAGCCTCTGTCATGTATCAAGAACTGAGCTAGGCACAGAGGTTCAGCATTGAACCAAACAGACATAACTGCAGCCCTTGTGGAGCTCACGTAACTATGCAAAAATGTTATTAATGTCAGAAAAGTAAGAATACATCCCTTGCACCATTTTCATAGACCAGCTCACCATGTCAGATCTAATGTCTTCAATGCTGTATTTCACAGATGTCAGAATTGAGCAAGATACATTAATTTGCTGTAGATTCTAATTAAGCTTTTTAAAGAAAGTATGAAATCATCAATCTGTATTAATACCAGCAATTGACTTTTGTTGCTCTTCAGAGAATGTGATAATCATCATTAGCACTTAAAAACAGAATGCCAGAGTTGGAAAGGTTCAGAAAAAGGAAATCATTCTACCTCACGTGTTTATACATAAAGGAACAGAAACCAAAAAGGATAAATGATCTGTCTCAGGCTCCATCGCTAATCAGAAGCAGAAAAGGGACAGGAGTCAAGTTGCTTTTTACATCAACCCTCTGCTCTTTCCAGTAAACTAGTCAGGACATCGTATGTTTAACAAATGAGAAAGCTGCCAATATTGTGGCAGGCCCATGATGTGTACCTGCATCACCTTCCACTGGGAGAATCCTCCTCCCACTTCATTGTACTTGTGCTCATCTCACATGGTTCCGCTGAGGCTCACACAGACTCTCTCACCTGCCAAGGCACAGGGGAGGCCACATTAGCAGCCCTTCTCAATCAGAATGTTTCATCCTCTCCAGAGGCACTGGTTGGTTCAGGGATGGGCAGATGCCCCAAACTAGGTCAGATGATGTCTTCCCTAGGATTTTTGCCAGATTATCAGGAAAGATGTTTCTCTTTTTCTAGACCTCCCTCAGACTGTTCTATAAATTGAGCCAATCAATTCCTTTTCTTAATCCAGTTGAACTTTTTCAACTTACAACTTTTTTAAAAATCCCCCAAAATACATATACTAAACATTTTCTTCCAAACACACCTATTACTATCATCTCTGACTTGAAATGTCTTAGTACTACCAGAAAAACCCATGAACTTGATGGCCAAACCAAGGGTCTCTAAGATTTCTAACAGGAAGTGTTAAGGATGATTTATAATTAATTATTTAATAAATTTGGGGGGAAGACAGTATACTGGGCAAGTTCATGGCTTTGAAGACAGAGACTTGTGTTACGTGTCAAATCCTGGTCTGCCACTTACTGGCCATGTGACCTCAGGCAGGTGCTCAACCTGTTTCTCATCTCATGAGGCCTAAATAAGACGATGTGTATGAAGTGCTTTGCACATTGCCTACCACTAAATAAATAGTAATTATTACTGCTAATATTATTATTTATTGTTTTCGGTGTTAGTAGCAGTGGTGATAAGTACTAACTACATGCAATTATTGCGCTAAGCATTCAGGATGGAAAACAGAATAAGGTACAATTTTTGCCTTTCAAGGAACAACTGTTCAAAACACTGATAGGTGTCAAGTACAGGATACCAGCCACAAACATTCTAGAGTCCAGGGATGAGGGAGCTAACCATGAACTTGGGTAGTTGGGAAAGATTCCATTGCCTAAAAATTATATAGTAAGTAAAATGTATTATTGCTCCTATTTCTGCCAGCAAATATACATGGAAGCAAATCTAAAAATGTGGAATAGAAGAAGTGAAAGAAACCTAAATGATGAGCCAGCCAAATTCCCTCTTTTAAAGATGGAGAAACTGAAGCACCTAAAGAGAAGAGTCTTGCCCAGTCAGAAACCTAGCCACTGGAAAAGTAAGGTAAGAAAGCAATTTGAAGCTTCAGAAGTTGGAGGCTGCTCTATTTCCACTCTGAAAGAAGTAGCTAACCCATTTCTGTACATAACTCACCGTAGAGTTGCCTCCATCTCAACTCCTATGGGTTCAAGGATTGTATTACTTCCTGTGGTCTCTGTTGTTGTCATTAGTCAATTTCTTAAATTGACCTGAATTCAACATCTTTACTGTAGCCATTAATTTTAAAAGGTTCAATTGGCAGTTTGCTGAAAGACACATCATTTTTTCTCATGATAGTATCAATCTAGATCTCTAAATTGTTTTTCTCGTAAAGGGCTCAGAAATGGGAAGTGGAATTGTTCTCTTGCTCTGATATTGAACTTGCTTGCTTTAGAGAGGATCTGTTGCAGGCAAAGGAGTCCAGACCCCTTGGACCTAAGATTTCGAGTCCTGCCTGCCCAACCAGCTCCACAAACTTGAAGCAGAACTCCTAGCACCTCTGCCTAGAGGGAGGCCATGTTCTGATTTAACTAGCAACCTTTTTTCTGATGCTTAAAACCCTGTTCGTTCTAAAATTTTAGATGCTTGCTCCACTGATTCCCAGAGTTTACAGTTTTTGAAGAATCAACATGCAGTGTCTATTACTTTGCTGGCCTCTCAACCAGAGATACAGTGAGAAACCTCAAGGTCAGAATGTCTTTCAGGACATCCTATGTCTCTGATCCAATCCCACTGCACGTGTCTCATGATCTGTTGTGGAAAGGTGGACTATCCAGACATGAACTTGCATTTATTTCCTGAAACTTCAGTCTCACTGACAAATCACAGGAAATTTTCTATGTGTCCCATTCTTTGATAGCCTCATGGCTCTCTGTTGTTTTGTCACCAGCTGGATTATGGGCCACTAACGGTGGTGGAGTCCAAAGAGACAGAAGGCTGTTTTCAATCCATTTGTTATTTTAATGACAAAGAATCGCCCCATATGCCTTGTTAAAACCTCATTTAATCTAGAAAAAAGTAGAGGCATCCAGACACTTAAGCAGGAACATGGTAACATCAACATCCATCAAAGCTGAGATAATGGAGTGGAAGGAGGCCTAGAAAGGCGGTCGTGAGAGGCAGATGACCATTCCAGAATGAGTCAGCAAGACCTTTCAGCATTAGCTGTCACATCATTTAACCCTCATTTTATCAGAAATTTAAAACTTTGCATACTTGTTCCCAAACTTGTGAGTATAAGCACTGTGTTTCCCCGAAAATAGGACCTAACTGGAAAATAAAGCCCTAGCATGATTTTTCAGGATGACAGCCCCTGAACATAAGCCCTAATGCATCTTTTAGAGCAAAAATTGATACAAGACCCGGTCTTATTTTCAGGGAAACACAGTAGTTAGAAAACCTTGTGTGCAGTCAAAACACCAGAAAAAAATGAATTAATAGAATATATCTCATGCAGGGACCTTCGAGTTCATTTGTTGCACTTTAAAAATCTGTGAAATAAAGCCCAAAATGGAGAAATAACCAAGGCTCTCTCCAAGACTCTTTTTAAAAGGTCTTAATGTCATCTAAAAATGATTGGCTAATACCCATTATTCTATTCTTGCCTCTGTCACTCATCAGCTGCATGATACTGGACAATCTGTTGAACCTCTCCATGCCTCAGTTCCCTCATCTGTAAAATGGGGGTAAAAATAGTTCCTACTTCATGATATTGTTGTAAGGATTAAATGAGATATGTATATGGAGTGGTTATCACATAGTAAGCATTTAATAAATGATAGGCATTATTATCATTCTTTATGATGTGAAATTTTAGCATAATGCACCAAGGGAGACTCATCTCCCCTCACCCTGTGTTTCTCAGTCTCTTTTTCTTTCACAGTTGTGCCCTACAAGCACAGAATATAGAATCAGGAGATCTGGATTTCAGTCTCAGCTTTGCCATACTCTTACCTAGGGCAAGTCAATTTACTAAGCCAGGCCTCAGTCTCCTCACCTATAAAACGGAGAAGTAGAATCAGGTGATATCTATGGACCTAAATATCTCTACCATTACATGGACTTTAAAATTTAGACCATTGACCAGCAGCCCAAGCCATTTCCCCCGATTTCCATTCAACAGGAAAGGCTTCTAGTAATACTCAGCCCCACACACGATATCTCTCGGGGCCTGGGCGGAGGTGGAGCTGCAAGCCCAGCTCTCCATTCCAACAGCACTTTCCAGGAGTTACTCTGAACACCACCAAACAACTCCCCGTGGTTTGACAAAGCCTGCTGCAAGACCCTACCTGTCTCCAACCCTCTCCTCTACCAGCCTGCCATGGACATTTACAATTCCCAGCTACCCTCCCAACCCCACGGCAGCTTCCGTCCTACTTTCAAGGGACCTTACTTATTGGCGGGGGGTGGGGGAGGATGTTGCTGAAGAGGCCCAGTGCAGGTCAGTCAGAACATTTTCACTTGTAAAGACCTTTGCTTTCAATAAATGACTGTCACCAAAAGAGACAGAGTGAAATCTGGAAATGAAATTCAGAGCAGTCAACTCTATAAGATGGCATCTGAAGCCCCACTAGATTTTATTTTTTTAAATGTGTGCGGAGAGTTTCTTATACACCAGCTGTTGTTCTGAGAGCTTCACCTGGATTACCTCACTGGATCTTCACCACAAACTTGGGAGGTAAGTACTTGTCACTATTTTACAATTGAGGAAACTGAGGCACAGCTCCAGCATGATCCAATCTGTAATTTTCCAACAAACATTACCTACCTGGACACTGCAACTAAGATTTAATCTACTAGTCATATTTATCTTGTGCGGTTTTGACATAGATTTTTCTCTTTTTTAGGCAGCGTCTGCTTGTTCTGTTATGGGTTTTAATTGAGCCTTCTTCATGTCTATATAGCAGATGCATAAAATCATTAAATGCTATTGAAAAAACCTCAACAGGAATATTGATTTTTTTCCTACAGTTCTCCCTTGACATGGTTATTACTGACCATTTAGACTCATGCATGTTAAAAAAATTGACCCGGCATGTGCTGCTAAATACAATCTGAGTGATCTTTGATTGCCCGATTTTACATCTCAAATGAAATGATACATTTGTGCGGTGAGAAACGGGGTAACATTTGAAATGTTTGCTAGCAACCTGAGACTGTATGAATGCAAAGATTCTCTATTTTTCCTCTGAATGCCTTTTTTAAGATAAATTATCCTTTAAATGTAAGTGTTTTGTTTCCTGTATTAGAGTTTTCCTGCAAAACAGAACCAGTAGGATGAAGATACATAGATGATATAGATCTGTAGGGATAGAGACAGAGATAGAGATAGAGATACAATGAACTATCACAGTTTCATAGTTCCTATAAGAGACACTGTTTAAAGTCAAATTGTGCATTAGGAAGTAGTAAAAAAAAAAATAGATTTTTTTTCTCTCAAGTAATTCAGGGAAAATGGACCATCTTTTGGGTCATAGAAAGTTCCATACATTTTTCTTTCCTCTATTCATCTATAAAACTTAAGTTATGCATGCTGTCCTCAAAACTTAGGCTAGTTTTTAGAACATAGAGACACAGTATAACCAATGCAGAAAAATATAAAGTCACTGAACATTTGAAAGGAATTATGAGATCAACTCATTCATACTGAAATGTAACTTGTAAGCAAAAGCACTTACAAATAAAAAACCCACTGTGTGCAAGCTTGATATTTAATAACTAAATGATAACTGGAAAGAATGCTACCCTTCCCAGAGGTATTCACACCGATTTTTCAGTTCAGACCAAATTAATAGCAACTGTGGCCAACATCTTAATTTTTTCCTTTGCTAAATTTACGATGGAGATGAATTTTAGCAATTTAATCCACCTAGCTTAAACTAATTCTTCACTAAACTTTCTCCCATAGGGAAACTTCTAAATCCAGCAGATATAAGTATGAACACCTTCAGCTTGTTTTAATTATTTTTCTTAAATGAGAAGCTGAGCACATTTTGCCAAGGATTAAATCACCTTAGGTCTCACAAATTTGGTATCCTCAAACTAAATCCATGGTCTCGTGTTGCAATTCTTCTGCAACTGAAGGAAAACCATTTCATGTCACTCCAGGAAAAGCATTTAAATGACCTAGGAAGGCTCAGACAAGTTCACATCTCCTAACATTTCTGCTAAATTCAATATTAATATCTTAAAAGGCTGTGGATTACATTTCTCCTTAAATCTCTAATAAGCTTCCAAATGAGGAAAAAAAGTTATTTTGAAAAGTGAAAACACTCAAAAGAATGAGAAGACACTAGACTGAGGGAAAATATTTGCAAAGAACATTTCTAATAAAGGGCTATTAACCAAAATATACAAGGAACTCTTAAAACTCAACAAGAAGAAAAGAAACAACCCTATTTAAAAATGGGCCAAAGATATGAACAGACACCTCACCAAAGAAGTAAACAGGTGGTAAATAGGTATATAAAATGATGCTCTCTGTTAACAGAATTGCAAATAAAAATAATGAGATACCACTACACGTCTATTAGAATGGCCAAAACCCAAAACACTGATAACACCAAACGCTGGCACGGATGTGCAATATCAGGAACTTTCATTCACTGCCGAGGGGAATACAAAATGGTACGGCCACTTTGGTAGATACTTTGACAGTTCTTACAAAACTAAACACCCCCTTACCATACAATCCAGCAATCACACTCCTTGGTATTTACTCAAATGAGGTGAAAACTTATGTCCACACAACAACCGACATACAATGTTTATGGCCATTTTATTTAAAATTGCTAGACTTGGAGGCAACCAAGAAATCCTTCAGCAGGTGAATGAATAAATAAGCTGTGGGAGATCCAGATAGTGGAATATTCAACACTAAATAGAGAGAGCTATCAAGCCACAAAGACATGGAGGAACATTGAAGTATGTTACTAAGTGAGAGAAGACAACCTGAAAAGGCTACATACTATATGATTCCAACTATATGACATTCTAAAAAGGCAAAACGACAGAACCAGGAAAAACATCAGGGTTTGCCAGGAGTTGGGGGTTGGGGCTGATGAATAAGTGGGACACAGGAGTTTTGGTTCAGGGAATCTTCTGTATGATACTATAATGGTAGACATATGTCATTATACATTTGTCGAACTCAGAATGAACAACATCAACAGGGAGCCTTAATGTAAATTATCAACTTCCGGTGATGATGTGTCAGTGTAGATTCACCCATTGTAACAAATGTACCACTCTGGTGCGGGGTGTAGTACATGCGTGGGCACGGGGGTATAGGAGAACTTTCTGTACTTCTCAATTTGCTGCAAACCTATAAATGCTCTAAAAAATAGTGTCTATTTTTTAAAAAGTTCAAATAATTAATAAATGTCAGAATCCACTTTTATAATGTTTCCAAGTCCCTTTATTTTTATTTTTTTAATGTCTCTTTCTACTTAATCACAAAACATTTTACAAAATCCATTATTCTTTTGGAATTACCTATTAAAACGTATTTTTTTAAGTGTCCACTATTTGACCCAACAGTTACACTTGAAGGTGATCAATTCCAAAGAAATGGCTTTTACACATGCATAAGGATGTCTACTGCAAAAGTGTGTACAAGGTGAAAAATCTAAAATAACAAAATGTCCACTAATGGGAGAACAGCTAAATAAAATATATTACACCAGTACCATAAAATAATATGGAATGAGGTGAAACTATGTGAGATCATATGACAAGATACTCACGGTATATTCTGTGATACAGGAAAGTTACAAAATAATTCATCTAATACATTAATAATACATGCCTCATATTAGTAAGAAACCACATGCATTAAGCAAATCCACATAGTTTGATAGCTACCCATATTTACGAAGTGAATTGAAAAAGTTTTAGAAGGATAAACCCAAACTGCTATCAACTTTTTAACCTCTGGAAAAAGGAGTAAAGTTGGGAGGAAGGTATGCTGAAGTAGATCTTTATTTTATCTTCAGTGTCAATGGTTTTTAAATAACGTATTCATCTGCTACTAGTATAATTTAAAATAAAGTTTAAATTATTGTACTTTATCGTTCAACTGCTTTGCTCAAAATAGTTCAAAATCTGTAATGTTGATTGAATGTAGTCCTACTATTCAGAATGAGATGATACCAGATCTAAACTATAACATTATTTTTCCATCTTTATTTAAGGTAAAATTGAGAAAAAATTATATATATTTAAGATGTATAACATAATTGTTGATACACATATACATTATAAAATGATTACCACAATCGAGCTAATTAACATGTCCATCACCCCACACCGTTACCATTGTGTGTGTGTGTATTGAGAACACTTAAGATCTACTCTCTTAGCAAATTTCAAGAATACAATAGAGTATTATTAACTACAGTCACCATGCTGTACATTAGATCTCCAGAACTTCATCACTCTGCATAACCAAAACTTTGTACTCTAACAACATCTCCCACTTCCCCTACGCCAGCCCCTGGCAACCACCATTCTACTCTCTGCCTCTACAAGTTCAACTTTTTTCAATTCCACAAATAAGTGGTACCATATAGTATTTGTCTTTTTGTTCCTCACTTATTTCACTTAGCATAATAACCACAGCTTCAAAGCAACCTCAGAAAGATGGAAAAACTGGGTTGGAAGGAAAGCACTTTTATTAAAATACCAAAAAATTTAATAACTACAATGGGAACATTGACCTCTAATAAAGCATATCTCATCACTGAATTATTTCTACTTCTTTTACATGTGTGATCAAGCGTAAAAGTTTGCTGTCAATTTACTTTACAAGATCTTTTCCCCAAACTACACAGTGCATTATTAAGGCAATAAAATAAATCAGATTCCACATAATTCAGCATCTTAGGCACACCTAAAGAGCCAATCCAACAAGAAAGATCTGAGAATGGTGATAAGAGACATAGAGTCTTCATACCTCTATTAGAGACTCAATATGTCTACCCAATCCAAAAAATGCATTCCTTGTCTTCAAAGTTCAGAAACAAGATTTGGACCGCATTTTCTATTAAATTTCTGAAATACCACATCAACCACGTCAAACTACGGACACTCCGTCATATTTTTGTACAATGTGAAAGATTTCAACATGATTTAATGGATACCTGCTTTGAGATTTTAACTAATGCTATTAGAATCCTTACAGGCAGATGAAGTTGCCCTTACTGGGGTATGGGCAACTTCTTAGAACTGTGCTGTTCGATTATTGTTTGGTCCCCAAAATAGATTAAACAGTATAGGCAGAATTAGAACAGTTTTGAATACACCTGGAATCCATTTGAGGCTCACCTTTTCAGATTCTCCTATGAGATCATGCACACGATTCTCCTATGAGACCATTTATACAAAATCACTTTGCATCAATCCAGAGTAGATACACAAAGAATCAGGTACATCTACAGACATGAGCTTTGAAAAGCCAACCATATATAATGTCTCACTCATCTGATGGCCTTTTATATTTTAGAAAAAATAAGTTTAATGTACTTGGACAAAATCAAACTTAGGGGATTCTGTATTTTCTATATAAAAGAGCAGTTCTAAACGAGGGACATTTGGCTCCCCAGGGGACATTTAGAAATGTCTCAAGACAGTTTTAGTTGTCACAACTGAGGAAGGAGATTGCTACTGGCATCTAGTGGACAGAGACCAGGGATGTTGCTAAACATCCCCAAGTGCACAAGACTGTCCCCTACGACAAAGAATGACCAGGTCCAATATGTCAACAGAGCTAAAGTTCAGAAGCATTACTCCAAGTTAACAGCTTTGTAATTTTCCTTCCCCTGCACAAGTGAACTTCTTCAAAGAGCTGTCCACACAGTTGTTATCTTTGCCTCTTCACCTCCTGCTCACACAACCCACCCCAATCTGGACTCTGCTCTTCCCCTCATCCCAACAAAGCAACTGTCACTAAGTTACCACTGAGTTCCTATCACCCAGTCCAAGGAACACTTCTCATCCTGTTTGACCTCTTTATGAAAGATTCTTTCCTTTTGCTTCCAGAGCCCTAAATTCTCCTGGTTTTCCAACTCTCGTTCCTGTCTTATTTGTAAGTTTATCTGTTTTACATGGCCATTATATTTTAGAGCTCCATGATTCAGTTTTAGGCCCTCTTTCTATTTACTCTAAGTTTCCTAAAGGTAACTGGGTTAGTTTGCTATCGCTGATGTAACAAATTACCGCACATTTAGTGGCTTAAAACAGCACAGGTTTATTATCTTAAAGTTCTGTAGACAGTTTTCCAAAATGCATCTCAATGGACTAAAATCAAAGTTTCAGCAGGGCTATGTTCCTTTCTAGAAGCCCAAGATGAAAATGTTTTCTTGCCTTTTCTAGTTTCTAGTGCTGACCCTATTCCTTGTTTCAAATACCAGTAAGCTGCTCTATTT
This sequence comes from Rhinolophus sinicus, assembly GCF_036562045.2. NCBI lineage: Eukaryota > Metazoa > Chordata > Mammalia > Chiroptera > Rhinolophidae > Rhinolophus > Rhinolophus sinicus. Next base: position 92,904,575 of record NC_133759.1, on the reverse strand, counting down.
TATTTTTTTATTTTGTGGTTAGAACCTCTGATTATACAAACAAAAGTCTAACACTTGTATCATAAGGTCAAGAGGAAAGAAACATGCTCTTTTGGCCTCCCTTGATTTCTCCTCTAGATATCATTTTCTTCCCCTGAGGTAACTTTGGACCACTCTACAGGAATGTGACTCTCTGCCCTCAGTATCACTGGCAACCATTCTCAAAGCTGCCAGTGGCAGTTGTGGACACTCACTGGAAATGACAGCAGATTTCAGCATGGCATTGACTTGCATGATGTTTTTCTAATGCTTAAGGAGTTTGGTCATGTGTCAGAGCTGCTCATGTTAAATGATCTATTAGGTGTCATGATCTCCAGAAAGGTCATCTGTCACATTGTAAGCCAGAAGTGTCACCTCTACTTAACGTGATATGAAGCCAAACTCCCAAACTAAGCAGGGAGACATTGGCATATGTCACTGCTGACTGATCAAAAGCCGAGTGTCTCAGTTCACGACTGCACAAATGAAAGCTCCCCACTTTAACCAGTGCATAAGCTAAATGTGTTACAGTCAAAATTCTATGACTTCCTCACATTGAATTCTAATAGTTATAGTTTTATTGGCTTAATGTAATCTTATAATGAGTATAAAGTAATATCTATAATGACTATTGTTATGACTAAGATGACTGAAAACCTCTTTTTTTGGGGGGGGGGTTACAAAATGAAACCTTTTGGGAGGAGTAACTGAAAATATTAAACTAAATTTGCCAAACAAGAAAGATTTAACCATAAAAGAGCCCAAGAACTATATGCAGGTATGACTGTATCATGTTTGTGAAAATCTCATGTGATTTCCAAGTTGGCTGAAGATAACATCATGCACTGCAAGATCCGGCTTGAAAGAAAAATCACAGCATCAAGTAAAATGAAATCAAGTTTAGTGAAATGTCCCGGTGGAGGATGGGATACAGACTCTTCAGGAATTTTCCAACTAGTTACCATGGGCTAACCAACAATGGCAATTATAAGAGTTAATTATACCCTCACTAAACTATTGTCTGTGTCTATGAGTTTCTGTTTCTCATTTGTTTGTCTTGTTCTTTTGTTGTGAGGGTAAGGGGGATCGAATATATGGTGATGGAAGAACTGACTCTGGGTGATGAACATACAATGGGATTTATAGATGATGTAATACAGAATTGTACACCTGAAATCTATGTAATTTTACTAACAATTGTCACCCCAATAAATTTAATTAAAAAAAAAAAGAGAGAAATATAAAAAAAATAAAAATAAAAAAAATAAAAATAAAAAAAAAAATAAGAGTTAATTATAAGGAAAAATAATCCAAGTTAAATATTTCTACTGAAAAGTATGGGCCTGCATTATATCTGCTATATTTCGGTATCACAAAACATATAGGCTAGGTTCACTCATAGCCGGTGTCCAAGATATTTAAAAGTACAAAAGAAAATGTGTGTGTTAGGCTGACATTTCATCATTGATTTGTATAATCTTTATACATTTCCCTTTTTATTTGTTTTCCTTCTTATAGTCCAAGTAATTTTACTAATAATCTAGAAGGATGTCAAGATGATTTCTACAACTGAGATATAAGTTGCCTCCCATAGAAAACTCACAAGTGTGTAAAATGTTTAAATGGACCAGGATCTTACAGGGACTCAAACCCTTTTGCCCTTTAGACAAGCACTGCAAAGACAAAGCAGGTGAGTTACTTCTCCAAAACACGCAGCTGCTGCATGAGCAGACTGCGACTAGTCTCCCACTTCGAGTTCTGGGCCTTTTCAATATATCATGAAGCTCCCACAGCACTCAACTCTTTCAGACATGATTAGTCTTTAGTCTTTTGCTCAGGTAGCATGACTGCCTCCTTGCCCTTAAAAGAGACATTAAAAGATCCAAAGAGTACAAACCATAAAAAAGAACTGATAAACTAACATTTTAACTTAGAAGTTTGTTACCACACAGGATATCATAAACAAAATAAAAGACAACCTACAGAGGAGAAGACACTCCTATTGTCATAACTGAAAAAGGATTAGTCTCCAGAATATATAAAGAGGCCCTATAAATCAAAAAGAAAAAGATAACTCAACAGAAAAACAATGGACAAAGTATCAAGAAGCAATTCATGGGCAAAAAAAAAATGGACAAGAGATGAATGAAAAGATGCTCAACCACACTGGTAATGGGAAGATGAAAATTAAAGCGATAGATAGCATCAAGTTTACAGAAAAACTTAAAATCTGACAATACTCAGCACTGGTAATGCTGCAGAGCTATAGGAACTGTCATATACTGCTGATAGGAGTTTAAATTGGTGCCATGACTTCGGTACCACTGACAATATCTGGTAAAGCTGAAAATTCTTATACCCTACAATCCAGCAACTTTCTCCTCGATCAGTGGTTCTCAACAGGAGAGGAGTGGCTCACCCACCAAGGGGCATTTGGCAATATCTAGAGACGTTTTTGGTTGTCTCATCTGGGGTTGCCAGGGGAGTGGGGGAGAGGGGAAGAATACTACTGCAATCCAATGAGTAGAGGCTAAAGATACTGCTAAACATCCTACAATGAACAGGTCATCTCTACCCCCAAAGAATTAACCTGCTCAAAGTGTCAATAGTGCTGAGGTAGGGAACTGCAGTGGGTTGAATGGTGGCCTCCAACAAAAGATTTGTCTATCTGGAACCTGTCACTGTGCCGGTATTGGGGAAAAGGTCTTAGCATATGTAATTAATTCAAGTATTTCAAAATCAGATCATCTTGGATTATCCAAGTGGGCCCCAAATCCAATGAAAAGTGTCCTTATAAGAAGAGAAGATACAGACAGAAGAGGAGAAGGCCATGTGAAGAAATAGGCAGAGATTGGCATGAGCAGCCACAGGCCAAGGAATGCCAATAGCCACCAGAAATTGCAAGAGGCAAGAAATGGAATCTCCGCTAGAGCCTCTGAAGGAAGTGATCAACCTGGTTTTGGCTTCTGCCCTGCAGAAGAGAAAAGAATCCTGCTGTTTTAAGCCACCCAGAGCTTGTGGTGATTTATCGTGTCAGCTCAAAGAAAATAATAATACACTGTCCTAGATATATACTCAAGAGAAACACTTGCATAGTTATGAAGGGAGAATGGTACAAGGTTGGTTACTGAAGTTCACTGTAGTAAAAAACTTGAAACAACCTGAATTTTTATCAAGAGGAAAAATGAAAAATGTACTCCAGTATATTGACTTAATGCTCTACAACAAAAATTTAAAAATTGGAGCTGCATGCATCAATATGTATTAATTTTTAAAATATTGAGAGAAAAGCCACTTTAGAAGAGTATATATGGTATGATGCCACTTATATAAATTTTTACAATCTGCAGAGCTACATTATGTAATATTTATGGATACCTGGACAGTTAAATCTTTGGGAAAAATATAATAATGTGGGTAATAAACACGGAACCCACAATAGTTACTACTCCTGTTAGGGATATGGAGAAAAGAGAGAGGGGAGTACAGAGGAAGCTCCCAGTTGCACCTGAATTATTTAATGTTTTTAGTTAAAATAAGTAGATCTGATGAAGATTTGGTATGATATTAAGTTCTGATAAAGCTGAGTATTTGGGATGGTGTCATAATCTCCATTCTTGCTTATTTGAAATCATTTAAGGTAAAATTAACTATTCAGTGTTTTTAAGACACGGAAATGTGTGCTGTGTAAAATAAATTCGAATAATGTTTACAGGTGTCAGGGGAGTAATGAAGAGAGAAATTATGAGGCAGCAGGATCTAGGTGGGGCATCTGACGCACCAGAGCTGCAGCCCTAATGAGCTGGGTGGTCACAACACAGATGCTTCCCTTCTTAATGTTCTCTTCAGGGATCGTCCTCCCTTTCCTCTCCACCTATCTCTCTTCTAGCTCTTTCGTGATTTGACTTCCGTTGAGAACATCCTTATGTAACCTCCTCCTAAGTTTTTCCTTTTCAACTCTGGCTCACAATTGAATCTGTGATAGCTGTAAAAGAAAGGGCAAAATAAGGATGAAGGGACCTCCATGTCTGCTACTTTGATCACTAACAGCCAACCTGGAGATTTGCATCAGTGAGTTACACTGTACTAACCAAACTCTTCCCAGATTTGAAGGAATTGCAACTATGATATTTTCCAGGGGAGCTCTGAGCAGAGTAACGGAACTGTCCTATCAGCGGTTCTGGGTCCTGGCTCCGGGGTTCCTCTAGGAAGACAAGATCTGCTGAGCAACGCGAACGAATTCTGTGGTCGTGTGATTATGCACAAAGCCCAGTCCAGTTTGTGACTATGAAATCAGTCAAGGTACACCAAAAGAAGCGTTAGGAAAGGTATCTGACAGGAAAGAAAAATAATTAAAAACCATGCTTCTGGTATGTGAGAAAGACTGGCAGCTTGGAAATGTTTTGGAAGGTGGAACCATCCAGATTGCCTAAAAGCCTAAAATACCCAGGCAATTGCTCATCCCTTCCTTTTCACACTGTCTCTCATGGAAAAGACTGGATTTCGGTAACTGAATGATTGGCGTGAAATAATTAGGGAGAAAGTGCTGCAACATCTGTTCTGTTGGCCACAACAATTGTTATAAAAGGAATCCCTTCACTCATGAATTTTTATATTAGACGAGGCATTTCCAAATGTGAGGTGGAAACACACACAACTATTCTTTACAAAGGAAAAAAAAATGAACACTCTATTTCCATTTTTGCAGCTCATTACCTTTCTTTGTCCACTACATATAATCTGCTCCAAGACTCCAAATTAGGAACTTATTAATAGCATTATTCTTGCTAACCTTGATGTTAACCCCAAAGCTTCTGAACAAGTGCTACCTTTGGGCTTTGAGTATCACCTGTTTTTCCCCAAAATGTACTCACTGGAATAGCAATGAAATATTTATTTATGCAATTATCCGTTTCCTGTGTACCCACCTAGCTATCTTGGAAGCTCCACGAGGCGAGGTGCCTTCTTCAACCACTGTATGTTAGGGCCTAGCAAAGAGTTGGCCCCATACCAAGAGCTTATAACGGACTGAATTATGTTACCCCCCCCCCATTCATATATTGAAATCCTAACCCTCAATGTAACTGTATTTGGAGCTCGGGCCTTTCGGGAGGTAATTAAGGTTAAAGAAGCCCTAAAGGTAGGACCCTAATCCCACAGGACTGGTGTGCTTAAATGAAGAGGAGAGCAGTGCTCACTCTCCCTCCAGGCTTGCAGAGCACAGAGGCCATCTGAGGACACAGCAAGGAGGCAGCCGTCTGTAAGCCCAGAAGAGAGGCCTCACCAGAAAACAACCCAGATGGCACCTGGATCTTGGACTTCTAGCCTTCAAAAACACGGGAAAATAAATTGTTGCAGGCACCCCCAGTGTGGTGTTCTGTTATGGCAGCCTGAGCTCAATAAATACATTGCTCAATAAATTCTCGCAAAGCAAATGGTGTTGTGATGATAGTGATGATTGTAATAAATCACAGGCTGATAGACCATAAACACTAACTGTGCAAAGGTATAAGCTGCTGAACCAATTTTAAATAACTCAGATTTAGTTCTTCCTAACTGCACAAAAATAATTCTTATCTGCAGATCAAAGACATTTAAATTACCTTTAGCAAGAATAGATGCAGAAAAACATATTTCACTGTTGATTGGGTTATTTCTTTTTTTAAGTAGAAGTATTTCATTTCAATTTTTAAAACATACTTGACCTTCTTAGTCCATTTGGGTAATTTCCATGATTGTTAAATAACAATTCAAAATGATCACACAATCCGACGCGTGTTGAGTAATTCTATGTCAAAGTTCCTTGATTGCTTGAGGCCTTTACTCACTTGAACAGAGAATTGAAGAAGGAATAATTAATATTCCTTTAGGACATAAGTCATTTCTTCTTCCCCAAATGTGTATGTATTCCTCACCTCTCCTGCAATCAATATTATGTTTCTCTTATCTTCTCCCTACTGCCCTATTCATTTGTGTCATTGCACTTATCACAATTAGAAATTATAGACTTGTATATTTTTTAATTTCTCACTAAACAATAAGCTCCAGAAAGAAGGAAATTATGTTCAATTTTATCCTAGTACAGTATTCTCTGGACCTAGCACCATGCCCACCATATAATAAAGCACTAATAAATAATTGCTGAATAAAAAAATTAGTTGAATAAATAAATGCATTCTAATGGAATAATTGTTTATTCTTTTCACCAAACTCTAAGGGCAAATTTAAGAACCCTTGCTTTCATTTTAATACCTAAAACCAACCCAATAAGGTCCAAGACTTCCAAAGGACCATTTTGGAATTATCTGCACACTCTCAGAGTTCTGCACTACGACAACAGGCAACGCAGAAACATTTTCTCTTGCCAGAATGGAATGAATCCATCAAAAGAAATAAACGCTGCCAAAGACTTCCAAACACTCTTCTGGGTAACTGGCAAAAACGAGAATAAAACTGGCATTGCCAAGTGGACCAGCCATTCTCTCTCAATCAGTACTCAATATGGTTGACTTAGCACCCAGGAACCGTTCTCCGAAAGTCCAGAAAACAAACACATTTGCTTGATGAATGTGAATGTGTTTGCTTGTGCTATTCATTCTGACTCACAGTGACTGATGTGTGGTCATAATGAAAATATCACAAAAATCTAATCATGGGTACCTATAATAAGCTTCCCTTAGCTAAGCCCCCAGAAATTGTATCTGAGCGAAGTTCTTTCCAACATGCTCGGGTGACTTAGGTCATTATCCAATCATTTCTATTTCTTGAAAGGCCTTAGAACAATAAGCTGGGAGTGTTTTGCAGCCTTGAAAATCAAGTCTGTCAGAAAACACATTGTGAAAAAGCAAAAGTTCGTGACATAAATCTTTATGTTGGTTTAAAGTTTAATAACTCTTGCAGCAGTCCCATCTACTAGTCATTTACTCTGTGCATATAGGGAAGTGCATTATGCTCAGTGGACCTCCTGATTAGTGAGGAATAAATGGGGGAGATGCATTAAGCCATTTAGGCCATTAGGATACCATTTAGTTCACTGGAGAAGGTCATTTACTTACAGCAAGGAGTCGAGGTCCCTCTCAAAGATGAGCCATTTAATCCCAGCTCACCCACATGATTCTGCCCAATGTGCGTTTTCCTAGTTTAATTTCCTCTGTAGGTTTCGTCCTATTTTATTTCTCCCATTTTATAGTCACGTTGTCTAATTTAAACTTAATTAAAACTTTCAATTAGAAAAAAAAAAGATAGTTCTGGAAACCTCCCAGGAAACACTCCATTAATGGGAATTACTTAATAAGCGAAATATCTCGCTGTGCAGACTAGATCCAAAGCTGTGGCTTCAAAGATCCAACACGTTTTTTACAAAGCCTGGCTCAAGCTGGCCAATGATGATGACTAAATGTCTCAAAGCTAGAAAGTTCAGTGTCTGAAATCACACAGATTTGCGTGAGATGCAAGAAAGTACTGTGTTCACTTGAGGCTTGTAACTGATTCAGCAATGAAGCATGATCCAAAGGAGAGCAAAAGAAACCAAACCAATGAAAGGACTTTTTCTGGAACTATTGGGAAAGATGCTCTATCTTCTTTGTGTTTTTCAAGATAATAAGATATAATTCTGGAACTTCTCGAAGCCTAGGAAGCCAACAAAGAGGAAAGCAGAGCCTGAAAATCTAAGCCAAATTCTTGAAAATGCTATTTAAAGTTGGTCCAGCTATGCCTGATGCAAGCTGCTATTGCCTACTACTGGTACATTCCAGGTACATGGTTGGGGGGAGGAAGCCCCTACTCACTTTTTTTTTTGTTTGTTTTTTTGCATCAGAACTACTGAATCAGAATCTGCATTCTAACAAGATATCTAGAAAATGTATATGCCCATTAAAGTTTCAGAAGCACTGGCATTGGTATGGCTCCTTTGAGTTATATTTGATCACTTGCAGATGAAATTTTCTTAATAAATACAGGTATGTTCTATTAATACTATCATCTCTACTCTTACAGAACAGGATACTAAAACTTTGAGAAGTTCAGTTATTCAAGATCATGCAGACAGTAAATGGTGGAGCTAGGTTCAGAACTTGGCCTTCCTGGCTCCAAAGCACATGTCCTAAGCTGCCAGGCCATGCCACATACTCTGTTTTACTCTGATCGACTCTGTTGTCAAGTGAATCCAAAATCTGATGAACGAGGCCAGCAAGCTGGAGACTCAAGGAAGAGTTCCAGTTCGAGTCTCCTTCTTGCGTGGGGAAGATCAATCCTTGTTCTATTTTGGCCTTCAACTGATTGGGTAAAACCTACCCACATTATGGAGAACAATCTGTTTTATTCAAAGTCTACCAATTTAAATTTGGAGCTCATCCAAAAAAACAAACAGACAAAAAAACCCTTCACAAAAAATCCAGAATAACATTTAACCAAATATCTGGACACCATGGCCCAGCCAAGTAGACACATAAAATTCATCATTACAATTAATTTTATGGATTGATGGAGGCAATGCCTTTGCCATCTTATGTGGACCCTGGGAACTGGCAGATTCAACCATCTAAGAAAAATGCAGCAATAGGCTCATTCTAAATAAAGATTAGCAGGTAACTCTTTTGTCCTGGCATAAGGTCACTCTCCAAGCAATTTTAGACACCTCTGTGGTTTGGCCTGGAAACTCAGCAGAGGGTTCCCAGGTGGTAGCATAAAGGTTCTTGTCAGTACAGATGAAAGCTAAAAAGGCTGCTGGTCCTCAGAAACATGAAGAGCAGCCTGAGAGGAATGGCTGGCCAGGTGGGAATCTCTGTTCCTGGTTTTCTGTCCTAAAGGAATGTAGCCACCCTAAAGAGAAAATGACTGCCATATAAAACTGGACTAATACAGAGTACTTTATCAGACACTCTTACCTCTTCCTGACTTGCCTTTTGTTAACTTTGTTGTTTATTTTGTGGTTTGAAAGTCACATATTTCAAAGAAACATTTGGGTTTCTCTGTATTATGCTTTACCTTGCTACCTTGGTTTCACCCAAGTGAATCTGTCTTTATGATTTTAGAATAGCAATCCACCATATATTTTTTTCTTATTTTTACACTCACCTTTAAGCTGTTTCTATTTTTTTTCTAAAATATTTTTCTCCAGATCTGCCCTAATAGTGGTTCTATTTTCCAAACAGGCACACCCTGGGAAACCCACAGATTACGTCTTCCATAAAATACAACTCCCTGCGTAGAAGGCACCCCTGACTTAATGTGTTGACAGTCCCTACTGACTTGTAATATCCATCTGCTGTTTATGAGAATTCATGGAGTTTTAGATCCACTGTCTCTGACTAGAACACAGCTCAGACAGCAACAAGCTACAAGCCAGAAGGGCACACATATGATTATGTCTTCTAGGCCTCTGGATACCACTGGGACCTGATGGGGACTGTAGGCCTGACCCCTGCAAGAACCAGGAGGCTGCTAAGCCTCCTAAAGGATACCCTGAGTGCACAGTAGACAGCATATGGTCAAGTTCCAAAATTGTGATACCAAGTGGACAATAAGTCCACTTATCTACAGGTTAGCCCAGGTCCTTTCTTCCACAGATTCACAGTGGAATCCACTTGTGGATTTCTTCCCCCAGTGAGAAGGATCAAGTAGAGACTCTCTAGGATCCAGAGTTATCCATTAAAAAACAAAAACAAAATAAAAGGCTTTATTGCAAGGTCAATGGCAGGATCCATACTGGATTCCATATTAGGACACAGAATGTTAGCACTAAGGAGGAGGGATCTATTTCACTTACCAACCCACCTAGAATATTCTCGGAATACAGAGAAGCAATTGAATTTCTCGGCCTCTTCACTTCCTACATCACCAGGTTACAGTCCTCAAGAAGTGACTTTAAACACCCTAAAATGAAAATCTCATCAAGTCATTCCCGTACCTAAACCTTCAATGACTTCTAACACCCTTTAGGATTCATAATAAAGTCTGGCATTGTTCGCTATGTGCAAGGCATTGGCCTAAAGGCTTTGTCTTAACCTGTTCTTCACGTTCCCTTCTCCCCTTCCTTACACTCTGCCTGGAACCCACGTTAAACTCCACTTCCTCAAAACATCAGGCTTCCCTCCCTTTTCAGGCCTTCCAATATGTTGTTTCTTCTGAAAGCATTCTTCCCCAACTCTGTTCTTGGTCAACTCCTCTGTATTCCTATCAGGTGAAATATCATGTCCGTCGGTAGGCATCCCTACCACCTCCTTCTAAGTTACTTCCCCTTCCTAAGTTTCCAGGTACTCTCACTTCCTGTTTGGTAACATTTATCATATAGACAATTTCCTGTTCAATGTCTGTCTTCCCCACTGGATTATGAGCTCTATAAGAGCAGAATATCATTTGTTTACCCCCCAATACATGACCCATTGTTTTGTACATAGTATGTCCTTGGTAATGTTCTGATGAATGAATATATGAAGACACTCCCCTCATGACATAGGACATACCATTTCTGATATCTTCCAAGTTCATTACGCAAAATTTGGGGACCTTGTAGACTTCCCGCAAGAGGAAGCTTATTTGTCAGTGGACCTTTCATTCAGTTCACCCTCATCCCCCATATTAACATCTTTCATAACTATAGTGCAGTATCAAAACCAGGTAACTGACCTTATTCAGAGATATGCACTCATTTGTGTGCGTGTGTGTGTGTGTGTGTGTGTGCGTGTGTGTGCGTGTGTCTGTGTAGTTCTATGCAATACTGTCACATGTATAGCTTTGTGTAATTCCACTAAAATCAAGATATAATTACCACAAAGCTCCTTGTGTTCCCCCTTTGTAGCCACACTCCTTCCCATCCTTCAGTCCTGGCAAACACTAATCTTTTTCTCTATAATTTTATTTTAAGAATATTATTTAATGGAATCATACAGTATGTAGCCTTTTGTAATTGGCGTTGTCTTTTTACTCAACATAATTAAGGTTCTTGAGGTATGTTGAGATGTTGTGTATATCCATAGTTTGTTTCTTTTTTATTTTTGAGTAGTATTCCACAGTATGGGTAAACCATAGTTTAGCCATTCACCCATTGAAAGACATTTCAGTAGTTTTCACTTTAGGGCAGGAAAAGCTACTATGAACACTGACGTACAATTTCCTTGTAAACACCGTTTTAATTTCTCTGGGATAAATGTTCACAAGTATAACTGCTGAATAACATGTAAAGTCCATTTTCAGTTTTAAAGGAAACTGCCAAACTATTTTCTACAGTGACTGAATGATTTTACATTCCTATCAGAAATGTTCAAGTAATCCAGTATCTCCACCTCTGTGACAACATTTGGTTTTATCACAATTGTGTCATCTCCAAAAAGAGAGTTTTATTTCTTCCTTTCTAATCTATATGCCTTTTATCTCTGTCTTCTTGCCTTATTTTCACTGGGTAGAACTTCCAGTACTACCTTCAAGTAACTCACAGGAAATTAAAAAAACAGAAACAGGAACAAGAAACAGAAGAAACAAACTGAAAACAAATAAAATGGCATACTTAAGCCCTAACATATCAATAATTACTACAACTGTGAGTTGCCTAAATACACTAATGAAAAGACAGAAAATGCCAGAAATTCATTTCAAACATAACATACCATATGTTGAAAGCATAAGGATGGAAGAAAGAAATACCAGTAGACATGAATTTTTTTAAAATGCAGGAATAGCTATATTATTTTAAGACAAAGTAGACTTCAGAGCACAGAAAATTCCAAGAGATAGAGAAGGACATTACATAAGGGTTACAAAGTCAATCCAGTAAGAAGACATAGCAATGCTAAAGGTGGATGTACCAAACAGAATTGCAAAAAAAAAAAAAATGTGAAGCAAAAAAATGACAGAGCTAAAAGGAGAAATAGGTAAATTCATAATTATAGCTGAGGAATTCTACGCTCTACTTTCAGTAAGTAATAGAGGTTATTAGACAAAAAAAATTAGCAAGAATATAGAAGAATTGAACACCACCATCAAACCACAGATTCTAATTGACATCTAGAGAATATTCCTCCTAACAACGGAGTACACATTCTTTTCAAGTGCCCATGGAATATTATTCTGCAAGACAGACCATATCCTGGATTATAAAGCAAATTTTAACAAGTTTAAATCATACAGAGTATGTTCTCTGACCATAATGGACTCAAACTAGAAATCAGTAATAGAAAGACAACAGGAATATCTTCAAATGTGTAGAAATCAAGGATCTTTTAAAACCTCCCTTAAGTCTCTCTTCTTTCATATCGCTGTAATAGATTATTGATAATATAAAATTCTCCTGTCCATCATGTATCCATAGATTTGTCTTACAAGATCTCAAGAAAGTAAGTAAAAGCACAGAAAAGCAATGCTACATCTCCAACCTGAAAAACTTTTCTAACTCTCTCCTTTAATGGAAAGTGGAGAGCACTGATGAAAAAGCTATAACCACTGCCTGAGCTATGCCTGCAGACTCATAAGTAATTTAAGATTTTCAACTTATTCAGCTGAAATTTTAGGCATCAAGGGTAACACTGCCCTTCTCCTCAGCTGCCCACTTGTTTCTGATGGCACACAACCTTAAGGCACATAAGCAAGGGAGGAATGGGTCCAATGATGATCTGTAATCGGGTGTAATTTCAGTAGAAAATTGCATTCTGCCCTTTTTCAGAGCCTAAAAGTAAAACATGAATCCAGCAGAAATGGTTCACTCTTGCCCCTTCAAGGACTGGGCCCACTTAGTCAAGACCTAAAGCTCCTCCACTCAAAGAAAAGGGCCTCTGAGTGACTTTAATTGAAACGCTGATGGACAGAGAGAGCCCAGAGAGCAATGCCCTTTTCACATGGGTCTCAGAGCCAAAGAAGAGAAGCCAATGAAAATAAGACTGTGGTATTTAGAGGTGAGACTGACAATGGCAAAGCAGGTGGGGCTTGAATTGTTTCTTACTGCCTGTATTGAAATGGTCTAGAGGCAGTCCAAGAAAACACATGGCACTCGGAAAGAGTAGAGCTTCCAGTCTGTTTGCAAACACAGATGGTGCCTCTGATCTTGACTTCTTTAATAAGTCTTTTGGCTCCTGTGTAGAAAAGAGCTACCTGATTTAGCTGCTTTTTTTGTTTTTTGATAGAAAAACAAGTGCTATCTTCTGTTTAAACACCTTCAGCTGCTCCCTTCTACCATTAGAATAAAGTTGAAATGTCTAACTGTGACCTACAGGCAATCCCTCATGAACTGCCCATACCTACTCCTTATCTTCAGCTTCCCCTCTTACCAACCTTTCCCTCTGTTCTATACAACAGTCACAGTGAACTGCTGTCAGTTCCTTCACTACATGATGTTCTTTCTCACCCCTGGGCCTTCGCATATCCTGGTCTCTCTACTTAGCACACACTTCTGTCTCTCCACCTGACTGACTTATACTTAGTGTAAGTATGCAGGCAAGGTTTTGGTGGCCATGTTACATTAGTGTAAGCTCCATCAGTAACAAGCCTGTTTCCTAAATGCTACCTTAGGGATAGAACACATGACAAAAATCCTAGGAAAGGAAAAAGCATTGTATAAGGTCCACCTTAACAAACTAGCTTTTTAGGGCTTGGATTTAGTTCATTTAGTGGTATCCAATGGATTATGGTACAAAGAAAACTGAGGTATATTAAGTTGTGAGCTGGGCTAGATTACTCCAGGATGCTTTCTAACTCAGCATTCAGGATTCCAAGGAACCCAAAAGGGTCTTCAATCTTTTCCAAATTTTAGTGTCATAAATTGCACACACGCTAAATAATTATATTTAAGCTGATCTTTATCAACAAGCGAGTGCACCCCATTGCAATCCAAATGTATTCTGAGTGGTTTCACAGTCATAGCTGTGGCTGACTAGCAGAGGAAGTATCTACAGGATAATCTATGTTCCCCAAGAAATCAATCCAGGGGTGAAGGTGGCCTCAGGGCTTTGAGGGTGGTTCTTATCAGGATAGGACTGAAGCCTCCAGATATTCTGGTGGAAAGAATCAGAGAGGTCGTTTTGCACAGTGTTGGAACTGAGACTTCCCTTCTGCAATTCATTTCTTCAGTAGCAAAACAGGGGAAGACCCAAAATAAACTTTAAGCTTCCTCCCAGCCTCAGCTTTCCATGACTAAAATGTAAACTTGGTTCAGTAAGTTGCCTTCCATCTGTGCTCCCAGAAGAGTTAAACCAAAGAGAAACTACCAAAGAAATAGCTGAGCAAAGATGTAATTTGTCGGGAGAAGATCCAAGATGGTGGATTAGATAAACACTATGCTGCATCCCATGATCACGTTAAAATTACAACTAAATTATATAAATATCAACCTCGAGAAACACCTGAAGACTAGCTAAATAGATCCCTTACAACTAAAGATATAAAGAAGAGACCACATCGAGACTAGTAGGACGGGCAGAGATGCAAAACAGCATGACTCCAAACCACAAGCAGTGGTTGACCACTGGAAGGGATACCTCAGTGGTGGAGGTCCCCCCTGAAGAGTGAGAGGTACCAGCCCCACACCAGTCTTCCAGGCCAGGGGTCCTGTGCTGGGTAGAAGAGTCCCCACAACATCTGGCAGTGAAAATCAGCAAGGATTCCGTCCGTCCATCCATCCCAGAAAGACAAAAGGCAACTAGAAACCCATACATACTCTTTAAGGGCCCAGGCACAGACTCACTCACTTGTAGGCACTCACCCTGGCCTCTGGCAGAGGGGCGGCAACTCCAGAGGCACGAGAGACATACAGGGGAAGTCTGAGTTGTGTGGATTCAGAGTGAGGGCTGGAGGCACAGCCACCATGGACCCTCTGTGGATCCTGCCTCACATGTAACCTACAGGAGGGCACCATCTTTCCTGTGTTAAACCCACCCCCAAAGGGCCAAATCTGAGACACCATTGGTCTGGTAAAATCCACACTTACGCACACCACCTTAGTAATCCCTTGGACCCCACCCCACCCAACTAGTGCAGCATTGCCTGGAGCACTCTCAGCTCCTGGACAGCTACCCCCGCCTGCAAGCTGCAGGAGGCTTTGTAGAGCAGCAGATGGCGGGAAACTTTTGGTGGTAGCAGTCAGCCCTAGCTTGTACTGCAGCCCTTCTTGGGCAGCTCTCATGGATATGTGGGCCTGAGGCAAGCAGTGGCTGGCTGCGGTATTCTCTGGACATCTGTAGAGTGGCCACAGGATGAGCACTAGTACAAGAACTGAAGATTCATCAACTTTGTAAAACTCACTGGTCACATCCCGTGACTCCATTGGACTCCATCTGCCCAGCTGGCACAGCACTGACAAGGGCACTCTGGGCTACTCAGTGACTGGCCCTGCCCCACTAGCTTCTGGGAGCTTGTACAGCAGTGGATGGCCTGCAGCAACCTCAGAAACTTTTGGTGATGGGCGGTCAGCCCCAGCTCACCTGTCTTGGGTAGCTCTTGGAGCTCTGTGGACCCGAGGCAAGCGGTGGCTGGCCACGGTTTTCTCAGGGCATTCTGAGGAGTGCCCACAAGCTCATCACTGGCACGAGGACTGACTCTACCACCTGCCATACCCTGTGACTCCCTGGGACTCTGGCAAACCCAACTTGGGTAGCATCACTGGGGTCACTGTCAACAACGGGTCAACCAGCCCAGTATGTACACCCTAGAGGTTTTTCAACAGCAGAGCCTCACGGGCAGGTGGCAGGTGGCACCAGGCCTGGGGGGTCCTGGGACTTTTGCTACGTTGCCCCAGGCCCAATACGAGTGGCAGCTGGCCTCAGTTCACAGTGAGACCATCCCCACACACCTACAGGTCAAACACCGCAGCAACCAATTGCTTATAGCTTTGTAGCTACTACCAGGTAACCCCAGGCCAGTCACAGGCTGAAACTGACCTACACGGGAGCCCCACCCAAGAAGCACCAGAAACAACACACCCAAAGGCCGGCCTCAGACCACACCAGAGCACTACCTGGTTAGCCCCACAAGCAGCACACACAAAGGGTGGTCTCAACAGGCACAAGAGCCCACTCGAATGAATCCCACTCTGAGGGGCCAGCTGCCACACAGCAGCTCATACAATAGGGGCATAGCCAATCCTACCAAAAAGGCATCCTACCGAGTGGGAGAAGATATTTGCCAATGATACATCTGATAAGGGATTAATATCCAAAATTTATAAAAACTCATACAACTCAATACCAAAAAATCAGACAACCCAATTAAAAAAATGGGCAGAGGACATGAAGAGATATTTCTCTAAAGAGAACATACTGATGGCAAACAGACATATGAAAAGATGCTCAATGTCACTAATCTTCAGAGAAATGCAAATAAAAACCACAATGAGATACCACCCCACTCCTGTTAGAATGGCAATGATCAACAAACAACAAGTGCTGGCGTGGATGTGGAGAAAAGGGAACCCTTGTGCACTGCTGATGGGATTGCAGATTGGTGCAGCCACTATGGAAAACAGTGTGGATGTACCTCAAAAAATTGAAAATGGAACTACCTTATCACCCAGCAATTCCACTCCTGGGTATCTAGTCAAAGAAATCCAAAACACTAATTCAAAAAAATACATGTACCCCTATGTTTACTGCAGCGCTATTCACAATAGCCAAGATATGGAAACACCTGCAAAGCCCATCGATAGACAGCTAGATAAAGAAACTGTGGTACATTTATACAATAGACTATTACTTGGCTATAAAAATGAATGAAATCTTACCATTTGCAACAACATGAATGGACCTAGAGGGTACTATGCTAAGTGAAATAAGTCAGACTGAGAAAGACAAATACCATATGATCTCTTTGTAAAGAACAAAATTAATGAACAAAGAAAACAGACCCATAGATACAAAAAAATAAACTGATGGTAACTCGATCGGAGGGAGTTTAGGGGGGCTGGGTGAGAAAGGTTAAAGGATTAAGAACACACTGGCAGTTAAGTGTCATGGGGATGTAAAATACAGTATAGGGAATATAATCAATGGTATTATAATAGCTATGTATGGTGTCAGGTGGGTAATAGACTTATTGGGGTTATTACATTGGGAGACATATAAATGTCTAATCATTACATTGTTTTGTACACACTAATAATAACTTTTCTTAAAGACATAATTTATATTTGAGTGGACAGAAAGTTACTGCTGAGAGAACAGTTTCAATGTTCTCCTGGTGGCTCTCCACAAAAGCCAGGCTTCCATTTCATTAAGGGTTTGGGTCAGATGGACACAGGAAAAAGGCTATTCCTTGCTCCCCCAGGCTGTGGCATTCTTCACAAAAGACTCTGAAAAGAGTACAAATTCTGAGCTCCCTGGATGGTTCACGGTCTTACCTAGAATTAAATGAACTCAGTAAAGTTTGTGGTCTGTTAAAAGTCTATGTCAGCATGCAGATAAAGATGAAAGCAAAACTATTTACAAATAGATTCTTAAGGCAGAAAATCTGCAATGGTTAAAGAGAAACAATGTTTTGAAGTTACTTAAGCCCAGCACCAGCCTGGCTAAAAGGGTACTTAGCCAATGTCTGGAAACTCAATACCAATTGCTTCTAATAATATAGTTGCATCTTCCCGTCAGTCTGGGGTTTCTCATTGAGCATCAATCCATTTTCATTTCTCCCACTGAGACCCTGAGATGTCTATAGGTGTATGAGAGGAAAGAAACCTGGATAACTATGTAGATTAGTTCCACTTCTCCACATAAGGGTCCGTGGGGGGGTCACCTAGGATTTGTAACCGTGCTGTCTGCGTTCACCTTAATCATCTCCTCACGTGTAAAAATGAAAATCATCTGAGAAACTGGAGTATGTTGATAAAGAAAAAGCAAGAGAAGGGATGAGGGGAGAAAGTATCAGAATACAACCAGGATGCACATGATAGTCATCTGTTTATTTTAATTGAATGGCTTGTGTCTTCAGGAAATCTCATTATTCTCCCCAGAGCAGAAGTGCTGAGTGAAGGCACAAACCTCATTAACCTTCGAATGCTGAAATCAATAATCTGCAATAAATCTAAACTAATTGGTTGCCAAGAAATCTCCCCAAATGCTGTGTTTTGTAGCTGGGAACATTTGGCGGGTGTGGTAAGAACTTTTACATTCACATCAAGACAGTATCTGGAATTTGCCTTGTTGGATTTCAAGACCTTCTAACATGAAATAAGTTATTAACATTACATGAAACGTGGTTTTCCAGTGGGGTTAATAAGCTGTATTTTAGTTCCGAACACAACGGGACCCTTTCTCTTTCCAGGATGCTGTCTAATAAATAACACAAGCAGGCATCCACCTAGCAGCTCCTTTTCATAGATGTGCTCCGAAAAATAGGAATGTGGCCCACACTGGGGAAATGGGAAGAGGTTCCTTGAGCCCAAAACTGGCTTCACTCACTTAGTAACTAGCGCATAGTAGGCACCCAAAAATATTCAAAGAATCAAAAAATGATGGTCTTGATCTTTGAGAGTCAGCCTTTGCTTGATATACGTGTGTGTATTACATATGTGCAGTGCACATATGAATGTATATTTATATGTGTTTATACATATATGTGCATGTACACATCTATTACACACACACATATATATAAAATGTCTGAGCCCCAGAGTGGGGGATTTGCCTATTTATCTTGCAAAAGAAAAGAACATGATAAAATATTTACCAGTTACTGAGAAGTGACTGGAAAATAAAATGACAGGAAACAAAGTTTCCATTGCATTACAGTGGAAACTTCTGGAGAGCAGCCTGTTTTTTGGGTTCACCACTAAGTCCCCAATGCGTAAAACAGTGTGTAGGTTACAGCAGGTGCTCAGCCAGTGTTTGATGGTTAAATGGATGGATGCATGGGTGGATAAGTGGATGAGGAAATATATTTATTGGAGTAAGAGAAATAGAGCAGTTGTGAGTTTTCTGTGAATACTCTCCCTGGAGAGAAGAGAGTATTTGTAGACTAAAGCAACAGGACACCCCTGTGCACACATAACCAGGGACCAGCCATTCACATGACTCTGTCCGATGCTTTTGGATGCCTTTCCTCCGCTGGGGAGACTCCTGTGTCCCCGAGCAGTGCATCAAAACCAGTGTCTAAATGTGAAAGGGCAGGTCCCTATCATGCCGTCTTACCTCACTGCATCTCCTCTCCTAGGTCAAATGGAACCACTTCCCATACCTCAAAACACTACTGAGCTCTCTGATAACCACACTCTGTACTGAAGTGCTCCCTCGAGGAGAAGCCACCCCGTTGCTTTAGCAACAGAGGGAGGGCTAATTATGCCCTCTAATGTTGGCGCTCCGGGTTCAGTCACAACCATTTAACTAGATGCTGCTTACCCTGTTGGTTTTGCCCCCAGCCCACTAGAGGTCCTGTGCACTACTAGGCTTTGTTACTTAATGAACTGAAATCTGCTCCCTAAACAAGAGAAGCAGAAAAGGTAGAAATTGTTTCACCAGCTTCAGACTTCCATCAAGTAATGTAACATCGCTCAGGCTGACCTGTTTGATGAAGAACTTTTAAAGGGATATTTTTCAAAAGTGTCATCCCCAGGCTACATCCATCAGCTTCACTTGGATGTCAGTTAATAATTCAGATTGCCAGGTCCTGCTGCCAGTGACTCAGGTAACAGGGCTGAGATAGGGCCAAGGAGCCTGCATTAACAAACACCTTAGAAAAATCATAAGCTCTCTATAGTAAGAGAACCCGGATTCAAAAACACATGTCCTTCCCTCGTCCTCCATAAGAGTCTCACAAATACTGATAACACAAGGAAGAATGTTCTCTGAATACCACAGTCAAGAAAATGCACTACGTCAATATGTATTTGTTGCACACCTGCTGTGTGAGAGGCAGTATAGGGTGATGGGAAATCTGTGTCCTCTTGTATGAGGCTGCGTGAGTGTGAACCCCAGGGCTGCCACGTACTAGCTGTGTGACCTTTAGCAAGTTAATTAGCTGTTCACGTCTTACGTTCCTCTTTGTTGTGTGGGGATGATTACCACAACACCTATCTCACTGGGTGGTTAGGATAAACTACGTTAACATACATGGAGCATTCAGAACAGCACCAGGCCCTTAATAAGAGTTCACTATTATTATTATGTCACAAGAACTGGGGGTAATCTGTGAAAAGAGGGACACATCTCTGGTGAGAAAAAATAACTGGAAAAGCAGGCATTAAACACAATCTCTAAAAAATGTATTAACAATACAAGTGTGAGAATGCTCAGAGGGAGAATTCCCTATGTTATTAGGGGGTACAAAAATGTGCCACTAACAAGGGTCTGTCAGGAGAGTTACCCAAGGCAGGATGCGTTTGGGAAAAGCCATGGGGGAGCAAAGGGTTCTGGGAGTCTCAAGACCGAAATTCTAATCCCCTTCCTGCCTCTAAACAAAGTTACGGTAAACCGAGGCATGCCCTGCCCCTTTCTGAATCTCAGTTGCCCCACGTGTAAAATAGAGGGCATAGCTCAGATGATTTCAAAGGCCCTTCCAGGTGTGGCAGAGCAGTGGGACAAGAGCAGGCCAGCTGTGCAAACTGGCCACCAGAGCCGGGCGAGGAGAGCCAGAGGCTCCATCCAGGAGGGAGCAAAGGGTGTGGGACACCCAGGGGTCAAAACCAATCTTCCTCTTGCCAAAGTTCTCCTCAGCTTGGCCCTACAGACACAGGGCTTTTGGTCAAAGGCATTCTTCTCAGAAATTTTACTTCTTAAAAAAGGTGAAAGAAAAAAATACAGCCATATGATAACATGGGGGAAATAATATCCGGCTTATCATTTGAGTCTGTGGAAACACAGAACTGCATGTTTGCACATTGCCATAAGTAATGGAAAATTAGTTTAGAAACAAAGAGAGGGAAAGGAGAGAAGTGGGAAGGAGGTCCAAAAGAGAGAAGGGGGTGGGGAGGGAGGAAGGAAATACAAGGAGGTGAATCAGCTAAAAGTTTAGATGATGCCATTAAAATGCAGAGCATGCCATTCAGTAGCTCACCCACTGCTGCTCTGTCTCCCCTACCCATCAACTGAGGCTCTATCCTAACGACGTTACACAACCTTTCAGCGGCTTCATCTCCTCATGTATTTCCTGAGCAGCAATAATAGATGAATGGCAAGAACTACCAATCAGCTTCCAAGGTAAAGACTGGAAACTGCCGTGAGGTAAGTGAGAACAATTTTTAGATTAACCTGTCTGCCTACATGAAATCTTTTTGTGGGTGTGCGTGTGTGTTATAAACATTTCCTCGAGCTGGAAAGAGAAAACAGAGTAGAGAGATGGAGTGTTAAGAGCCCACCTCATTTTGCAGACGGAGAGGAGGCCCCAAAAGAGTTGTGACAAGCACAGGGTCACAGAGCAAGGAGGTGGTGGGGCTTAGAGACATCCACAAGTCAGCTATCACCTAGTCCTGGTGCACCCCAGTCACAAGGAAGCATTCTGCACTTTAATAGTTGCATACCTATTGCAATACGTATTAGTAAAATTAGCATATTGCATCCATGATTTGGGGGACATTACTGCTTAGGGCAAAACTAAATTATGTATCTCTGTTTAAAATGTGAATCAATTTAAGGAACATTATTAGGTAAATAATGGAACCATTGACACATACATAACTGATGGCTCCGGACTGGATCTTGAATTATTGAGAGAGACCATATTTCTAGCCCTTCAGCAAGAGGGGGAGGGGAGGAACAGACTAAGAAATCCATCTAGCTTGCAAACCTCTGGAGCATCCTCTGAAAAGACAAACCCTCACCTTGCAGCACCTCCTCCCCTTCTCCGAGTAAGCCAGGGAAATGAGAGCTGCGTGTTCAAAGGAGTCAGACAAGCATAATATTATATATACACTCGACATCCATCTCCTCTGTGAAACCTCATTGTTCCTGTGTAACAAAAAGTAAATATTTACCGTGAGCCAGGAGAGGTAGGGGATGATCAGCATCCAGGCCATCAATCACCACCGCAAGCCATGCTCCCATTTTAATAACTCTTGTAAGGGAGGGCAGGCAAGGACGGCAAAGACTGGCCAGGAGATAAGAGTTTGTCAGAGGAGTCAAATTGCTCGAAGTGGAAGAATATAAGCTGAGTTGTTCATGCGTGCAGGCTGTGAAGGTCCCTAGAGATGGGTTTATAAAGCTGAGGCAGAGTGGTTGAGAGCACAACCTCTGCAGCTGGACCAGCTGCTCCTCCACTTACCAGCGACAGGAACTTGGGCGAGACAATTTCAGCTACAGCTGTAAAGTGGGGGTAATAACACTTCCTAGAGTTGCTGTGAGGACTAAATGAGTCAACACAGGCAAAGCAGGAGCACAGAAAGTGCTCAATAAATACCTCTAGGGGTGTCAGAAGACAGCCTCTCTTGGCTGCAAGATGGCGGCTCCGGGGTGGTACCCAGTCTGTTAGTTTTGGGACACTCAGCTGTCCAGGAATTCTATCAACTGATGTAGAATTTATGGGCTTGTCCAAGCTCACACAGCCAGTAAGCGGCAGAGCTAGGATTTGAGCCTAAGCAGTGTGCCTCCAGAGTCCATGGCTTTAACCTTTACGCACACCACCTCTCTGAACAAAACAAAATGCCACACACATTTTTTCTTTTTACTCTTTTTATCCCCTGCTATCCACCTGTCCCTCTTCTAGGTATAGGAATTGACTAATTCTCCATGGGAAAATTAAAGTGTCCAAGTGAAAACAAAAGCACCAAACACGGCTAAGAAAACTTATGGTGTAGTCCCAAGGGGAAGCGCTGAAGGAACTAGGAATGGTTAAGCCGGGAGGGGGGATATTCGGGCGGAGGATAAATCTTTGTGTGCTGAGGAGAGGAATGATGGAGAAGAAACAACAGCCTTATTCACCGTGGCTCAACACAGAGACCTGATTCCACTGAGCAAGAGGTTATGAGGACAGAGATTCCAGTCCAGTGTAACACGGAACATTCCAGAAGATATCACAGCGTGGCTAAGAATTTAAATTCAAGTCAGACAAACTCCAGTCCCACCTCTTACTATTTGTGTGACCTTGAACAAGTTATATAAGAACCTCTGTAAGCCTCCATTTCTTCATCTAATACAGAGAAAGACTTAGCAGTACCCACCTCGTAAGACCAATGTAAGCTTTAAATGAGACAAAGCATGGAAAACTGTAAGCAGAGAGCTGGGCTTATCCTAAGCCCTCAACAGACGCTGGCTGCAAAGCTGGCCTACATTATGAATGAATGCAAATATTGCTCGGAGTGAAGATAACTCTTTCTTCATACTGTACTCTTCTCTGGAGACTTTTATAGTTAAAATAGTTTTCGAAGATCACTCATCCATCCACGCATTCACTTAGCACATAAAAGTTTCCTGAGCGCTGACTAGGTGTGAAGCTCTCAGGGCAGAGAATGAACAGGAGTGAAAGAGTCCACGGACATCCCAGTGAAGGAGCAAGCATGAAGAAACGATCACCCCGCTAGCGGTGGAACTGTTATAATATGTGCTGTGAAGAACAACATTTAGAGCTGCCAGCACATTTAACAAACAAACAGACTGATCGAGACTTAAGCAGGGAGACCCCGGGGCTCTCCCAGGAAGTCAGTTTTGGGCTAAGTTACCTCATTGTGATTCATGTCCAAACAAAGGCGAGTGCGAGCCCAGAGAATGGAATTATCAGTGTTATGTGACCCAGTAAAGCTTCACAAACGATGGCATTTGAGCTGCACCACGAAGAAGGAGGAGCGTTTCCCCAGGAAAAGAAAGGAAAAAGGATTTCTGTGATAGAGGAGTCTGTAGGGACTCAGAAAATCTCAGAACAGGGCTCACATAACACTTTTCTTATGAGTAAAAAGCTATTAGCAAAAATTAAAGGTAACATCTATTCTTTAAAGATTTCTATTGCAGTACTATTTATCAAGGGAAACTGGAAATAACCATAACAAATAATTGTCCAACAGCTGAGGAACTTAAAAAAAAAAAAAGCTAGATTAAGTCCAATAGGGCTATCTACATAACACTACAATTATATTAAATATTTTATTCTTCAATGGCCTATGATAACATGGGCAATCTTACTTTAAATACTAAGGAAAAAATAGGGAAACAAAATCACAGTCATACTGTGAGCACAATCACATTATTTGAACCTCGAAAACATACACTTTTAATAAGTGGTGAATATGCTTGTCTATGGCATTGATTGTGGTGATAGTTTCACGGACATATACTTACTATCTCTCCAAACTCATCAGGTTGTACACTTAAAATATGTACAGCTTTTTGTCAGTCATACCACAATAAAGTGGTTTACAAAATACAAGTAAAAGTACAAAATTATATTGGGAAATAAAAACAGACAAATAAATACAAAAAATACCCAAAAAATTAAAAAAAAAAAATACAAAAACAATTCATATCAGATTTTTTTCAATATATAGAAAATTTGGTAGCTTTTTTCAACTTGTATATGTTTTCTATAAAAGGAATGTATTATTGTTTTTGTTGATAATAGAAATAAATACCTTTTCCTTTCTTTTCTTTTAGGGGAAAGCTCTTTTGATCAACTTTCCCTGACAGAAAGATACTCCTGCCGATCGATACCATTTCCTCTGCTGAGGTGAAGCCTGGGAGACACCCATTATCACTCCTTAACATTTGAAGATTCCTTTAGAATGAGAAAACTTATCTTCAAGAGATCGCCAGTTAAATCACTCAATCTTGAAATGGTTTATGAGATCAGCTGCACAACACTGGCACGACACCAAAGGAATACAACACAGGGCGGGCAGGTTCTGACAAAGAAGAGGAACAAAGTTCATTTTGGAGATTAGGGGAGAGACGAAATACATGAAATAATCCAGGATAATAAACCTCCAGGAAAGAAAGAGGACAGCAATGAAGTAATAAAATGAAACAACATAAAATGCATTAGTTTGGCCATCTTGGCTCAGGTTCTTCAACCCTACATAAGATCCTCAGCCCTTCTAATAGGTCTGCCCGTTCATGTGTTGGTCTGCCTGTGAGTGGCTTGTCTCTGGGTATGTCTCTGTGTGTCTGTGTGCCTCCTCTTTGTTCTTTCATATTTTAAATGCAAATAATGAGTGAAATTTCTTAGCAAAGAACTGATTTCTCAGCAGCAGTGTTTGGATGTCTTTGTAGTCACAAACTGCTCTGCCAGTCCTGGGTCAGAACAAGGAGGCTACTATGAGGTCAGCTGTCAGGAGAGGGGACAGGTCAAACAAACACCTGCACAAATGTGTCTCTCATCTTTGGCCTTTTGACCATTTTCTGAGCCAGGGCTCCAGGTCAAGTTCTGACTACAAGGAGGTGGACATAATCTGTTCAAAATCAAGGTCAATGAAATTCACTGGGAATGGGCCAGTGTCACCTAGTAGGAGAAAGTCACCCACTGAAAGAGAGCCACAGACTGATGGTTCAACTGGCAGCAGTCAATCTGACGGAGTGATAATGTTAAGGGATGGCAAGCATGCCTCTGCGTCCACACATGCACGTGCATGACAGGCTCGCCCGTCACAGTAAGCAGAGCACCACCTATATGCCACTCCACTGCCACATCATCTCTAGGGCCTACCCACCCCCTAGTTCAGAATACCTTTCTGGCCTGCAGAAATGCCTGCTTACTAGTTTAGAGATACTGGGTGTGCGAAGGTGAAGGATCATGTCGTTTTAGTTCAACACATCAATTCAGCCAGCACTGTACTAGGCACTGTGCAAGGGGCGGGGGGGAAAGAGGAACAAATATGACCTAATATGACCTCTATTCTCAGGATGCTTACGATCTATTAGGAAAGACAAATGTATGCACACAAAAAAAAACCTGTATTCTAAATTGCAGCATATGACCATCTTTATAGTAAGAAGAAGTGAAACATGCTAATTTAAAGGAAGTTATAAAGCGGATTATTAGAGGACCAGGTCTCTTACAGAAGTACCACGCTACAGTACAAATACACCCAGAGTAGACATGTAGGGGGCAGAAGAAGTAACATATTGGAGCATATTATCTTTAATAAGCAGGGGGTATGTGGGCCAATAGAGCGTATGCCACTGACTTAATTTAACTGAACCCATTGATCACCTACCACGTACAGGACACGTAAGTTTCGATGGAAAGATTATAACGTGATGCTGTCAAAAAGGCAAGGGCAGATGAAGGCTGTCCTAGTGTCACCATGAAGGCGGTGAGCCCTTAGGGCAAAAGAAAGCAGCATAACCAAAAGAGGTGGTGGGAAGGTTGCCCACCCCTACAGAGCTGGCATCAGAGTGTGGGGGGAGTGGTTCAAAATTACATCTCAGATATACTGGATCAGCAGGTATTTCTTGAGATCCAGAGATCATCCATCTAAGTGTTTTGTAAACATCTCCCCTTAAATTTCCCACAAGAATCTCGGTCAACATGGAGATTCAAAGTGGAATTCAACTTCAAACCATATCTCCGCCTCCCCCCCACAACACACACACACACACACACACACACACACACACACACACACTCATACATCTGGGTCTCCTTTTGTGAACAGCATCACCATTCATCCAGTAGCCCAACCCAGAAACCTGGAAGCTACGTTTTACTTCTTCCTCTTCCCTCTTGCCCTGTTTCACAAATGCAAAGTCCTACCTATTTATCCTCAATTCCTTTCTCTCCACTTCCACCAATACCATCTTAGCGTAGATCTAGTCACTGCTCACCTGTGGGGCTCCCAGGTGAGCAACGGGACCCCAATTAATTCTCCACACAGAGGCCAAAGTAATATTTCTACACAAATCTCATCTACCACTCTTTACTCCTGTCCAAAGCCCTTTGCTGGGCTCTCATTCTGTTCAGGATAATGGACCAAGCCCATGGTTCAGAAGGCTCTTCATGTATCCTTTCTGTATCTTCTCAAAGTCCCCTTCCCCCTACTCTCCCCCCATTTCTCCAGCCATCCTGGGCTTTTTTGAGATTCCTATACGCACCAAGCTTTCTCACATCTGAGTCTTTGCATATGCTGTTTCCTCTGCCTAGAAACTTCTTGCTTATAACCTGGATAACTCTTCTGAAGAAAACCTTTCTCTGACCTCAGAGACCAGATTAGATTTCCTTCATATGTGCTCCCGTAAGTCAAGATCACTCTTAACTGCAAATACATGTTTAATTGCCTGCTTTCCCCAAGAGGCTATAAATTGGGTGCTTTGTTTATTGTTATATTTTAATGCATTATTTTAAAAAGTTAAGAAAGTACTGAAGTATTATTTGTTGAATAGATAAATGAATCAACAAATAAAAATTGATGCCACAGGATAAGAAAAGGAAAAAGACCACCTACCCACCATCCTCCTGAATCCTACATGAAACTGATGCTCACATTCTCTCATCCTTCTCAGTACAGTTGGTCTCATCTGGCTTCTCATTAATGGCGCTCCCATTATTTCACTAACTTCTTATCACCTCCACTTTCCAAATTAGAGTCTAAGTAATCAAGCTTGATGCTTTCTGGGGCAGCTCATCCCTCACAAAATTACCACAGTGTAATCCAACTCAGTCCTGATCTTCACCCTCCATTCCCAACTTATTAGGGAATTTACTGGATAAATTGTACTACATTAATGAATCGAGATCTTTTATTATACTCTCAGGTAATTAAACTTCCAAGCCTGAGCACACATGCTTTATCAGGAAAGCAGAGTCGCAGGAGAACTTTTTTTGAGCTAAATGGAAAAGCAAAACATTTTCCACTGAAAACTACACTGCAAAATCATCTTGGTTTCTGGGTGTGGGAAGCATTTTGATATCAGACCAGCTCACACCGTGGCCATGGAGAGGCTGGCTTGGAAGGGCTCTGGATAGGCCAGTACCTCTCCAGGTGTGGTCCACGGACCCGTCTACGGTGACATCAAAACAGTAACTGAGAGTAAGCTCTTACAAATATGTACAGCAATTAATATTGCTGGGATATTTATACTGTATTTTACAAAAGTATCAATTTATAATAATTGGATTTTTTAAAGTGGTTACTAGAAGTAGTTTAGAAAGCACTGGAATAAGGCAAGTCTAGAAATGAATTCACCAGGAATGTCTTCCGTTAGTTCTCCTCCCAACCTCTTACAGGAATCTGTGTTCCATAGTCAGTCACGCTAGTCAACAAGAGCAGCTCTATAAAAACCTGATTTAGTCAACTCAGGATAATTCAAAGAATCAAGAATACTGACAGCAAAAGAAGAAGCAGTCGCTCTCACAAATGTAATTATCCAAAGCTGCTCTGCCTGATGATCTAATGTCAGGCGGTAATGTCATGAGAGTTCATAGCTATGAAGCACCACTATGCGCCAGGCCATTTAAGTTCCTCACGTGCATTATTTAATCCTCAGAATTCTTTGGAGTAGGTATTATTATAATCTTCATTTCAATGATGGGCAGCTCCAGACCAGATAGTTTATAATCAAATTGCCCAAGGTCACAGCTAAGGGTTGACGACATCTAGAGATTTAATCCCAATTCTCTAATAAGTATGTAGAACCTGAGTCCTTAACCCTAAACCCATACTTCCCCTTTCCCACTCACATTCCTTATTTTAGTCCCTTTAACTGCAACCCGTATAATTGGCTTCTATCATCCAAACAGAAACAAGAGCAGACGTCCAAGATGGCGGCTGGCGGAAGAGGACGCCCAACTCTCCCCCTCTCACGAGCAAAATCAAATATACATGGAGCAATTATGACTGAGAGAAAAACAAGCACTACATAAACAACGTCGGACAACAAACAAGAGAAAGAGACCAAACAGAGAAGACTGAGAAGCCGACGGCGCCCTCCGGGAGCTGTGGGAACACTCGACGTGGAGGCGCCGGTAGACGTCATTGTTCACGGCCCCCTCCACTGTTTGGGTGCTTTGACCTACCTGAAAGGTCACCTCAGCCTGTCACAGTTACGCTGCCTGGAGCCTTCTGCCTCCAAACAAAGGGAGCAAGCAGGCCGCACACGCCATCCGAGCCTGGCCCGGCCCGCGCTGCCGCTCCCAGCAGCCTAGTGCCCCGGGCGCGTGAGCGCATGCTCAGCCCCGGGCGGCCTCCCCGAGCGACCACGCGTACGGCCTGCACGGAGGTGGCCTCTACACGGCACTGCTTCCAGTGCAGCAAACCCGAGAGAGACTGTCTAGAGAAGACTAGAGAGCTGCGGGAGCTCTGTGGGCACTGCGGCAATTCTCCTGGATCCGAGGGGCCAGTGAGCGCCATGGTTTGCGTCCCCATTCACCTCCATAGGGTGGACTGGGGCTCTATCCAGTGCTCTGGCCTGCCGGCAAGTTCGCAGCAGTTGTGTTCCAGGGCACACAGCCAAGCCCATTTCAGCCGAAGAAAAGGAGTAAGCAGGATCCAAAGGCACTACCACATGCACCTGGCCTCCCCACTCGGAGCTGCTACAGCTCAGTGGACCGGTGCCCAGACACCTTAAGCACCTGTTCGAGGTCCTACCGGCCCACCAAAACCTCCCTGCACACAGTTTTCATAGAGCCCGCTTCTACATAAGGCCACTTCTCCAAGGCTGGAAGAGACAGCTATTATATTTTGTCTAATTAATAAACAAAAATAAAATGAAAACACAGAAGACTCTCTCAAATGAAGAAAAGAGCAATTCCCCTCTGGGGGCGGAGGGCGGGGGAGCCTAAGGAACTGGACATGAGTAATTTGCCTAATAAAGAATTCAAAGAAACGGTCATAAGGATGCTCAACAAACTTGAGTGTTAGGAATAGAGGAACTTAGGGAGAACTTCAACAAAGAGAAAGTAAGAAAGAATCAAGCAGACCTGAAGAATATAAGAACTGAAATGAAAACACACTAGAAGGAATCAATCAGACTAACAGAAGAATGGATCCGTGAAGTGGAAGACAGACAAGTGGAAATGAACCAATCAGAACAGCAGAAACAAAATACCAAAGCAATGGAAGTGTAGAATGACGGAAAGAGCATTGAACTTGGAGTCAGCATACCTGGATGCCAGACCCATATGTATTACATTGCATTTTGTATAAAATGGAGATAACCATGTTGTTACCTATCTACCTACTTCACCGAGTTTTTGAGAGGTTAAAATGAGATAATGAATATTAAAACTCTGGGAACTATCAAGAACTACTGCCTCTTAGATATCACCATTGTTATTAACTTGGAAAACTGAGACTTGACTATGTTTATCTCAGGGGATTCAGAATTATTAGATTATTACAGTCTACTTACAAAATAATAATGTGGACTATTTAAATTAACAATTCCAGCCAAGTACCTTTATCAGCCCAAAATTATGCAGTGGTGTTTTAAGAAGCTTATCATTTGTGTAAGCACCACTACTTACATATGCTAAAAATGTAGAAATCAGTATAAGATCATCCAAAGGATCAAGGACTGGATGACATGATACAGACTCAAAAGGATAAAAGATTAGTGAGAGGTAAAATGATTAGGAAGGGCTTCAAGAAGGAGCAAGCCTTGAGCTTGGATGGAATCATATGGTAACTGAATGCCAAGCTGGAAGAAACCTTAGAAATCCATTCCCACTTTCTGCACGTGGGGAATGGGAAGCCCAGCTGTAGGAAATGACTTGCCCAAGATCTCACAGCACCTAAGCGGAGAAGTCAGGATCATCTGACCACAGTGCTTCCTCTCCATCACCACTGCAGTTCTAGTTTTCAAAGAAAGCTATGTTTACCCAAAGCAATGAGGTTCCAAGGTGGGGACTTCTACACAGGTTGACAGACCTATGGCAGGTATATTTCTGGATAAAGAAAGGAAGGGTGACTTACTTAGCCAGCACCTTCTCCTCCTAGGCCAGAAGCCAGCTCTGCCTAAAGAGTTAAAATAGCTACTCATCAGGATGCAAACTTCAAATGCCCTACCTGCTGAAAAACTGTCTTTCAGACAAATTGTGTCCCATAGGAGTCTGTGGGGGCACAAAATGTCTCCAGAGGCTCCTTACAAAGAACATGTGACAGCCACGTACAATTTGCATCTGTTCCAAACAGCATTCCCCCCTCACCCTCCCACCTCCAAGATCCAAATAGCAACTCCCTGCAAAACAGGCTTTCAGGACAATTCATTGAACTGTCTGAATTGGGACATGAGGCCACAACTGCAAACTGAAACTGGAGAAGTATGGTCAAAATAAAGGCAGAGGGGCTACAAGCACCCCCAAAACTTGTACTATCACAGGTCTGGATGGTGTTTCTCAAGGTGAAATTGAGGCTACTTCAAAACAGATGTGAAATTGTAGAGGGACAGAAATGGGGCTGGCTTTGAGCCCCAGGGCATTACCTCTGCTTCCACGTTGGCTTTCCAACATTTAAGCAGCTTAGGAACGGGGAAATAAATGGCTACAGGACACCCTCCAGCCAGACTGTAAATCCTCGCCCATGGAATGCCCCTTGTTCCTGTGCCCAGGCCCTTGGCAGACAAGAGTGACTCCAGAATGTACTGAGCTTTCCAGGGTGCTCTGGCCAAATGGGCAAAAGGTTTTTGAAAAGTCAGAACCCCAGCTTCTGCTGGGGCTTTACCACATCAGGAGCCTGCCACTTATAAAATGTTCCCTCCAGATCCAGCCAAGAGTGATTGCCATGCTGTGTCCCTGCACGAGTTCCCAAAGCACTATGTTCCTATATCCAAACATGTGGGGGGAGAGGAATAAAAAAATGTAATCATTTTCCAGGGCTTCTCTTCTGGCCACTGCAGCAAATCTGTGCCTAGTAATGACTGAGGCTTTCTCTTTATTCTTTCATTTCTAAATGAAAATACAAACAAACAAACAAAACCCTCAAGATGAGAATACAGTGAATTTTTACCAAACACCGCAGTGTCTTGGGAGCTCATCTCTGGAAGACTGAGAGCTTTGTCAACGAGAGGGTCCAATTCCACTGCTACTACCTTGGACCTGGGCCTCATTTCTCACTGTTGTCCTAGATGATTAGGTCAGGGAAGCCAATTCTATTTCCTTTCTCGAAAATTCCAATCAGTGGGCAGCATTTTCCTTGAGTACACTCTGAAACATCCAGTTTCAACAGGAATGACTGCTGTGATAGATTAGTGCCTCCTTCCACAGGCTTGTTGTTGGGTACAGGGACGAAGGTATGCATCTATAGGAAAGGGAAAATAACCTTTCTCCTCTACCCATCTTAGGTTCTCTGGCTGGGGCCTATAAATTAGACTGACAAAAGGCAGATTAATGAGGAAAAAAAAAGTTTATTAACACTCGCATCCTCCGTATCCATGTGAGCACCCAGTGACAATCAACTCAAAAGGGTAGGTAGAACTTGGGCTTGTATAACATCTTATAACAAAAACATTTTTAGGGAAGTGACACAACAGAAGAAAAGAACTTTGAGCTTCAAGGGGCAGCAAATTGTGGGAAGGCCAATATGGGGAATCTAAGGGTCGAAAAGGGCTAGTTTTAGCAATGTTATTATGTACACTCTGGTGCTGTCTCTGGGCCGATAGCTCTGGGTCTAGAGTTGTCTCCAGTGATAAACTTCTGTCCTTCTTGGTAGAGAGGGGAGATGGGGCACCTTCACAAATTTATGTCCTGCGTTTAGGCAAATACGGGAGGTCAGAAAGCTTTTCTTGTATCTGCTTCTTCTCAATTGACTTCAGATCAAAATAATCATTATGCCAAAGTAGTATGTTTTGGGGTGACATATTCTGCTACCCTCCACATGGTATATATCCACAATCCCATGATGTAAACCTTCCCTTGGCTTTTACACTCGCTCTCAGAGCAAGGTCACTGCAACAACAAGCTTTGAGAACAACTGTTTTCAACACAATAGCAGTGCAGTACAGAGGTCTAAGTGTGAGTAATACAAGACTGTATACATATCCACTGGCTGCCATGTAGTCAATTCTTAATAAACATTTTAATGAATGAATAAGAGAGAGAAAAGTTCATGGAAACCACATATAGGTCATCAGTCATTGCAAAGAGAAAAATTACTACTCAGGAACAGATTTTCTTGGTAAGCCCTCGATATTTCTGTCCAGTTACTGCACCCAGAACCTTCCTTCCCAGATCCTTTCCTCCCTCACTGCCTGTAAGTGATACAAGCAGATTTCTTTCCCCTGTGTTTCCTTGTAAACTTTGCCCTTCCCACTTTATCATTAGGATGTTTTGACTCCAAATAACAGAAAACCCCACGTATCCCAAATTAAACAACAAGGGATTGCTCATATTAAGTAATATTATAAGAAGTCTGGAGTTAGGATGCTCTAAGGTGGATTAATCAGTGGCTCATCAGCATTGTTAAGGACACAAATTCTTTCCATTGTAAGGAAACCTTTTTCTAGAACCCTCCAGTAAATGTCCTTTTGTGTCCCATTGGCTGGGATTGCTTCACCTGTCTCCACTTAAACCAGTCACTGGCAGGAGACTGGGACCATGACTACACGGACGTGGCTTAGGCTCTGAGTCACTGCGGGGCATAGGTAGATGCCCCACCCAGGGAACAAAATGAGGCTCTGCCAGCAAAGGAGAATAGAAAATTGCTGTTGGGTAGGTAATACCCCTAAAACAGCAGGGCATTTACTGCTATATAGGAGGGGTGACAGAACAGAAAAACACTCTCATCGTTTGGTTCTTAAGCTAAAAACCTAGGCTGATCATATACAAAATATTTAGAAGAACGTGAGATGAATAAGAGCAAAAGCTTCCGTACGTCCTGGGACTAGATAATGATGACCTGTACCTGAGTCGAGTGAAGAGGGGAATAACAAAGGGAAGCCAAGGGAGCTTAGCTACCAGGTCTCCCAGACTCCCCACTTTACCTCTGCTTCCTCCTGCGTCTACCTCAGCCCAGTCAGAATTCAGCAGGAAGGACTATAGGACACTGGAGAAGATGAAGGGTTCAGAAACACGGAAGCAGAGTGTTCCATGGTCTGCAGTGATGTAGCAGTGCCCTCTCCATCTCATCAAGCATCCAAAAGCCACAGGAACATGGGCCAGTGAGTCTGTGACCCTGAAGAGGCTTTGTGGCAGGAACAAGGGAGGAACTCAAGATGAGAAGGTGCACAAGGCATGTCAGCAGTGGCTCAATGACAATGCATCCCAATGCCTTATGAGTGACCCAGTGCTCCGTGAATGCCCCTGGCTTAGTATTAACCCTACGGAAAGAGGAGACTCCCCAAATTCACTGAGATTAAGCTTCACCCTCAGATACAAAATACAAAGTAAGTTTACACACAGAAAACAAGAGACTGTTATGTCTCTTGTACTCATGAGTCGGTACTGAGATATATGCCTCACTTCCGATACATTTTCTGCTGAACTTCACAGCCATTCTCCAATTTTTTAAATTAGTTTTTACTAGCCTAAGGTTCACACACTTAGTAGAAAGAGGCAAAACGAGCCTACCTCTCTACCAGTCCCTGACAATCCAGTCTAAAGTAGGTTCCTCTCCCCGATATTCTCTCAGCAAACCTTGTTCTTTTCTATATAGCTGTCGCACATTTTGGAATGATACATCTACTTGCTTGTTGGAGTATTTATTTTCTGTCTCCTCCCCTATGTTGTAAACTCTACAAGGGGCTCTTTTAACTACCAACTACCAGGCTAACATACACTGGTTGTCAGTAAATACTTGTTAACTAAATAAATAAGGATTTGACTACAAGATCTTTGCTTGTGGCCATTATGTCGTATCACATTACAGATTATAAATTTGATCTTCCTAACTATTCTTTGAGGGTGAGGATCATTTTTTAAAAAACCCAATTCACAGCTGGCAAAGCTGAGGCCCAGCTGGGTTATGTCACTTAGCCATCCACATCGTGTCAGTAATGACAGTGGCAAGACTTCAACTCAGAACTCTGGACTGCTGTTGGCATGTTTTGCTTACTTCAACTTCTGCCTCTGACATCACCTGAGACTCAAGAAATGACCTGAGCCAACCCAGCCAGGGAAGAAGAAAGTGGGTGTCTGTTCAGATCCCAGTCGGTTACACTGCCATGAATTTCAAAACAAGCCGTAGTGCTCCTCTCTAGCATTTCCAGAATGCTAACACAGCTTGAGATTTCAAGATACTCTTTCTGTAACCAGAACCTCAGGTGGTCAACAGCCCAGGAGGCACGATGACATTCTATCCTATACACATTCTATCCTGGACCTCCTACTGGAGAAAATTGTTAGTTCCAGTCCGGGTGACTACCCTTTGGAGTATGTGGAAGAGACCACAACAAACTTCTCATGCTGATAAAAGGCAAAGTTGCAGAGAAAGAAAATAATGTGAACTCCTGCTGCTCTTGAATTAATTCGAAATGTCTTTTCCTTTCTTAAAAAAAAAAGAAAGAAAAGAAAAATAGAACATCTTGTTCTTAGCAGTTGCTAAAAAAGTTCTCCTTTTCATTTAAAAGGTTAAGTAAAGCCACTTACATGCTCTTACATTATTTTTTTTGAAAGAGCACAGTGTTCCTCCAAACTTGGAGAGACGATATTTCATACACTTTCAGACTGGTCCAAGGCTGTGTGTCTTCTTTGTATTATTATGCTTAATAATTCTTCCTTTTATTACCATTGTTTGGAAAGCCACATTCCAAGGCTGGTGTCTGGGGTTCTTTAGGATTTGATTCTGCCTCTTAACAAAGTGACGTGGTGCTCAGTACTTTTCTCTTACAGTCTTCATTTAGGGGGCAACTATCCTACCGTTGGAATCTTTAAACTGAAATCTTGGGTTACACAAATTGCCTCCAATGACTGGCCTAAGCCCAATTTTAACAGCATCAATGCTACAAGTTTTAATTATTAAAGAAGAAATTGCTAATCTTTCCAAAATTAAAAGACAAAGCCAAAGCAAACAAAGGTTTAAACAAATCTTATCTTGTTTCCCGGAAAATAAGACCTAGCCAGACAATCAGCTCTAATGCATCTTTCAGAGCAAAAATTAATATAAGATCCGGTCTTATTTTACTATAATATAAGACCAGATCTTTATGACATGACATGACATGACATGACATGATATGATATGATGATATACCGGGTCTTATATACTATAAGACCAGATCTTATATTAATTTTTGCTCCAGAAGACGCATTAGAGCTGATTGTCCAGTTAGGCCTTATTTTCAGGGAAACACGGTAACCTTCCACAATTTTAAGAAATAATCCATGGTCTGAAATTAATATTCTTGAAACCATCAACCACATGACTGATTATGTGTTGTTAAGCTCAGAAGAACAGTGATGAATCAGTTTTACCTTGTTAAAAAGAAAAAAAGCAATATTTCTTCCTCCTCCTTCTGTGGAGAATCACATGTTTAAAGAGAAACAAATAAAACCTGTGAGAGTTACATAAATGCATAGAGAACTGTGGGGTCACGAAGAACATTCTGCAAAGCCGAGCCGTATATACATGCATCAGGAAGAGAGAGGTGTACAGAACGCTCAGAAAAATAACAATTACCATTCTAGATGGTTAAGTTCACAGTTAAGGAGATAATCCTGTACATGGAAAAAACTAAAAGAAGGTAATGGTAACAGGATAACTGGGAGTGAGACAAAAGGAGAATAAAGTTACAGAGGTAAAGAGGAAAGTCTCTAGAGGGCAGTCATGGAAAAGACATTGGATGGCAGCCCAGAATATCAGAAAAGATAAGTAAGTCAAATAATGTTACCCTGGAATGTGGGAGCAGAATTCAAAGCCAAACAGCATTGCTCCAACAGGGTACAAAACGAAGAACTGGACACTCAAAACACATTTTGAAGAACACAGGGCCGTCAGAAATCATGGAACTATGTCTTCTCTTGGCGAGGGAGACGGCTTCAACGACAAGTTAGTATAGGCCAGAAACCAGAAGGTGGACTGTGATAACTACACTCATTTCCTCAACCCTGGATGATCCACTCCATATTTTCAACCTGTGAAAGTCCTATCTATCCACCAAAGCCTATCCCAGCCTCTATCCACTCTAATAGTCTTCCCAGATCCCATTGGTCAAATTGACCTCACCATTTTTCACACTGTATATTCCCTAGGACCATAGTCTGCCCTGTGTTAGTTAACTCTGCGTTGTTGATTCACTCATATTTCTCCTTCCAGTATCGTCTTTCATGCAGCAATGGCAGCCCTTGGGGAAATTTTCAAGGGAAGTTTCACACCAATTGGTTTATTTATGCTGGTTGCAACCCTACCACTGGGAGAGATAAGTAGGGTTCGTATCCAAAATGCTAGTGAAAATGAAGCTTTTCCTTTCATCCAGAGCTCAATCCCTGACCCAAACACTCTTCTCAATTACCCTACTTTCAGATGCAATAGGAACACTGTGTATGAATAATAATATAATACACCTGTAACTCTCTTCATCCTTCATCAAAATAGGACTACAGGGCATTCAACCCTTGATCCCAGAGAACAATCACCAGCATCATGCCCTAATATCACAAATACATTCCTGGGTGCTTATATGTTCTTCCCAACCCATAGTTTCAAGAACACGCTGAGCTGACATTCCTCTTGGTGATATGAAAAATAAACAAGCCAACATCACTGCTTCTACCACCTTCAAAATTTGCATAGAATTACCATAATATGTTATGATTTTGTTTTAAAATGATTACTTCTGACAGGCTCCCAAATCTAAACTGAGTATCTGTGGCATAAAGAAGCCTTCACCTTCAAGAAGAGCTTTGTTCAGACCATGCCTTTTAAAACATTAATCAATAGGCACATTTTAACCTCAAACAAGATCATGAGAAACATCAGTTTTCATTTCTAAGAGATAACACAAGGAATCACATATGTCTCTCATGGAGTATTTAAGGTGGATATTATGCACTTCTTTGATACAATTAGGCCATACATTAGTGTCCTCTTGTTGTGTCCTCTGGTATCTAGGCTTTTTAATGCCATCAGCATAACTTTTAAAACTAATTACTTTTTTCTTATATTAAATGTGTCATACTATCGTGGATATTTTATAAAAAAAACTCCAAAGAAAAATAACCCATACTCTTACCTCACTGAGATCTTCATCTTAATGTTTACCTCTTCTTAATGTTTATTTTCCCAGAATTTTTATAGGCAGGAAAATCTTGGTAATCCCATACAAATTGCTTTTTTTAAGCTATTGGAACAAGTTTCGTGGACTTGGTTTACTTAATCACTATGTGAAGCTTCAACATGATTATTCTTATAAACTTTTTGCTAAAGGCTCTTTGCACAGTTCATTATTTCATGTTTATGTAGTACCACCAATCAAATCAATAGTGTGTTCACAACACATAATTCTGATTAATTCATTGATACCACACCAAATGGGAAATTAGAAGACCAAAATTCTTATCATAGCTCTTTGATTATTTAGCTCTGTGACTGGGGTAAGTCACTTCTCAAGCCAGCACCATCACCATCATGCCAAATCTCAGCTTCTTCACCTATAAATTAAAGGGGTTGAATTAAATTGTCTCTAAATAACTTTCAGTTCTCTTGGTCTAAAATTCAGTAGCCCACAGGGTGAAATAATAGCTGACTAAGAGGTGGGGTTGTTAAGAATAACTCTGGACAAGCCCTTGACCACAACAGGGAAAATGGATGAGTCATATTTATCACTAAGAGTCATTCCCATAAGAAGCACAGAAGAAGAGGAAAAAAGTCTTCTGTTCAATATTGTTCTGGCCAAAAGCATAAGCAAAGAAGCATGCACTGGAAAGTGTCAAATAAACAATAAAGCTTCACCAAACATTATCTAAGAGAGTGAAAAGTACTATGAACACCAAAAGCATGATAAAGAGATGGAAAGTAATAATTTGCTAATGACATAATTGTCCACCGATGACACCCGGAAGAACCAACTATCGGATTTAAGAATAAAGTTTAGCAAAGTGAATAGATACTAAATATTTAAAATTAATAGATTTTCTATATACTAGTAATAACAAAATTGAAGATAGAGTTATTTAAAATATTCCATTCATAAGAGTGATAAACTATAAACTACAAACTACTTATGAGTAGTCATAATGAGAAAAAACAGGGCATACTAAAAATAAGTGATGAAGAAAATACCATAAAACACTGAAAAAAGAGATGACTCAATCATAAATGGTCAATAGCTTTGAAATCCATTAGCATATCATCTCAGGACAGATGCCAACATAACTTTCAGATATATCAAAATAAAATCAATTATTTCTAATCCAGAAAAAAATATAGGTATTTATCAAATACATGAGTGGAAAATAATACCTAAACATAAATTCAATTTATGGAACCACAAAAGAAAATATGAATTGGTTTAATAACCATAATATTTAAATTTCTGTATTAAACACACACACACACACACACACACACACACACACACACAAATTAAAAGGCTGAAAATTCCACCTCTTGCCAAGATGAGGTAACAGGGAACAGATTTTTCCCTCCTCCCATAAACAACTAGAAAATTGGACCAAATATATAAAACCAGTTTTAGATACTTAACAACAGACAGTGGAGGACTGTGGTTTCTGAGATAACAAACAATGTGAGCCCTATAATCATAAGCTTATTGCTTAAAGGCAATTTCTAAGCTATAGTACAGGGAAGGAGAAACCAAAGAGCATGGTGGTCTCATTCAGTTGAAGAGATGGAGATCAGATTTAAAAATCTAGCATTCAATAACATAAAATTCATAATGTCTGAAATCCAATTAAAAATTACTGTTATATGCAAAGAAGCATATAACCCATAACCAGGAGAAAAATCAATACAAAGAAAGAGACCCAGAAATGTTGGAGATAATAAAATGAGCAAAGATAATAAAAGAGCTGTAATAAATATTGTCTTTATGCTCAAGAAGGAAGATGAACACTTGAGCATAATAAAGAGAGAAATGGAAGATGTAAAAAAATTCAAAATAAATTTCTAGAGATGAAATATGTAGTATCATAAATGAAACAAAAAAGTGAACCAAACGGTATTAACAGCAGATTAGACACAATAGAAGATCAGCTGAACTTGAAGATATAGCCATAAAAGCTATCTAAAATGCCACATAGATAGACATTATTAAGGTCCTGGGGAAAAAATTGCCAACTTCAAATTCTTTACCAAATGAAGATATCTTTTTTTTTTTTTTTTGAGAAATAATTGACAAACATCACTGAATAAGTTTGAGACAGACAGCATAATGGTTTGATTTGCATATATTGTACAATGATTAGGACAATAGATTGAGCTAACATCTTTTTATAATGAAGAGTAAATAAAGACTTATTCAAACAAATGGTGAGAAAATTCATAACCAGTAAACCTGCACTATACGAAATATAAGATTTTTTGATGTTAGAATCTCAATCAATACAATTCACCATATTAACAATCTAAAATAGAAAAATGATATGAAACAGAAAAGACAAAATTCACCATCCATTCATATTAAATTTTTTTTAAAGGCACTTATGAAACTAGGGATTCTCCCAACATTCTCAACAACAAGGTCTCTCAAAGAACTAGATGATAAGGAAAACCAATGAAACTATTTTCTATTTCTCCGACTTCTTATCTGCTCTTTATTATTTCCTTCTTTCTATTTACTTGGGATTTCATTTGGTCTCTTCCTTTTTCTAGTTTCCTTAAGTGGAAGCCAAATAATTGATTTCAGACCTCTCTTCTTTTCTAATAAAGTCATGTCATGCTATAAATACCCTCTAAGCACTTCTTTAGGAGCATACTACTTATTGTGATACATAGTGCTTTCATTATTTTTTTCAGTACAAAATACTTTGTCATTTTCCTTTAGATTTCTCTTTTGACCCAAGGGGTTATTTAGAAGTCTGTTTATTGTTTCCAAATAGTGAGCAATTTTCCAGAGGTCTTTCTGATATTGGTTTCTAATTTAATTCTATGTGGTTAAAGAACATACTTTGCACAATTTTAATCCTTTTAAATGTATTAAAACGTGTTTAGTATCCCAGTATATGGTCTAACTTGGTAAATGTTCTGTGTGTTCTAAGAAAAGAGATATGTATTTTGTTGTTGTTAGGTGGAACATTCTATATATATCAATCAGGTCAAGATGGATGCAAGTATTGTTTATTATTTCTCTGTTCTTAGGTATTTCTACTTGTTCTGCCAAGTATTGAGAGAAATATTTAATTCTCAAATTATAATTGTATAGTAGTGTGTTGCTTCTTGCAGTCCTAATAGTTTTTGTTTCATTTATTTTTAAGCTCTGTTATTAGGCATATAAACATGCAGAATTATGTCCTCTTAATGAACTGACCCCCTTATTATTATGAAATTACCCTCTTTATCCCTGATAATATTCTTTGCTCTGAACTCTTCTTTGACATTAATGTATCCACTCTAGCTTTCTTTTGATGAGTGTAGAATAGTGAATCTTTTTCCATTTTAACCTATTCGTGACTTAATATTTAAACAAAGTTTCTTGTAAACGTATATAACTAAATATTGCTTTTTTCTTTATCCAATCTATCTTAGACTTTTAATTGGAATACTGAGACCATTTACATCTGGGGTGATATTGTTAGATGATAGATTTCAATTTGTGTCATCTGTTCTTTGTTCTCTTCTTCCATTACTCAGAAATCACTCTTTCATTAGCTCATGTGCGATATCTGGAAAATCCAGCGTATATTTGTCTAGTTTTTTTATTGTTTCGGGTGGGAAGATAAATCCAGTCACTGGACCTCCATGTTGGCCAGATGTGGAAGTCCTTAGCATGCTCCAGAGGAACTTTATTCTTATAGCCAAAAGCTGGCAACAACCCCAATACCTACCATCTGGTGAATGGATAAAGAAATTGTGGTATGGACATGTAATGAAATAGTACTCAGCAATGACAAGAACAAATCTTTGATATATATAAAAATATGAATGAATGCATTATGCTAACTAAAAAAAAAGTAGTTACAAAAACTACTTAATATAGAATTTCATTGTAAAGTTCTATAAAAGGCAAAATTAAAGTGACAGAAAGCAGAGCAGTGATTGTCAGGCACCAGGGGTGGAAGGACTGAATTGACAACAAAAGGACACAAGAAAATTTTTGAGATGATGATAATGTCCTATATCTTTTTTTTTAATTAAAGTTTACTGGAGGGACAAATGTTAGTAAAGTTATATAGGTTTCAGGTGTACAATTCTGTAATACATCATCTATATATCAAATTGTGTGTTCACCACCCAGAGTCAGTTAATGTCCTATATCTTGATTGCAACAGTGGTTATATTTGTCAAAACCCATTAAATTGCACACTTAAAATTAATGAATATTATTTTAGGGAAATTGTACTTCAATAAAGCTAACTTTTTAAAAATGTTTTAAACACCAACAAACTGGTGTCAGGAAAGAGGAGATTTTTTCCATAAATATGACAAAAATAAAATGTTTTCAGTATATAAAAGATCGTATAAGCCCATAAGAAAAACACTAAGATTCCACACAAAAGGGGGCAAAATAAATAAACAGAAAGTTCATAGGAGGGGAAGAAGGCAAAATATTCAATGCTAGTGAGGGAAGGATGAACCAAATATTGTCAAACCCTTCTGGTGGAAATACGATTTGGCACAACTTCCTGGAAAGCAATTTGGGTGGATATCTGGACATGCTTCTTTAAATTATTCCTACTCTTTGACCTAGTAAATCCATACATAAGACTCTCTCTTAAGAGAATATTCAGAGATATAAACACATACTTGGAAACGTGTCCACAGCACAATTAATTATTAGAGCCAAAAATAGCAGGAACACAAAACTTGGTATTTTAATATTAGGGAAGTATTTTTCATCTTTTCAATGGTATATTTTACTATCACTAAAAATTATATTTTCAAACAATTGCAATGACATATGAAATGGTCTTGATATAATATGAAATGAATAATAAATAGGACACAAAGGCATTCAATTTCGTTTTTGTTATTTGTAATGAAGTTAATATTTGTGTGTGTGTGTGTGTGTGTGTGCATGTGTGTGTGTGTGTAAGTCTGTAAGAAACACAGTACAAGGTTAACAGTGTTATTCCCAAGTAGTAAAATTCTGGGTGGTTTTTGTTTCTTTTTAAATCCTTTCTGAGTTTTTACATCTTCTACAATAATATTGCATTTGTTATGAAAGCAAAATAAGATGAGCATACACATAAACATTTAATATCATCATTCTCAAATAAGAAAAAGAAAATTAGTCTGGATTTGATTATTTTAAAGAAATAAGTGAGAACACATTCTCATTTACCACCCATAGAAATAAATAATATTATATTTAAGTATATCAATTTCTTCACAAACCACTGTCATCACACAGAACACACAAACTGCAAAGTCCATGCTATTTTAGAACTTTTTTTTCTTTACATCCTTTCCCTAATTCACTACTATTAGTATATAGACATACAAGGTTAAACATTGGGAAACAAAGATCTACATACCAAAATTACTGCCCTCAAGGAATCCACAGTCTTAGAAGGGAGGCCAGAACACGAGGTTTCAACTGGAAAGTTGGATAGGCTATCACTAGACTACAGCCACCCTGAGATTGCATAATAAGAAAGAACAAGAATGCATCCATTCACTTATTCACTCATTCATTTAATAT
The DNA here is from genome assembly GCF_036562045.2 of Rhinolophus sinicus. NCBI lineage: Eukaryota > Metazoa > Chordata > Mammalia > Chiroptera > Rhinolophidae > Rhinolophus > Rhinolophus sinicus. The sequence continues at coordinate 92,861,046 of NC_133759.1, read as the reverse complement.
TTATTGAACACCTACTAGTTTCACATCCTGTTTAATTTCCTGGTTATATAATGGTCAACAAAACAGATGTGATCCCTGCCCTGATGGCAATTGGGCAATTAACAAATAGACAGGAAAATATATGATACAACTCATACTCTGGAAGAAACAAGATCAATTCAAAGAAAGACAATAATGGAAAGGGAGAGGTGTGAGAGCAGTAGCAAAATAGATGAAAGGATCAGGGTAGGCTTTTCTGGGGAAGTGGCATTAGAGCTGAGTCTGAAGGAGAAAAATGCACCAGCCACACAAAGATAGGAGAAGACCATCGGGCGAGACTGAGCTTGTGCTGTTTGTGGGATAGAAACAGCAGTGAGCGAGAGACAGTAGGCAAATAGAGAGGAACACAAGAAGTTGGAGATGAGGTAGGGAGGGACCAGACCATGCAACTCCCTGGGTTTCTCAATACTCAAAATAGACTGAAATCTGCGCCTCGTATTTATATTTTTGGCTTCTTCAAAAGACATTTTAGCAAACGTGAATTTCAAGAGGCATTCTTGGAAATATTTGGGCCACCTGATGCCCAAGATGCTATGAGACATTGAACCAGCTTAAATACTCCATTTTCTCTATATATAATACAGGAGCAATGCAGAGGAACAGGACTGTAGTGAAGGAAACTGAAGGTGAAACATGCTGTGTGCATGGAAAGTATTACTTTTCTACAAGAAGCCACAATCGGTTGAGATGGAGGAGGGGGGTTCTTTTACACTAGAAATATAAATGTATGAGCTTCTAGTTGGATGTTATTGAATGCTATCAAAAATAGCACTTCAGCATTGATTCAGAACCGTGGGGTGCACTATCAGCATAATTAAAATGAAAGACTCTAAGCCATTTCCCCATTTTGCTTCCTTATTATTGTCTAATTGTTCAGAATGTCTGTCTGTTATGGAGACAAAGCAATTAAGCCCAGCAAGTCGCAACAATGGGGATCATAAAGCGGGGGCCTGCTTCATTAGCAACTTGGATATCAGCATAGAAAACATTAAAGAAAGAAACGTAATTGTAATTGGAAATAATTGGATGACACAGTTCGCTTAGCTGGGGAAGATACGCTATCTGCATTTGCAGGCTTTTTTTTTTTCATTTTGTGGGTCTTTTTTCACCTGGGCTCTTTAAATTGAGTTCCATAAACCTAACAGTATCATAGTTGAGGTACCAAGGAGCTTGGGGAGCATGAGATTATTTTTCAGATAATGGCACCTGGGCCTGGAAAGCCAAAAGAATTTTGTTTCATGTTAACCGTCAACTGGCCCAAGAAGAAAAGAAGCAAGGGGTCAATGCTTCTGTTAAACACAAATCACAAGAATAAAAACTCCTGTGTCTCTCCAGTCCCATTTCTCACAAGCCCAGAGCGGTCTTCCCACACCCAAATCTACTCTTAGAACACACATATTTTTAAATAATGGTCATCCTTGATACATTTATGATGCAAGAAGTTACGTTACAAGCAGAAAGAATCACAGACCCTTTTAGATCTGGGGTTGACAATACTTTTGAAAGCCCCCTCATTTAAAAATCGAGGCTAGAGAGAAGACTGACATGCCACAGATAGAAGAACCAGAAGTCAAAAATACAGGGCCCCTGATAATAACACAATAATAATAATAGCTACATATACTGTATTAATACCATGTGGTATACACTATGTGAAATGTTTCATATATGTCGTATCAGTTAATCCTGTGAGATATAGGAATATTAATTTTATAGATAAAGAAACTGGTGCTCAGAGAAGTTATGCAATTTGGCCTATGGGGAAGTAAAACTGGGATTTGAAACTAGTTGTGTCTCAGTATGAAGCCTATGCTTGCACTAAATGATCCCACCTTCCCATATCAAGGACAAAACATGAAGCAAGTAGTATGTCCTACGGTCCCTGTCACCAAATCAGAAGCAGGAGAAAACAGTGGCATAGGTGGGAAAACTGGCCAATTCTTTAGGCCAAAAATGAACACACTGCAGCCTGCCATTAGTTTTTGGACAGGTCATGAGCTAAAAATGGTTTTATATCTTTAAACGGTTTTCAAAAATACAAAGAAGAATATTTTGTCACACATAAAAATTACATGAAACTCAAATTTTCAAACCATAAGGTTTACTGGCACCCAGCCACAGTCATCCATTTATGTATTTTCTATGGTTGCGGAGCCAACGCCAAAAATATTTACTACCTGGCCCTTTACAGAAAAAGCTTGTGAACCCCTACCATAGACCCCACTTAATTCAATTGATGGAAACAAGACTATGAAGAAATATTTATATCATCAATGTTCTGTACTTCCTTCTGGAGAGAGGCTTATGTGGTAAGAGGAAGGGAAGGAAGAAAATGGCATGCTTCAGCTCAATAGCTGAGGATCATTTTGTCTCCAGGGGTGGGGTGTGTCCCTCAGAAAAGGGAAAAGTACGGAGGAGAGCCATAAATCTATTAACTGCTTGAACCAGTCAAAGGAGACCCTCTAGAAGAAAATACCATCCAAAAGTCTTCATGGTGGCCATCAGGGAGTGGCTCTCAGGCTGTAATTTTTTCCTACTTAGGCCAAAGAGTTGGCCAATAAAGTGAGTTAATTGGGACAGCAAAGTCCCCCCTCTCTTTGTTCCAGGAAAAACAGTAATCATGCTGGGCATTGAACCCTATTACATTCTCCTTGAAAACTCACCTAAATTCAGTTCCTTATGTATGTGTGGGAGAAAGGTGAATTCAGCTGGACATGAAAGTGATGTATCCGCCATGGGTCCTTGCGATTCCCCAACTGCTGAACTCTCAGACCCTTCCCAAAACACAAGCCAACAGAATGATTCACTTGCTTGGGAAATGAGTTAACCCCTCGGTCCACCGGAATCTTTTAGCAAATGAGCTTGGACCATTTTCATTTCACATTGAGCGTTTCAGAATTGCTTTTGTAAATATAATTTGACTTCTTACGTAGGCTTCCCACAGGAAAATTATGGTGATCTGCTGACACCAGCATTCCAGTTTCTGCAACAGCTGTATTTCTCAATGTAAATTGGTATTCTGGTTCATAGGCTCATCGGTCTCTATTAGCTAAGGAAACAATTGCTGTTGTTGAAATTCTGAAATCATTAGGACTTCGAGGACCAGACTCTGGATTGCATCAAATTTACCAAAGGCCACCAGGTGACCCTTTTGAATTCAGGCATCTGGTCTTCCCCCAGGCAAACACCCTCTCTGAAATTGTGTGCATAACAGAGGCATTGCAGCGTATGCAAATTTAACATATGTAAATTCAATAATATGTGCTGAGAGAAAGAGACACAGAACTATTTACATAGTATGAATAATTCCACAGGCCATTCCACTGAACGCACTTACCCTCCACAGCTCAGGATGGGAGAAATAAATGCCGGGTTCCCTCAGACAGTCTTCATTCACATCCTTATCTTAAAATGTGAGTATCTCATCCTGCTGAGCTTGATGCCAGTGTTTAAAGATACATGCTCCTCAAACTAGATGGTGTCCAGATACCTGATCTGGTACTCACCTACAGAAACAGTGACAAGTGCCAGCACTGGAGATAACACAAGCTATATTGGACTTCTTAAGGGATGGCAAGTTAGTCTGTAATATCTGGTAATATCTCAAAGTGTTTTCAAAAAAATTTTTGACTAAAATGCATTTTTTTGCTTTATGCACTGACTCTGGTTCCTAACCTTCATGTACAATCTAGCTTCACTGTAGGTGCCTTAACCTTGGAAAATCTACAACTTCAAAGTGCAGGCAGTTAAACTCAATCTCATATGAGGACGGGGATGCAGGATTCTATTTTACTTGTTTCAACAGGAACAATGAGTCCCCATCAGATTGATATTTCCCATACTGTGCTGTGTTCTGTGAAACAGTCATTGTTAATAGGTGTTCCTGCAAAACAGGCTCTGCAGTATTAAAAGTTTGGGCAAGGTTGCATATTATATAGTCTCTTCTTCAAAGTCACAATGCACATTAGCATTGCTCTGGACTAAATTGTGTCTACAACAACAAAAACATGTCGAAGCCCTACCCTCAAACATGATAGCATTTGGAGATGGGGCCTTTAGAAGGCAATTAAGGTGAGATAAGGTCATGAGGGTGAGGCCCTTACATGATGGGATTAGTGCCCTTACAAGAAGAGACACCAGGAAGCTTGATATCTCTCTCCCTCTCCCTGTCCCTCTCCCTCACCCTGTCTTTCCTCCATGTGAGGATACAGCAAGGAAGTGGTCATCTCTAAGCCAGGAAGAGGGCTCTCACCAGAAACCAGCCATGCTGGCACCCTGATCTTGAACTTCCAGCCTCCAGCATCGTGAAAAAATAAATGTCTGTTGTTTAAGCCACCCAGTCTATGGTATCTTGTTATGGCAGCCTGAGCATACTGAAACAAACACGCTGAGAAAATCCTGCAGCAAAAAGAAAAATCAATTTAACTTTATTAGAACCAGTATTTTCCACGTGCAGTTGGGAGAAGATCTCAGCCGCTTTTGTCCTAAATTTTCTCCTCAGCTCTCCCCAATGGTGGAAAGTCCTAATCTGATTGCTCAGATCTGGGTAAAGATCTTGATCAGTACAGGCAGGGCCACTGTGTACTAAAGGCACAGATATACCCACGAGTGAATGAGCAGACCCAAGGCCTGTCTCCTAGGACAGGGCGTCTCATGTATGAACAGGCAAACAAATCGCATGGAAATCTCATTTAAAATGCAGATTCTAATTCAGTAGGTCTTGGGTGGGACCCCAGATTCTTCCTTCCTAAGAAACTTTCAGGTGACACTGATATTGCTACTCTATGGACATTATGGTGCTAAGAACAATCCCAACCATCTTGCTCCCATCTTCTCGTCTCTTCCTGACCTGATATGCCGTTATTTCTGTGTCCAGCAGCCAACCGATGGTAAGACTGGAAATTAGGGGATGGAAGGCTTTCCTAGGCCAGGCCTTGAGCCTGAGCTGGCCACTCCCACGCAGCTGTACAGCACAGCTTCCCATGGGGGGTACCATGCAGTAGCTTAAGTGGGAGTAGTTTTCATATCCATTTTCTTTGCCTGTGGTATAAGAGGTCCCTCTAGTAACCCCACAGTGAATGTGGTGATTGACAAAACAAGATTCTTGCATTTTGGGGTCCCTTAGACATTAGGCCATCTTAACATGGCCCAAATCCCACCTGTGCCCTTTACACGATGCTTGCTGAATGATGGATCCCTATGTGCACGCGACATCTTTCAGCAGGGACTATGATGTGGGGAACAGAGCTCCTGGTGTTTAGAATTCTGTTTCTTTACTAGTTTAGGGTGTATGCAAGTGAGTCATCTTCCATGCTGATTAAGGATAACCTAAGAAATTCCTGTTCAGATTTCCCTAGGCTCTGTCTCTCTTTACATGTGGCGCCTCAGATACCACAGCATCAAGGAGTACAGTTTGCAGTTTGTAGCTCCATCTTTTTCTCACAAGAAAACAGCGGAGCATATGCCAGGTCTGCACACAAGCGACAGGTAGCCAAGATCTGCACGACAGGTAGCCAAGATCTGCAATCGACTTGGTTAACATTTGCAAACAGGACAATCCAGAGGGACCCTCTCTGTCACTGCTCAGAGTAAGAAACAGACTTCCTACGGCATGTTAACTCAGCTGGGAAAATGGACGTTTATTCAATGCCCAAATGCTGAAGAAGAACTGTGCATATTCGGGAAATTAAATTACCAAAACAAAACAGAAGCATCTTCCCAATTCACACCTGGCAGTTAGGAAATTGTTTCACTTTGCATTTATTTTTCTGTCAATGAGTAAATTATCTTTGTTATTAGATGATGATGAAGGTGATTTCCACAGAGGAAGGGGAAGGTAGGCAAGCTGACCTCTCAAACTGCCTTGTAATATTTGAAGCACTAGTTCTAAAAAAATGGGTCTTGAATATTTGATTTTTCATCCAAGAAGGTAAACTGTCCACTCTAGCTTGTTAGCTGTACAGGATCAGTATTCCAAAGAAGGACTTAATAAGTCCTGCATTCTGATTGCCAGAGGAAAAGAAAAAAAAACATTTTCTATTTTTGTTTAATGTGCATTATGTTGTTTGGAATGCATGAATTCCTGAATTCAATTTTTTAAAAAAATGTTTATACATACATTGAAGGGGATGGCAGAAATTCTTCATGTTGTGGTCTCCCAGGGGTTATCTTTAACATAAAGTTTAGTTGTTGGCCACTCAGTCATTCTCCATACATGGACTGTCATAACCCATAGCTTCCAGGAGGGGAAACTGAAGTGTGTCAAGGTCAAGATCTTATTCAGCTTGAGTTATAGAGCCAAACATAGAAACCAAGAGGTACGGTCCCCACTTAAAACTCTCTAACTAGCAGAACGGTTAAAAACAGATTTATCGCACTAATAGGCTCCTGGGTCAAAAAGGGAAGGTATGTGTTTACAGAGCTTAAAGTTGGTAGGAAGAACCATTTTGCAGTCAATTTGATAACTTAGAAAAGTACACTATCGTCCTTCTGTATTTACAAGTGGCTTGAAGGGAAATCCTGGAAGCATAATGGGCAAAAGAAGCCCTTAATAATAACCCTATACCTCTGGTGTTTATTCATTTTGTACAAAAACAACCCTTGGTATTTTTCTAGAGATTTATACTTTTAAAGTGTATAATATGTAGAACATATTTACATAAATACAAATCTGCAAGGTGGACAGAATAGGTAATAGAATGCCCAGATTTAGAAGTTATGTAAACAATTTTTTAAATAAATGGGAAGCTATTTTTATATATTAATCTCCAATTATAAGAAAATAATAATTGGCTACTTTGAGGAATTCATAAGCTAACCCACTATCCAAAGAAAAAGAAGGAACATTTTGATGTGCTTCCCTTTCTATGGCTGTGTTCATGCTACTAGATGTGCATGCGCATTTGCATAAAATTTTTTAACCAAGGTGAGGTCTTACTCTATATTGAGGGGTTTCCTTCTTGTTTTCATTCCATGCTGAACTCTGAACAGGCTCCTAAGAGAATGGAGTAAGCAAATATATCTCTATTCCTTTCATTAAGTACAACTGAAAACCCAGGACTTTATATGGAAAACCATGTAAAGATTCTAAAAGGTGGAGAGAAGCCAGACCAGCTAGGAATCTCAGGACCCAAGGAATGACATGGTGGTGAGTTCTCCAGATTGTTTGTTTGCCTCATATAACCCAGACTCAAAGAAGCAACTGGAAAACGCCCGTAGGCACAGATTTAAAAGCCTGCTGTTTCTAGCCAAATACCTGGAAAGGTTCAGCCTAGCAAGACAGAAAACTTTTAGACAATAACCACTCTACTGCAGCAAAATACCACAGAAAGAACTATGGCCCCACCTCTACCCATGTGAGCAAGTAGCCTAGACTCTACCCTTGCCAGGATGCATTGAGGATCCCCAGTCGAACTCCCTCAGTGGGGTGGTGTCAGAGGAGACTGAGGAGGAAGGTGGAACTCTGACCCCCGATGGATAATAACAACTGCCTCATTGTGTCACTGAGGAGCCTAGACTCCCACCCGCATGCAGTAATAACACGATTCCCCCACTCCTGCTAGGGTACGGTCCTGACGGAGAGTCAGGGCCTTTACCCCACTACTGTGGTAACAAGATAGTCTCTTATGGTGTCAGCAGAGGCCACGTAAGGGGCAGTAACAAGGTACTCCTACCTCTCCCCCCAGCAAGGAGGGATCAGTAGAGATCTAATAGGAAGCCAGAAATCACAGCCCCGCCCAGCAACAATGAGAAACACCCCACCTTATAAATGTCAAGTGGGGAACCTAAACTCCTCCCTCCACCTGACAAGGCAGTGCATTATTAAGATATAAATTCCTCTGCCAGAGCAGTATCGGGAAAAAGACAGCTAAAACAGAAGGTTTAAATAGGATTCAGAATCTCATAACTTAATGCCCAAAATGTCCAAGTTTCTATCAAAAACCGCATATTATAGCAAGAACCAGAAAGAGCTCAAAATGGATTTTTTTTTAAAGACAATAATTATATGCCAACACCAAGATGACAGAGATGTCAGAATTATCTGACAAAGATTTTAAAGTAGACATCATAAAAATGCTTCAGGAGCCATTACAAGCTTGAAACAAACAAAAAGAAATAGAAATTTTCAACAAAGACATAAAGTCTCAGCAAATAAATAGAAGATATAAAGAAGAATCACATGGAAATTTTAGAACTGAAAGTACAACAACTGAAACTGAAAAATCTCAGTATATGGACTCTCAACAGCACAATAGAGGGGAATAGGGGAAGGAATCACTGGAATAGGAATCAAAGAAGGAGAGGAGAAAGAAAATAGGGCTGAAAAAGTATTCCAAGAAATATGACTGAAATCTCCAAATTTGGCAAAAAAAAAAAAAGACACAGACTTACAAATTCAATAATCTAAACAAATCCCAAGTGAAATAAACTCCAGAAAATCACACCAAGACACATCACCGTCAAACTTCTGAAAACTCAAGATGAAAAAGTCTTCAAAGCACTGACAGAGAGATAACACTTTACTAAGAGAAAAAAATTCAAATAACAGCAGCTATCAAAAACCACAGAGGCCAGAAGGGAGTAACATGTTTTTAAATGCTGAAAGAAAAGAACTGTCAATCCAGAATCCTATATCCAGTGAAAATATTCTTCAGGAATGAAAGGGAAATCAAGACATTCTCAGATGAAGAAGAGCTAAGAGAATTTGCTGCCAGTGAGATCTACCCTACCAAAAAAAAGAAAAAAAAAATCTAAAGGAAGTTCTCTAAACAGATAGGAAACAAAAGAAAGACACTTGGGACATCAAGAAGAAAGAAAGAATACAGTAAGCAAAAATATGGATAAATACAATTTTCTCTTGGGTTTTCTACATTATGTTTGCCAATTGAAGCAAAAGTTGTAACACTACCTGATGTGGTTCTAAATGTACGTACAGGAAATAGTTAAGACAATTATATTATAAACAGGTGATGGTTTCTATATATCACTTAAAACTGCCAGTAGGCTGTGATGTTATGTACATGTAATGTCATACCTAGAGAAACCACCAAAAAAACTTATACAAAGAGAAAATACCAAAAAATCATATAAAAAACCAAAATGGAATTTTAAAACATGTTGAAGCAACCCACAGGATGGATTGTGTTTTTAGTGTTGCCATGCTTACTTTGTAGTCTCCATTTCATAAACCTATTATTTAAAGTACTTCAAGATCTGAATCTCCCACTATGTTTCTGCTCTTTCTTATTCATGATGGATTTTCTTTCTCCTCATATATATTTTTTTTAGTTTGTAGTATATTTAAATATACACATAATTTTACATAATATTTTGTGAGTGTTTCTATGGAAATAGTGTATAACCTAGATTTTAGTTATGCCTCTTCAAGGAAGTCTTGCAATTTTTTTCTGCCAGGTGTCTCCAAAGTATTACCAGCTCAGGAAGACGTTAAGGCTTATGAATTGCTAGATCATTCAGGTAGTTTACTTCAAATTCCCATTACAAATTGAGCAGACCCATGATTATGGTATCTCATTACAAACTTATTTTTCAGGTAACACTTAGGGTGAGACAAACTATGTGTTGACTCCCTTTGACAATATATGGATATTTCTCCTGTCTACCCATTCGGTAGAATCCAGCTTTTTTCAAAGTGTGAGTTCCTACTCTCCACCTAGGGTATAACTCTTCTTCTACCACACATAGATATTCAAATCTAAGACCAATTGCTACAGACATCAGAAATCTCCACCTCCATCCCCGCCCCAGGGCAGTCAATGGCATTCTCTGCCATTCTGCCATTGTCTGTGTCACTAGCCTCTCCATTTCTAGCCCTAGGGATATTTCCCTTACATTCTTGACAACTGCAACTATGCATTTAAATATATTGCTTAAGCATGGTTACATTTTCTCCATCAATTCTAGGTATTTTGTAACAAAAGGTTTTCAGATTAACTACTGCACACATATTACTACGATTGGAAATCCTTTAGCATTTCCCAGCCTCAGTTTCCTCATCTGACATGAGAATAAGATAAAAATATGTAAAGTATCTGACACATAGATGATCAATAAAAAGAAGTTACTGTTTTTGTTATTATGCCATAATTCTTTAACCTATTGCTGACTACATTTATTTACTACTTCTATTATAGATAACACTGTAACATGTATACATGAGCGTAAATCTTTGTTAATTTATAATTACTGCCTGAGGTTAAATGTCAAGAAAAAAATCATTCCAAGGTCTAAGGATATTTTCACATTCTAAAGACTCATAAATACAGAGAGTGTCAAAAAAATATACACATTTTAAGAAAGGAAAACTGTATTAAAATGGTTATACTCAATATATACCAAAAACAAAAGATGAATACAAGTCATGTTTGACTTCTGCAATTACAAGAGGTGCTCAAAGTTGTTACCATCAGCATCTAGACACCAGACACTTCTGATTACGGCGAACTACTGCTTGAGCAACGCTGACCAAAGTGTCCACTTGTATACATTTTTTTGGCAGCCTAGTATTTTCAAGTTGCCCTCCAAAAGGATTTACCAAGCTGAATTCCCACCAGTGGTATATTGCAGTGCTCATTTTATCCTTTTTCATCACAAATACAGACTAATATAATTTTCAAAATGTTTTCCAAATTGCTAAGTAAAAATGGTATGGTTTTAAGATGACTAATTGTTTTATTGCTGCCATAAGAACTAAGCATGAAAAACATTAATAGCCTCTCTCGGGTCCTTGCTTCCAAGATGACCAAGAAAAGAAGGAACAATGGTCGTGCCAAAAAGGGCCGCGGCCATGTTCAGCCTATTCGTTGCACCAACTGCGCCCGATGCATGCCCAAGGACAAGGCCATTAAGAAGTTCGTCATTCGAAACATAGTAGAGGCCGCAGCCATTAGGGACATTTCTGAAGCGAGTGTCTTCGACGCCTATGTGCTTCCCAAGCTGTATGTGAAACTACATTACTGTGTGAGCTGTGCCATTCACAGCAAGGTAGTCAGGAATCGTTCCCATGAAGCCCGGAAGGGCCGAACAGCCCCACCTTGATTTAGATCTGTAGGTGCTGCCCCACGACCTCCACCAAAGCCCATGTAAGGAGCTAAGTCCTTAAGGACTGAAGAAACATTCTTGGGGAAAAAATAAAATGGAAATTATACTTTTAAAAAAAAAACCATTAATAAGTGGTATAGATTATAGAATTCCCAATAGAGGAAGACAATCTCTGTGACCCAAGAGTATACCTCATCGTATAGGCAGGCAACACATGACATTTGGAGGCCAGGTTTAAAGGACGTGAAAAGAGCTTCTGTGGTTACCAATGGGAGATAAAGTTTAGAAAACAAGAAAAAGGGGATACAATTTCCTGGCACAGACGCCTATATTCCCCTTTCCCACTCCCATCAGACATGCCTAATTGATCACAGAACTCCTTCCCACTAAGCATGGAAGCAACCTTGGTACACTTCTCAATACAGCACTCCAAACAGCAATTGATTACAGTTAGCCCATAAAATAAAGCCTCTTTACCCTCCTGGATTTAGTATATTATAATTTTCAGGTCAGAACATCAGGAAGAGGTGTATAGCATTTAATGTGGCTTTGTATATGAGCCAATACAACTTGCAGCTGGATACAAATGCTATTCTTTGATAGGATGTATTTACCCAGCACAGAGCCAGCTGCATCATCATTGCTGAAAAATTCTCCTTCCTCAAGGCAGGACAAAAGGAAAGAGATAATACCTGGAGGTCAGGGGAATTTCTAAACAATGGTCCCTGAGTTGCCCAGCTAGAGCCTGGTCTCCCGGTGGGAAGAAGAATACTGTCAGGCCATCCCCAAACACCACCCGACCTTTAGCAAAGGCTATTTCCTTTGTGAAACCAAAAAGGGAAGACGGAGTGAACATATGCTTCTGTCGTCTTCCTCTTTGGCCTGTGCAGGGTCAGGTCACAGTCCCCAGAGCTCATCAACCTCAAATGCTCTCAGAAAGAAAAGGAGGGTGTTCCCAAATAACTGCCAGACAGTGAAGACCCTACATGCATGAAGACCTTATTTTTTCACCTCAGTCTCAGCTCTCTGCGGAGAGAAGCTGCCCAGAAATGGAGGTGTCAATTCAGGAGACATGGAAGGGGGTTTCTTTTTGGTCTGGGCCTCAGTTTTCTTGACCAAGATGTGGATTTGTAAACTAGTTAATCACTACACAGGGGCCAACCTGGATCTAGTCATTAACAAGCCACTCTGACAGCATTCAAGTCCCCCTCGGCCTCATATTTATACTTTTGGCATCTCACCCTAGTGTGCTACTACAAGGGTCATCTGCTGATGTAGTATTAGAACAGTAAATAAAGCGACTTATATATCATAAATTTAACTACCACCAAGGGAACTCTTCCAATACAACGAAATCTGTTTATAATTCTCCTCCATCCAACCTAAGCATTTATATGATTAGCCCAGCCTATACTTTCTGGCTCTTTGAGCCAATCGGATCACTTCTCATAACCTGTTTCTCCCCACCCCCCAACAATGGTAATATTCCTGTTCATTCTGAGTAAGTTCCTTTATTCTAGCATATACATCTCTAATCATGCACGCTACACTCTCGTGACACTTTGCGTCTCTACCTTATCCAAGCCCTGCTTCTGCTTATGTCCCGCCGCCAGCCAAGATGGGCCATCACTCTCTCTACTGGGATGGGAAGAAGTTTTAGATGGTGAGGGCAAACAAAGAGAGGGCACACAGACCTTCAAGGTGAGACGGAATCTGCCCTCAGGATGCATTATTTTGAAGACAATCAAAACTTTGCACCACAAAGATTGACACCTGGTAATATAACTGCTCTCCTTACCAAAGAATCACAGTCTCCTCCTTCACTCCTGAGTTTAATTTTAAAAGGCCCTTTCCCTTTCTATTCTTAGCAGGCATTGCCTTCCATATGCTAGTCTCTGGGAAAAGGAAAAAAAAAAAACACAGCCAGGCACACACATGCTTTTCCCTAAGATGAAAAGTCTCCACTCCTTCTTCCCTAGCTGGTAAACTCCTCCTCATCTTTCTTCTCGTCTCACGTTTTCCGTGCAAACATGGGCCGCCCCAGGGAGACTTAGGCATTCGTCCATAAGGTCCTTTCTGCACTCTACTAGGGCACGTCTCTCCATGTGCCCATGCCTGCCGCATGTCTGTCTTCCCACAGCTCTGTGACCTCACCAAGGGCAGGGACCCTTGCTTCTGATCTTCCTTCCTCCAGCATTTGGCCCCCTGTTAGGCACTTGGATGGTATGTGATAAATTTTGCTAGATGATTGTATAGACGAATCCTCCTGATGATAGCCTACCCGGATACCAGTGAAGCATCTCAGAATCTGGAGGCTGGAAAGAAGCACAAGCCACATATTGTTCAAACCCTCCTTTTCAAAGATGAGGCCTCTAGAGAACTGGCTTCATCCAGGCCACACAGTGAATACGTGGCATGGCCTACCTGTGTCTGGCCTCACAGCCCAGTTCTCCTTCCAGTAAACAACACTTTGTCATTCATTCATAGAAGAAAGACATACTGAGCATATCCAGCTTGCCACGCCATGCAGACACCATGGTGAAGGGGACAAGGATGGTTTCTTCCACGTGGACCTTATAGTCTAGGGGGAATACAGCTAAGTATTCAGATAAGGAGGCAGGCCGGGATCGGGGGAGGCAACTGAGATGACTCGTGCAGGTCAGGCTCAAATCCTGACTTTATTTAAAATGTAGATATTTGGTTCATCAATGATTTGGGGCCCTAATTTTGATTCTCTTTTTCTAAATGTTTCATTCAATTCTTTATCTTGATTCCTACAGTTTGGGCATCTCCTTACATTTTGTTTCTGAGGCAAATACTTCACTCACCTCACTCTAATCCTGCCCCTATAAGGAACCGAGAATTTTAAAAAGGAAGAAAGCAAATGACCTAGGCTCTGTGACGTACATCTTCAGAGAACTAGTATGCTTTTCTATGGTTGTCAGTCTACTTCTGAATAGGCATGCACTTGTTAATTCATCATCTAAACTGCTGAGACTAGACACATTTCCCAGCTTATAAAGTCATCCCTTCACATGTGCCAATTTATTAGATAATGTTTGTGGTCAACTACTTATGCAAAGTCATTTTATTTTAAGTAAATTCTCATAACTGCTGGCAGCTTCGACGATCAATATCCACTCTGAGATTTGTGCCACAGAGAGGCCACCATGGGATTTATTTAAGGCACTTTTACCAAATAAAATAGAACTTTTGTTCCTATATTCCTATCAGTGTTATTCTTTTGAAGGTGTCCAATACTGTATGATTACCGATGATGACAACATTGAAATAAACAGAATACAAGTAAGAATATGAAACTAAGCAAACAATGCCAAGTTACCACCATGAAGAGGCAGTTACCAAAGGCCACGGAAACAGAGAATCTGCAGATCATATAATGTCTTAAATTCCACCAATACGCAACGCACTTGCCACATGGAAGCTGCTGACAGGCGCCCTCTGAGTCAAAGGTGACTCTTTGATCCCGGGGTTACAGCTAAGGGCACAGGGCCAGAATTACAGGTCCTACGCTGGCATCATCACTAGCCTGCAGAATTACTTTGGGCAAACAATTCAACCTCTCCATGTGTCAATCACACAGCTACGCAGCTGCTACGTTGCTACCTTTCCAGGAACTCACCGGAAGGAGAATTTACAAGAAAAAGGAAAAACCAAAAAAAGACTTTCTTAAAACAAACTAGAAAGTGTGAGGTTGTAGTACTCAGAGAGGACTCATCTGGACCCATCTCGCAGGGTGGATATAAGGCATGATCAATGGAGGATACCATTGCATGATAAGCTTTCAGCACAACAAAGAATTTGAAGGCAATTTAAAGCAATTGACTCACATCTTCATTCAAATAAATAAAAAGAATGCAAGTCATAAAATAAAACTTGTTTGTGTTCATGGTGTTAATAGCAGATCTCATTTCAGGTGTTAAACCTCATGGGATAACGGCATTAACTCTTCTGTCAAAGCGATGCATCCGCTCGCTCACTGGCTGTAAGCCCTTAGACAAGTGACTTAAGCATCTGTGTCACTTTCATCTCATAGCACCGCCAATTCTTCGTGGGGATTTTCTGAGGATTCAAGGAGCTCGTGCTCATGTGAAGCGCTTGGTACAGTGCCAGGTATACAGGAAGCACGAGGTAAAGGTGAGGGAGTGAGGAGGAGACACAAAGAGGAACACATGGTTTATGTCTCACGTTAGAATGCCTCGCAGCACCTAAAACGATGGAGGAACAAAGTAAGGATGAATAGATGATTGAATGGATAATGAGTACTTACATGCTCCAAGTACTACACTGAAGAAAAGTCTAAAGGAGCAAGAAAGAGATAAGGGAGGGATAAAGACAGACAGCAAGAAAAATATACGCCCTTCTGTTGGGGATCAGGCCGGGTGTTACCGCCCATAAGTCCATACAAACTTTCACCTCCTTCCACTTCTACTTCCACACCAAAGGAGCGATCAGGATCATTGCCCGGTGCTCTGTCCATTGAGAAGGTTATTCTGTCACTGTCCTTCAATCTCAGTCTCGAGACCGTAATGCAGCCGTCATCATTTTCAGCTTGCCCTCAACATACCATGTCAACCCACCCATAAACCGAGTGTGGATTTTTCCCTCCTCTATCACTTAGTCAGAAAGGGTGCCTCATGCAGCCAGAGTTATAAGCGGGGAGGGGCCCGAGTGCAACAGTGGTGGGTGACACAGATTCTGGGGCTACCTGCTCCGAACCTTCCTGTACCCTCTAGTCCTACTTGTGCTCAATCCCAGATACACCCTTCCACCTTATGGTGCATTTCTGGGCACTCTCAACCTTATCACTTGGCGAGTATGACAGCTAATGATGGGCAGACAAAGGATATCCTGGTGCTCCATCTCTACCAGGGCCTAGTAATGTGGCATGCGTTGCTTTTCAAAAGGTGTGTAAGGGTGGATCATTCTTGTGCCAAAACCCCAAGGAGCCTGTGCTGTACTTCTCCCACTGAGGCTTGACAGAAGTTCGACATGGCGTCTTCTCCCACCACTGATACCTCGAACACCCAACGTCTTCCATGTGGTACAATCCAAATAGCAGGTGGCTTGCACTCTAGCCTGGCCCTACTAGAGAGCCCTTTCCTGCTCTGCGGCCCACTCAGAGCAGCCAACCTTTTGCATCATTTGGTAATGGGCTGGAGCAATATTCCCAGCTTCAGGGTAGGAAGCTTCCAGAATCCAAAGAGGCCTACCAGACATTCGGTTTTCTTTGTAGTAGTGGAAAGTGCAAAATACAATAATTTGTCTTTTACTTTGGAGACGATGGCCTGGGTGGCCCTTACCACGGGACCCATAAATATTTAACTGATGTGCAGGTCCCTGAAACTTTATAGGGTTTATCACCCATTCAGTGGAGACAATGGATCTTGCCAAAGCCGCTAGCACGCTAGTCAGTTCTTGCTTCTTGGGCTTGATTAGCATAAGAAAAACAATGCAGTAAATTAATGTGACGTTCTGCCTGATGTCCAGATGGTCCAAATCCTTTCAGAAGGCAGGACAGTTTTTACATAGCTCTCAGGCAAAACAGTTAACTATATTTTGCTGACCACTGTCTATGAACATACACTGTTTCTGATTCGCTTTTCAAATTGGAATAGGAAAAGAATGTATTTGCCACATCAGTGACCACATTCTGAGGTCATGTTAACCCACTCTAGGAGAGATACCACATCTGGAACAGCAGCCACAATCAGGGCTTCTAAGTGGTTGATTTCGTGAAAATCTTTTAAACCTCCAGGGCATACCGGGTCTCTTCAAGAGTTAGACTGGTGAACTAATGAGATTTTATGAGGGTCCCCACTCTAGCATCATTTAGAAGCTTAAAAATGTCACTAACGTCCTCCATCCCCCCTACTATCCTAGAACGCAATATTACCTTTGATTCACTCTGTTTTCGGTTGGGGGTGGGAGTGGGGATGCAGTTTTGGGGCTTCCACTTGGCCTTTCCCACAGTGATAGCCCTTATCCCACAGGCTAAGGAACCAATGGAGGCATTGTGACAATTACTAAGTATGTTAATCCAAATGGTGCCTTCCAAGAGAGAAGAACTGACCAGCAGGTGGGTTTGTTGGCCAAATGGACACACTGTAAAGTCGACCCTGGCCAGGACTTTATTACCGGAATCCTATATACCTCTACTCGAACAGCCTCCTGCTATCAATCTAGGTACCTGGTCTCCAGATAACCAAGGTCAAGTTGAGCCCTGCATACTATCAGAAGGGGTAAGAAGATATTAGGGCACAGGGTCAACCATGTATTCCCTGGGAATAATGGAGGAGATACAAAAAGGCCAGCAGATGAAAAAGTACCACCTGCTTTGCAGGACACGCAGACAACGTATCTATCCCAGTATAGGGGACCTCCAAAAAACCCACTGTTGGCTCCCCAAAAACAGAACCAGCTGTGATTATTCACTAAGCCCAAGTGAAAGTCAGCTTCAAACATGTGTCAAGGGCAGAAGAAGAAGAAATCAATGCCAGTCTCCTGAATACTTTCTTGCCCTTTACTACCCTCCCCCCACCTCCTCCTGAATGCCTAGCTAAGGATCAAGTAGGAAGTGAGAGGATAACTAAAAACATGGAGAAATAGACCAGGCGCCCACCTTCACCTTTTCTCCTGGAAGTGCCAGCCCAGGCCAGAGATGGGGTGGGGAACAAAAGTTAACTTTGTGGTCCAAGGCCTTCCTATTCCATTGGACAAAACATATTCATTGCTGAACTGAGACCTCTTAGAGAACTGAAAGGTCAAGTGAATTTTTTATAATCTAAGAGCATGAAGATAAGCTACAGGGCCTGCCTGATCGCACCCCAGGGCCCTGGGAAGATCTACTGAGACTGTGTGTGTGTTTGTGCACATATGCTGTGTACCCTGGAGCAAAAAAGGGTGAGAGGTAGGAGAGTGGGAAGAATAAAGTTGCTTTACGATTGTGCTCTATGAGTCATATCGATTTAATGTACCAATTACATTTTTTTCTTAAAATAATTTTAGAGCAAATATATCTTATAGCCGCCATCTTGAGCTCACTACCACTATCCCTTTGTATCCTCTGGGAGAAAAGACCTTCAATTCCTGGAAGGGTTTATTGATTTCCTCCTCTGTGATATGGAGGAAATTTTCAGCTATGTGTCAGACCACTGTTGTCTGTTTGTTTGTTTCTTGCAGCTGCTTTTGAAAAAACAAATTCTATTGAATTGTGTGCTTTATACATCTTGGAGCTCTGGATTTATGATCCATCAAACACTGTGCAACTTGTTTTGAAACATTTCTCATAGCTTTTCCGTGGGCTTTCCAGTGCTGGGAGGGAAAACAGCATGAAGTTGTGAAGTTTTCAATTCCCTCTTCTAATGTGTAGGGAACAGAGGCAGGAGGACTTTGATGAAACATGATGACTCTTTTATGCCATAATATAATTGTTAAGTCTTTACAGAAATCCTCACACTAGGGGCTTTTTCCTCCCTAAGAATAGGAGAGCAAATACTTAAAGTCATTAAATCAGTTTCCTCTTTGTGCAGCAAGAAAGAGCTTCAGGGAAGACAAGAGGGGAAGAGAAGTGTTGGATGATCAGTCCTCTCTGAGACAGCTAGATAGTATTACCTCCATCGTACCCAGGAGTCAATTCACAGACAGGTAAGCCAACTTCATGCCTTTTTTTATCCAAATGCACAATGCAATGCGTGGCACACGGTAAATGCTCAGTACCTATTTGTTATATGAATGGCACCTGCAACTGTAGAACTGGTACCAGGATACCAGCCGGAGTACCAGAGTGCAGTGTAGGTCATGCTAAGCAGAGAAGCAAGAGGTTAAAATAACTATTCTACATCATCGCCTCACATCTCCCTAAACAGCACACTATGATTTTCCCCTAACACTCACCATTGTATGAAATTATCTTGTTTATTCTTAATAAATATACTCATTATGTTATACATACATATAGTGTGTACCTATACATATTCACCCAGCTCAAAGGTTAGCACCTCCAGTAAGTAACACCCCCCTGCCAACACACACACTTCCTCCCCCTTATATAGTGTTTAACCAGGAGGGACAGTCTACCTGACTAACCAATCTTGTCTCCTAGTCTTAGGCCAGGTCCTCTAACAACAAAGAGATCCAGGCGCACCTCATTTATCCAGGGCATGCCGGGTGGGGGTGGGGGAGGCAGATGTGAGGGAAGGAAGTTGCTAAGCAGGAATGTGGTATCCAGGAAAGTATCGCCGTGGGTTGAGTGGGTGGAGGAGTATGTGTGAGGGGTGGGATGCAGGGTGCTCTGAAGCATAAATCATACCACAGAGGGTTTTACCCCTGAGGCCGTATCAGCCAGTCCCTGGCTGCTCCTGGCAGGAGTGCAGGATGGGGAATGTAACCTCATGGGATGGACCCAGCCAAAAGCAAGGCTCCAGAGAAGGTTCCATCAGCCACAACACTTACTACAGCTACTGGGGGGCGGTAAACAAGATCTGGGTGGAGCCAAAACAGCCTATGACCATCCTCTCTGTACCATGACATCGATAGGATCCTAAAGTCATTGAGAGCAGGCACTGGTCTGGTTGATTGTTTTTAACTTCCTACATGCCTTAACTTAGCAGAGGGCCTGGAGAGCTAAGATACACTCTTCCTCCTCTTCCCAGGATGTTTAGGAGGAATCTTTGAGGTGGAAGTGGAGAGCTGTTTACTAGAGCACACAGCCTCTCACAATTTTAGCTGCCTCGAGAAAATTCACGGAACGAAGTCCCTCAGTGTGCGGCACTGAGCCCTGCCTGTGGCCCCTGGGCTGACGTCTATCACCACCCATCATTATAAGAAACAGAGAGCAGGCCAGCCTCCAGCAGTTGCCAACAGGAGATGTCCGCCCCTCTTGATGAGCAGCCCACACAACAGCAGCTGTCTTCACTGGCCAGCTGGGGCGAAATTTGTTCACAGTCGAATCCCAGACTTCGTGGAAAGCTTCTGTGCTCAGAAGCTGCCTGCCTGGCTCCCTCCAACACTGCTCACGGGACTGTAAATGGGTAGGACCAGTGTGGGAAGCAACACTAAATATAGCCAGCATTGACTAGGTGCTTACTCTGTGCCAGGAACTATCCCAAGTGCTTTACACATTGATGCATTTCATCCTCACAGCTCCCCTGTGAACTAGGTGTTATTATTACCATCCTCGATTTCCTATGAAGAGTTCTTGAAATGGTCATACCCTTTGACCCGGTAATTCCTCCCTTAGGAAACAATACTTAGAACAAAAGACTTTTACCCACACAAAAAAATTTATCAGTGTGGTATTTATCACGGCAAAAAATAAATAAATAAATAGCAGCTAAATGTCCAATGAGAGAGAAACATTTACTCTACGATTGAATTTTATGTAGATATTAAAATTGTGTTTATGTGGAATTGTAATAAAAATTTTACAATCTTTCAAGTTTAAATGACATAAAAAGACACAAGATTTTCTGTTCATAATGATCGCAATGCACATTCAAAACCACAGAGGGCTTTCTAGCTCAAGATGGCAGACTGAATATCTGATATTATTTTCACTGTAAAGAAGTTTTGGTGGTCTTTGAAATCTCACACTATATAAAAATAAAATGGAAGAACTTGTGTTAAATTGCAAAAACTCAATGTGAATTTAGAAAGTTATAAACAAACGTCCGTTTAAGCCCTGTCACCAACATGGCCCAAGGTACAGTGCTTTTGCTCACCAGCGTTACTCCTGTGAACTCACAAAGCCTAGAGTTTGGTGCTTTCATTCACTGAAAGGAGGCAGAACTCTTCACACTCCTCCTTAAAGGGCAGTTTCTTATATCACGGGATAGGAAAAACATCAGGATGGGCTGGATGACCATGTGACCACTAGAAAGCAGGCATGGTGAAAAGCAAAGGAGTCATCTTAAACGGTGTCCCACTGCCCAATCTGAGCTTAGAAGGAAATAATAAGCACAGGTAATTGAGAAGTTGTGAGCCTCCATAAGACCATGACTGCATAACGGCACACAAAGAGATCGTGAAGTGTACAGAAAGAGAGTTGTAACACAAATCAGGAATAAATAGGGCATACTACTTTTTATTAATTTTAATAAGTAGCAGTGTAGTAATACATATTGAGTGTGTTCTTTTTTTCTTCCATTTTGGTTTAAAATGTGTATATATATATATATATATATATATATATATATATATATAATTTATGTATAGTGATATTGTGATTGTAGGGATATTGTTATATATATATATATATATATAGTAATATTGTGATTTATAGTAAGAAATGTATATTTGGTCTTCCTTCACTGTTCCTGGCATGGAGCTCCCAAAACCCTTGGAATTTTCTAAGTGATGAACAGCAATAAAGGTGTTTTTTGTTATGTTAATGAGGCATCTTTTGGGCTCCACCTAGGAATGGGGGCTGATTGCCCAGGGAACCAACCAAGTGATTACAGAGGAGAGGGCCTGGAGTGAGACTCAGTCACCAATGGCTAATGATTTCATCAATCATATACCATGTAATGAGGACTCCACATAAACCTGAAAGAATGGGATTCCAAGTTGGTGGACATATGGAGGCGCTGGGAGAGTGGCACACCTGGAAAGAGCATGGAAGCTCCATGCCCTTTCCCCATACCTTGCCCTGTGCATCTCTTCCTTGTGGCTGTTCCTGAGTTACATCCTTTTATAATAAACCAATAATCTACTAGTAAGTTTCTCTGAGTTCTGGGAAATGTTCCAGCAACTTAATCAAATCCAAGGAAGGGTTCATTGGAACATCCAATCTATAACCAGTGGACAGAAGTACAGGTGATAACCTGGGCTTGAGACTGGTATCTGAAGTGTGGGGGGTGGGGTAGTGGAGGGGGACAGTCTTGTGTGACTGAGCCCTTACCCTGTGGGATCTGACTAACTCCAGGTAGATAGTGTCAGAATTGAGTTGACTTGTAGGACACTCAGCTGGTGTCCAAGAATTGCTTGGTGGTTGGGGAACCACACCCCTACCACACACACCCCTCACATTAGAACTAGGTGCAGAATCCAAACTGGCTGCAGAATTGTGTACACACATGCACACACACACATTTTTTTAAAGTATGCGAATTCCCCAAAAATGTAAGGAAAATGGCCCCCAAAGAGATAGAGACTATTTCAGGAAGGGCAATCAGCGCCAACAGTCATCCCTAATAACCAAGTGGAAAGATTCCTGCTCTTCATTAGCACCAATGATCACACACAATAACTAATTAAAAAGAAGGTCCAGCAAAGTGCTCCAAGATGATAAATTAGCTGTGTCCCAAAGAATAAGGGGCAACTAAGCAGACTTGACTCCTTATCTCCTGGAAAATTAAAGCTCAAGCTGACCCTATTAATTATAATGTGTCCCTGATAATGCATACATAAATTTCCAATAATCTCAACCTACCAGGACAATGTCGTCTGATGACAGAACAATGGGCTAGATCATGGTGACCAGGCAAAACTTAAAGAGTACACCAATTCTGGGAAAGACACCAGATTTTTTTAAAATGTTAAATCCATATGAAAGGCATAACTCATGATGTAACAAAGAAATTCTGGTTATAAAGGGGAGTTAGGCTAATGATGAGTGACTTGGGTTTGATTTACCTTGGACTTCATAAGCAAGGCGCCCCAAATGGACACCAACCCAGATTCTAAAACTTCTGTTGATCTGAAATAGTATTTATTTTCCTTTTGAGGTTGGTAAATACGACCACAACCCTAGAAGACGTAAAATAATATCTAGCAAAACTACTGCAACTTTAAAAAGGTAACCTTTGGAAGACATAAAAAGAACAGAGATAATGAAATGCCAAATTTAAATCCATAATATTCACACTTTAGTTTGGATTTGTAATCGCAGTAGAATAACCAGTTTAGTAATCATTTTTAAACGTTTGCGTATATTATCTTCTATATCTTAGGTACTTACAACATTTAAGATTATCTAATATATCAAACATGTAATTGTAATGAACTCCTAAAGTGTTGATTAAATGTTTGCAACCAGTGTTTAAATATTTAGGGAAACTTGATTTATTAAATTGGTAAGCACTGATTTATCAATTGTGTAAACAGTGTACAAATTTTTAGAGGAGTATTTAGAGAAATTTTTCTTATTGAGTCAACAAGATTTTAGAATCAGGCTTTATATCTAATAGAAATTGTAGTGAATCTTTATCTCCATGCCCAGGAGTCCTTTGAGTATTAACAATGTATTGATAGTTATTACTTTAGCATCCTGAGACACCATTAAAACAGTAAGAACAACTTTTTAAGTTAAAACTTACATTATTGAGAGAAAGAGAAAGAATAATACAAGAAGGATATGTTTACAAATTTCTTGAACACAGACAGAGATGGATGAGTGCTGGGTGATGAGCACGTAGGAGAAAGCTGATGTTCATAAAAAGCTCAGAGATGGCTAACGCTGAGAGGAACTAGGTATAGCAGAAGATGAGAGGGGGGAATAGAACAAAAAGAGGGGGCTTTACAGCCAGCTCCCCACTCACCCAATGCCAAGAATTTAACTACCCAGCTCCTGCTCCAAAACCTCAGACAAGCACTGTAGAGAAATTCAAGAAAACATCTGAAGAGAAAGAGACTAGTTGACAAGAATATACAGGTCTTAAAAGAGGAAGTGAAAAGGATCAGAATATGCCACCCCAAAATATGCCACTTTGACATAAGGATTATTTTGAGCAGAAGGCAATTTAGAGACAGCAGATGTAGGGAAAGCGCTCTACTCTCTCCCTTTCTGTCTAAAAGCAAAGCACAGATTTCCATTTGCAAATGTGTCCCCATCCCTTCTCCCATACCAGGAAGGGGAGACAAGTCATTACTGGAGATGGCACTACTTTGAAGCTCCATAAACAGACCTTACTGATATAACCTTTGTCTTCTATTAGTTTCCCCCTTATACTTACCTTCCCATAATTTCCTGCCTCTAGAAGGCCAAAATCCCTTTCTCTTTGTCTTGGCACCTCTCCACAACTTATCACCCTTTGTTAAAATGGTATATAAACTCTCAGGTCTAACCACTTCTTTGGGGTTTTACTTGTTTTCTATGAAGCTCCATATGCCATGTAATAAAATATTACCATCAAACAAAATTTGTACACACTTTCTCCTGTACATCTGTCTTTTGTCGGTTTAATTTGCAGGGCACGTTACATTGAACCTAAGAGCGTAGAGGAAAAAAATTTCTCTCCCTTACAGAATCAAGAAAAGGTCATGACATAGTAATTCAAAGGACCCGAGTACCAGGAGTGGGATTTTTAAGCCAAAAGAGAAGAGCTACCTCAGATAAGGAACATTCTCACTACTTCTGCAATTTCCCACAAACAGGTAACTGATTGCTCTACCTTAGGGGCTACTCATAAAGTTCCTCTTCCTGTTTTTACCATTCTCTTCAAGAATTATCAGTGAACGTTAACAAATTTAGAGTCAGAAGAGTTCTCAGACCTACACCTACCCTGAAACTGAGAAGATAAAGTGACCTGGGAAAGCCACCCCACTGGACAGTAGCAGAGCTGGGTTTCCTGACTCCCAGTTCAGCACGCGTATAAGCATGGCAGTTAGGTGAGGGTTTCCCAATGAATCCAGGAGCAGCACAACCAAGAGACCCCCACCTCACCCCCAAAAACAAATCCTCCCATATATAAAATTCCAAACACATGTATGAAATTTTAAGGAGCAATCTGATGTTGAATGTATAGCCCCTCCAACGGAGTACTACCAAATTCATTGAACCAAAGAAATGTTTTCTTTACTTGAAAAATAAAAAGCATAAGAGCTCTTAGCATGGTGTTCATGGCCATGAAGCCAGTTACCTGAATAAATGAGATTCACAGACTTTCATGTACTTGAGTAGAGATGAACACAATTTGTCATTTAGAAAAAACAAGTATACGCAAAAGAGAAAGGCTTGCAATGAATCAAAAACCTGAAGAACAATGGTTCTGAATCACAATCCACAGAGCATCGGCCTGGTGTGTCAGAAGGAACCTTGATTACTAAGGCTCATCCAGTCTGAAGTACAGCTCTTCCGCCAGACCTCAGAGAAGTCCATTTTCTACTCTGACACTTGGTTTTCACATCTGAAACCGGAGAGAATTATTGGATAAGCTGCATGATCCTAAGAGTTTCTTTCCACTTTTCATTAGTCCTCATTTTTTAAAATGTATCCTCTTATTCCTGTAAGCATGACTACAAGCTTTTGTAAAAATGCACTTGTATCCAAAGTGTAGAACAGCTGGAACTGAGATATTTTGGCCAATAAAGCTAAAACTCTGAGCATTTGGCCTTCCTCACGGAACAAGGAACTAGGTTGGGCTAGCCAGAAGCTGTGAAAATATCATCCAAAACAATATGAGACATTTAGAAGCTTATGAAAAATATTATGGCGAATCAGCCCCAAAGCAATATTTCTGGATACACAGTCAAGTTTATGAAGGGAGAACTATGCCCCAAATTTTGAATAGGACCTGGTCTGGGAGTCACCTTTTTGGCAAATTTTATTGAGTTTCTAGTGCCCAAACCCTGTGCCCAAAGCTATGAAGAACACCAAGAGGGTTCAACATGGTCCCCACTCCTGGGTTCACAGCATAGCAGAGTTTAGTCACTAAGGTCATGGGTTTTGCATTTCTTCCTGACTCCACCTCCTACTAGTTTTATGGGTTCAGCCAAGTTACTTAATCTTTGTAAGCCCCTGTTTCCTCATCTTATAAAATGAGGGTGATAATCATAGAGGATAATACATTAAAGCATTTAGCACAGTGTGTCAGGCACAGTGAAATCTCAGTAAATACGAGTTTACATGTTATAGATGTTAAAAAGAGTGGGCAAGGCAAAAAAAAAGTCAACAGGTAATATAAAGGTAATATAATCAAAAGCAAGATGGAGTAAGTGTTATTTTAAAGATACAAGCAAACTGTTAGGAGAGCAGAGAGGCAGGAAGAAAAGCCAAGTTTACGGTAAGGATGCAAAAAGCAACGTGCAGCAGGTAAAGAAGGTAGGAAAGAATCAAGTTCTGACTTCTTTGTTTTCCTGGGACCCAAGTTGTCACACCTCAAGTTATTTCAACATTTGCAAAATAAAACCTTTCTAGCATTAGAAACTTTTCAAAGATCATAACTGGCAAAGGAGTTTGGGTGATGTGATGACCATAGGACACTGAGGTAGATCCTGGTGTTTTCAGGGACAGGAGACTAATTATGCTAAGTAATTAATTACTAAGATATGGTAGGTTGCAGTCAGAGAACAAGTTGGTCCAAGGAAGCCTAAGGGCTAGGATGGAAAAATATCTTCCCCCACCCTACTCTAGCTGGTGCGTTCGTTTCTATATGTAACTCAATTCACCCAGAGTGATTTCAGCTCTGTCCCCATCCAATTTTCCAAGTAACAGGTAACTACTAAAATAGCTATCGCTTTACGAAAGAGCTATTATGAATAGTCCCATCTTACAGATAAGGTAAGTAAAGCTCAGAGAGGGCAAACAAAAACCCTAAGGTCATATAATCAGTACCTGGCAAGAGGACCTTGTCTGATGACTAACCGTTCTGGAACCCAGAGGAGTGACAAGCACATAGTGGACACTGGACAGCTGTGTACTGATCGAATGAGCTGAAAATCCTGAGAATTCGACCTCAGCACTGCTCGGCTCACCCACTACACTCACTGCCTTTCTTGTTAATAACGGGTAGCCAGTCATGTGTCTCAGCAGTTGCTTCCAAGCCTCTCTTAGGAATCTACAGGCCCCAAGGTTTGGTCAAACATCAATACTCATATTTTTTTAAAAAAACAAATCCTTAATGAGCACTAACCAAGTCCCAGGCACCATGCTGAGTACTCTGCATATTAATTCCTTTAATCCGCATATCAGCCCCCCTTGATTAGATAGATTACTATCACCATTTCCATGTTCCAGAAGTGCATTGAGGCACAGAGAGATTACCAAAGTGGCAGAGCCGGGATTCAAACCTGGGCAGTTTGACACCAGCGTCCACGCTGAGAAACACCTCAGCACACGTAATACTTTCTCCACAATTTCATCGTGGGCATCAATCAAGTTGCCTTTCAGTCCTTGACTGGAGAAATAACAAACAGTGTGTCTTCTCTCCTCTTAGAATAAATCTTGGTGGTGGGTCTCCAAGCAATGACTTCTTAGGGGAAGCGTTGCTGACCCGTCATAAACCTACATTCCAATGGGAGGACGGGAGTGTAGCCAGTGGCGGTGATGAATGGGTGGGATATTGAATGTGAGCAGAGCAGTGCCTGAGTGACAGCAGCCGCCTTGTTAATCTTTTACCTGCCTCCTCTCCTTGTAAAGTACTCACCCTACTACATTTTAATGAAAAGGCTGATTTGGGCCATGATTTAGTGGGTTTCTTAACGCACGTCGTTCAGAGATGAGCCTGCAAGACAGAGCTTCTCCTGATGTTGGAAGTTTAAAAGCAAAGTCAGGCTCATCCCCACCACACGATAGGCAGTTGCCTAGGAGATGGGATTTCAGTAGGTGGGAAAGGTTCTTCCCTGGGAAAAGGGGAGGGAAGAAGCCAAGGTTTCCTGCTCTGTGAGGCCTGGAATGCCTCAAAGAGGGGGAAGATCACTTTTATACTGTACTCATAGATGGGGCTTCCATGCAGAAAGCCATGACAGAGGAAATATACTGATTTCAATTCACATTAAAGAGGAAAGAGCTAATAACAGAGCATTTCCTGAATGTGAGCGGTCCATGTGAAGCAGGCCTGAAAGTCCATGTGACTAGGAGAGAGCACACGGGGGACAGGGGAAGGTGCCAGTCATTTCACAGATGAAGCCCCAAGCACCCTCCCTGCCTCACCTTCCAGACTCCACACCTTGCTTCTGTGTATTCTGTGTTCCCTCCGGGGTACTCTTCCATCTTTACCAGGCAAACCCCTCCTGCTCCTCCTGAGGTGCTGCCTGAATGTCTTTCTTTGTGTATCTTCCATTACCCTTCCACGTGGTTCCTCCCCTTCCTGCTCCCACAGTACTTCATACATCCTTTTACTATCATTCTTCATATTAAATTTGAGAAAGGAGCCAAGGGGGATATCTTGTCCATACTGATGCGGCATAGTTATTATATTTTTATTTCCAAATTACCTATGAAAAAACGGCCTTACAGAAGTTAAGCCACTTGCCATCTCTTTCAGTCTGGTTCTAAGCCTTCTTCCTCATCAGAATTTATCATCTACAGCTTTCATGGTCATCTTCCCTGGTAGACCATGAGCTCATTCCTTGAAGCAAGAATTCTAACAAATGTATTGCTTCATTTCCCACCATGCCCAGATCAGGGCATGGCACAGATTAGGTAAAAGTTTGCTGAAAGGAGGAGGGAGGAGAGGAAGGAGGAAAAGAGGAAGGAAGCAAGGAATAAAAGAGTGATTTGATGAACAAGGAGCTGGCAAGGGGGACAGAGGGGATATCTTAGGGATACAATTCAATGTTTGCAAGCAAAGTTATCCCAGTGAACAGGTCCTGGAGATGTGGCACCAGCTCTGTGGAGTCTGACATAGGCAGACATGGGCTTTAACTGCAAACACAGTTGCAGCATCACACTCCCCTTACACCGTGCCTGGTACAGACGATACGTCTATTGCTATGAACACACCTCTTTGAAGGATGGTATCTAGGAGGTGGGACAATCTTGCTCTTAGAGGAATGCTATTTTTTAACAGTCACTGAGCCAGATCCATTCAGGGCGCTTAGGACAACAATTTCCAATCTCTATGCAATTCTGAAAGCCTATTAGTACTTGGCCTCAGGATAGCAGACACCCATCTTCAACAGCGCTGTACGGCAAGTATCTTATCAGTGCTTTTGCCGCTTATCAGTGTAAAGTCAGCTCATTGCAAGATTTCAAAGGATGCTGAAATGTGTAACTTACAAAATGGAAATGCCTATTGCTCTGTGTGTGTGTCCCCCAGTTTCCATCCCACCCTTCTCTTGGAGATAACTACAAAGAATTACTGGCATTCACACTAACAAGTGTATATTCACTTCCATGGATGGGCTACTATACTATATACAGTCCTACAGCCAGTTTTTCTCACTTACCCAATTTGGGACACCTTCCCATGCCGATATAAAAAGCGTTTTCATTCCTTTTAGTATCTACATCATACTCCACTGTGGAAATGTACCATTATTTATTTAACCAATCTCCTATTGATATATATTAGAGCTGGTTCCACTTTTTTCTATTAAAAACATTTCTATAATGAAGACCTCTCTAGAGCTGTAGATGGTGATGTAGATGATATAGGTGTAGATATGGATAAGAATACATACATATTTCTACATACACACACACACACACACACACACACACACACACATTTGAAGCTTATGCTAATCCTCAGTAGTGTGGATTTCTGGTGTGGGATTACTGGGTCAATAGGCACACATATCTAATCTTAATAGCTATGACAAACTGCCCTTGAAAAAGTACTAATATATATATGTACTACACATGAAATGAACACTTTCAGGAGTGTGATCCAAGCAAAAAAAACTTTTTTCTTAGGAGCTTTGGTTTTCTCTGTTATACAATCAGAACACCTCTAAGATCCCAAATCTATGTATAGAGGGTGGGAAGTGTTAGGAAACCAACTTGGAAATTGCTCCTTTGAGATCATAACTAGATCCCTGGTATTCTGGAAAAATTCAGGTGAATCCCAAAGGTGCCTCCCACGGTCCCCCATGTTGGGAAGGGGTAGAAAATACTTCCACTTCCCCCACTTCCCAACCCCACACACAGCCTTGCTAACATGGGCTCATCGATCCCTGGGGCCTCCAACCTCAGATGCCTGCAGGGCCACAAGGTGAGGTCAGGAACAGAGCAGTCCAGGATACCCCAAGGAGAGTGGTGTTCATAAAACCCCGAGCGCTAAGTTGCATAAGAGACTATAGCATTCGGCTATCATCTTTTTATGTCAGTAGGCCAAGGAGATACTAACTTGCTAGAGAGAAAGAACATGGTAAAGGTTGCACATCATTTGGGGCCACCAGTGAACTCCAGAAGTCTGCTTTCAGCTCACTTGGCATGAGCACAGACTGCCTGGCGCCTCTGCTCCTTCCACGGAAGCCGGAAACCGTTGCACTTCCCGCATCCCTTCTCCTCTCCAGCACCTCCATCATTTTCCCGAGCTCATTTTTCACTCTGATGCTGAGGATGAAGGAAAGGTTCGTTCATGTAGGTAATAAATGAACCCCTGACTTTGGAAGAGGGGTAATTAGTGCACATTATCACTTGGGCTAATGAGATCAGAGCGGTGCTGTCTGTACCCAACATGCCTAATCAGGAATTTCAATTAAGAAGTCCCACTCTCTGTGATTAAGGAGATAGTCACTGAAACACTGCACTCCTAATTCCTTTGTATTTCCATTCACCGGCTCAGTATCAAATGTTTCATGACACTGAAAATATGCTTAGCTTAAAAGGAACAGATGCCCAAATCTTCCTGTGCTCACTTAGAGAGACAACCTGATTTCTCTTTATCGGGGGTGTTATCAGTCAGGATTACACAAAGACAGAGAACGCAAGTAATTCTACTGAATTTGGTGGATTTTATTTTTTTTAATGAGCTATATAAACCGAGCTTTAATAAAAATCCCACTGCCATGGGGAAAAAGAAAGTTTTAGACTTGGGAGGCGGTGGAAAGGGAAGTGCCTAAATTTTATTTTCATGAAAACTCCTTCTTTTATTTGGACGATCATTCTGGCAGGAAGAATAATATACCCTTGAATAATCCAACAAAACTTTCATGAATTCCTACTCTATAGCTGACTCTATTGCATGGAGATGGTCTATTCTAATAGAAAGAGGTCAATTTTTATACTCAGATCTGGATTTAAATCTATCTCAGCCACTATCTACAAAAAAGACCTTACAGAAGACACAAATATTCTAAGCCTCAATCCAATCTCTTATCAATTAGATTGCATTAAAATTAATAACTTCTCTTCATCAAGAGAGTGAAAAGATAAGCCATGCATGTACAAAAGCTATTTGCAATAAATTTAACAACAAAAATTTCTAGTATACAAAATACATAAAGACCTGAAAACAAATAAGAAAAAGATAAATGATCAAATCAAAAAAATGGGCAAAAGGCTTGAACATACAATTTACAAAGAGAAAAATCCAAATGGTTAATACATATATAAAAAGATGATCAATCTTATTAGAAATCGGACAAATGCAAACCACTGAAACGCAAACCAAATATAATCCTGAGATACTATTTCACACAAACTCCAGAATGGGAGGAGGAAAAATGTTTGGTAATATCAAGTGGTAACAAGAATGTGAAGCAATGGAATATTTATACACAGCTAGTGGAAATGAATGTTGTTATAACCACTGAGAAACTACATGGCATTATGTAATAAACGTGAAGATAGGCAAACCCCATGACCCAGCAATTTCCAAGTTTCTACTTCAGGTACCTGCCCTTGAGAAGCTCTTTCAAATGTACACTCGCATTCAATATATATTTATAGCAGCATTGTTTATAGTAATAAAAAGTCTGGAAATAACCTAAATGTCTATCAACTATAGAGTTGATCATTTGTGATGTATTCACACTGCGAAGTACTATATAGTAGGAAAGAGGAATTAAAGTTATAAGACACGAATGAGCCTCAAGAGCATAATGTATGAATCCATTTATATTGTTTTCAAATATGTAAGATCAAATCCTATGTCAAACCCAAGAGTCTGACTTTGGAGCCCATCACTCAAACTCAAGCCTGTTATCTTTAGCGCACAGCGGGCAAGTGGAATAGAACAAAGGAATAGAAAAGAGGTTTTCGAGGAGGATTCATCCATGAGTCACCTGGACCCCAGGAGAGAGGTGTTTGTGGAGTGAGGTAAAGTGGGCAAGGAAGCTGAGGGAAGAGAGAGCAACGGCCCACATTTGTACAAACCATGCCGGGTATGTTAGCTTCAAAGGGTTTTGGTGATTCTGCTGTGAGAAGATTTCTTAACGCTCGGAGCCCGTTAACCAGAGCGGAAGCCAGCAGGCTCTTCTAGACCAGCCTAGAAGTGTGCCTGCAAAGAGCAGGCATCTGGAAGTGTCAGCTCGTGTCCACTCCCTAAGCTCCATGTTAACACCGGGTTGCAGGGCAGAGTCCCACTCACAGCAGGGCATGAGAGCACCTCCTTTGCTTTTCCAGGGAAAAACTGGAGAAGACAGAAGCATCTATGAAGTACCTGCTATGCTCCAGACATGACACACAGGATCACATTGAATCTGTGTGGCCGCCCTGAGCAGCAGGTAGGATTATCCCCATTGACCAATGAGGACATCAAGACTCAGAGCAGGTAACTTGTTTATGGCCACACAGCTGGGCTGGCATTCACATCTAACTCTGCCAGCTCCAAAGCTTGTAATCATCCTGTTAGGAATCAAAACTCTCTCCTGGCAGCCTGAAGCTGGAGACCATGTCAAACAACAAGGATGGGTAATAGAGTAGGGATGGAAGAGAATACAGAAGAGCATGAAGTTTCAGAAGTCACATCTCCTACTGGAAAACAATGGCTCCTGGCTACTGGAAAACCAGCGTCCCCAAAACACACTAATTGGAAGATTACAAACACAAATTTAGGAGATTTTGTTATGGGAGAGGATTTGTGAGAAGAGATGAAGAAAAACCCAGAGCTGAATAGAAGAAAAGTGAATAAAAATTACAGGCCTCGGAAAACTCTCTTCTTAACCCTTGTTGAGACCAGCAGTTGTTTAATCTATTTAGATCGGGGTCATGGTACCATACTCCACCGGCCTTTCTGCTCCAAATCCTTCAAAATAAATCCAGGCACCTCAGCCTACTCCCATAAATTAGCTATCAGAGCCTGTTTCTGTCTCCCTGCTCACCCGATTAATGATAATCTACTGGGGATGAACACTGTTCAGGCTGATGCCAGGAGAATGCTAAGGGAATTACAATTAATTCCTCAGAAACCAACTCTCCTCTGGCGGGTTCCTCTACAGAAACCCCCGCATTCATCTCAGCCAAACAAAGCTGTAGAGTGATCCAAAACCTTTAGAAAAGGCAGCCTTTGACCGTGGGTGTGAACCTATCACAGCCACTGGGGGTCTGCCGGAGGTAGGAAGGCAGGCAGGGGTCTCATACCCCAGTACCAAAGCCCGCCCAATGCCTCTCTTTTCCATGACCAACCAGTCTCTCTCTTCACAGCCTTTATCCCAAATACTGCTCACTGCTGTCACTCATGGAGTGCCAGGTGCTTGGAGTATTGGGCGGTGGTTAAGAGCGCTACTCTTGGGGTGAAACTGCCCTGACCGGAAAGCAGCATGTGATTTTGAACAAATTGTTTAAGTCTTCTGAATCTGTTTCCTTGTGTATAAAATGGCCACAATAATATAACTCCATGCACAGAAGAGTTACAGGATTAAAACCTCTAGGGCAATATATGGTGCAAAGAAAACTCAATAGATATTAACAATTTTGATTATCATTCTAATTACCTCATCTAAGCTGGTGAAATGAATACTATTAATCCCATTTACACTTGAAGAAACCAAGACTCAAAGAGGTAAAGCCATTTATTTGCCCAAGGACACAGCTCATTACTGGCAGAGCCAGGTTTCACATCTACTTCAAGATGGTGTCCAGACTAGCATGTCTCTTCTCTGGCCTTGTCTCTGGTGTTTCTCTCAGATTTATTTACAAGTCATCTTTCTGAAACAAAGGAAGGGAGCCTTCATTTCAAGACTCTCTTCTGACACCCTTCCGAAGGAAAGAAGCCTCTTTCCAAGAGGTTCAGCATTGATTCAGAATCCAACAGAAATGGTGTTCTCCCGTGAGACTAGAGAATCTTCCACGAGACTGGAGGAGCAAGCCTGGGGTGCTGTGGCATCACCTAAGAGCTGGGTCACTGTCTGGCAGCTCTTGTTTACCCCAGCCACCGACATCCACCCCTAGCATTGGCTCCGCCAATCACAGGCACCACTCTGGAACAGCTCAAGGAAGCAGGCTTTCTCAGCATAGCCCTAACCCCATTTCAGAGGGTGTGATAAAATTTAGAGATTATGAAAATCTGATTTGAAGGATGTAGGCTCTTTGTGGAAAAAATTAAGCCTGAAAGATAGCTATTGTCCTTCAGATAATTTCTATATAAACCCCATTTTTCCACTGGGATATTTACCCTTAGGATAGTTTGGGGTTATAGGGAGACAGCCTGGTGTTTCATAAGTGGTCAACTGCAATGTTTATATTGGTTGTCATTCTTGTAGGAAGTAGCTATGGCAACCCTGATTCTACAAGTTTGGAAGGAAATCATTATCTACTTAATATCAACCTGAAAGGCCAGGAATGGCCCCCAAAAGATCACAGTTTCCTTTAATAATATTTATGTTTGGAGAGCACACATTTATGCTAAGTGTTTCAAATACCCCTCTAGTCGGCAATATTTGTAAACTTTCTCACATGCAAAAGAGACAAGGCTCTTTCACGTCTCCCCAGTGGCCTTTCTTAATAGTAAGAGGCAGTAGCATGATATCATTAAGCTTTTATGGGAGGAAGCTAAGCAAACCATGGCCAGTACAAGGGAGGAATTCTATCCTTTGCACATAAGCTCTTGTTCATCCTTGTAAGACCCACTTTAAGTTCCATCTTGTCCAGACAGCCTTCCTTAATGACCATAGGAATAACTCCAGCCAAAGAAGGCCATGGAAACGCTTGGAAATAGTCTCAACTGTCCCCATATTCTTTACTGTTCTATTCTATGATGATGATAATAATTCAGTACATTTTTGTCATTGAATGTTCACAAATGCATTTCTTATGTTTTAGAGTTCATTGTTCGACTTGTGTGTGAATCTTCCCTCTTTAAATGGAATGTAAGCTCACTGTTCCCTGCTATCTATGCTGGCTCACGATACAAATTGCAGTTTAAGGAGTATGGATCACTTGAAGGAGACGCCATTTGTGTTTGTGTCTTGCTAAACTTGCGATACTTTTAGTAGCTTGTATTAGACCTGTTATAAGTCACAGAAACATAATGAGAGCAGTGTGCCACCCATTGTAATGTTTCCACCCATTGTATCTAGGCTGGAACATCTAGTGGGGAGAGTGAAAAGGTCCTAATTTTCTTCCCCTGATGAGCCAGGAAGTCACTTTCACTTGAGTGCAACCAAGGGAAGAGAAAATCGGGAGGCTGCGTCTGGTAGCTGCTCGTTCGTGCCTTACGAGAATACAATTCACAAGGTTTCTACGTTGACTAGTTCAGCTGACCAGGATAAAAACTTTTATTGTTGGTGGCTCAATACATCTCTCTCTCCAGCTTCCACATCTTGCACAGAATCAGCTGCTCCTGCCACCCATTATTTCCCATCCCAAGTAATAGGCCTGGCCAATCACAGCTTGCTTTGATGGGTTCAGGGAAGAACACAGGATCTGAGCAGAGCCAATCAGAGTCCTTCTATGTGGTTAATACAGAGGCATTAAAAGGAGACTTCTCCTTTTGTTGCGGGGGTCCTAAATGGGGACCAGGTAAACATGGATCTGCTAGTAACCATCTTCCGCGGCTATCTGGAAGAATCCTGTCTGTGGAATGATGGAATGACCTCACAGAGGAAAACAAAGGCAAGAGGTGAAGGGAGAAAGGCAGCCTCCCTAACGTCATCTGAGCCACTGAATCCAGCCATGCCTGAATCCACCTTCCATCCTTGGACTTCCCAGTTTTTAGAACAGATTTATTCTCTTATAACTTACGCCAGTATAACGTAGGTTTCAGTCACTTGCAGAGACAGAATCCTGATACATAGAAGAGAAGCTCTAGCAGGAACAGAAAGTGTACCCCATGAGGGTATGGGCCACATCTGTCTTGTTCTTGCTGTATCAGCCTTAGTCCAGCTTGATAATTATTTGGTAGATGAGTGAATAAATCTCTAGGAATCCTGAACACCTCAGCAGGAAGAGGTCTAGCAGAGAAGAGGCAAGGGGCCCAGCAAGCACGTATCACCATCTGCTCTTTGAGAAGGAGTACCATTCCTTCCCTCTATTCTAGTCTATCCTAGGAGATTTTCAAGAAGCCATCTGACAATTTATTGGTTAACTACTCCAACTTGTTAACTTCACTCTTTTGCTTGGTGATGCACGCCAATGTTTAACTATCTATTGTGAATGCTTCTTATGTTTCTGTGGAATTTGTCTCAGGGACCCTTTGGGTTTTTCCTTCAATCATCCACCTTCTTCACCCCACTGCAAACCTTTACCAAACTGTGAAGAAGGTCTCTGGTAGGATGTTCATTAGATGTTTTAAAATAACTTCCATTCCCCGAAGTAGAATCCTTCAGCAGTGGTAACTTAGCAACAAGACAAAACACCTCCACAAGCAAAAAGAAGCAGGAAAGAATGGGTCTTTTGACTTACTTATTTTTTTGCAACAAGTGTGTAATGTACTGATAAGCAAAATAAAGAGAGAATTGCCACCACACCTATGTTTCCTTTGCTGGCGTTGACAGAGATGTTTGTACAAATAGGAAGCCGATAGAACTCATGTACACAAATGGAGTCCAGCAAATCTGCAATATTTCTAAATCCTTCGGTTAATTTTTCAGTCATACAATATCCCTGTGAAATACTAGAGACTTAAAAAGGAGAAAATATTTTGAATACACTCTAAAGCATGTTCTTCTTCCTGTGCCTTGGCAGGGAGGTACAGAATACCAAAGCAAAAAGGTTCACGTGTATTCTGGGCACCGGTGTATCTGATGGAGACCAATAAAGTGCTTGGAATTGGGGGGGGGAAAACATACTGAGGATATGTATGTTTCCTGTCTGTTTAGGTCTGCATCCAAGTTTACTAAATGGCCTCCTTTAAGGAGACACTAGATCATAAGTGGTAGTGATGGGGAAGCGTGGCAGAGAGTCAGGCTGACATTGTGAAGCAGGTAGTCAGTATCTGTGGCTTCCGAGTGTCACAAGCCTTTTTTGATGTTGCTCCATGGTGTTCATGATTAGCAGCCAATGAGATCACAAATGCCATTCTGATATCTGCTCCACATGTGGTAACACTGATAAGACAACCCCAAACATGTCACCAGAGTGATCTCACATTGAGAAAATTAGTCCCTATCCTTCCACTGCTTTACAAGTTCTGAGGAACCCCCGTCTCCTACAGGCTAGATTGCATATTTCTTAGTATGGAACAGAGTTGTTGGGGATCTGGGACCTCTACACTCAGCTTCATCTCACACCGGTGCAGCCTCATGCTTTTCTCTCCAGAAGCACAGACGTTCTCAGCATTTTCACTCATCTCCCAATGGTTCTTGCTCCAATGCCTTTGTTCATTCTCTTCCTTCTGCTTGGCCTCCCCAGACCCCCTCAGTGGTCAAAATCATACTCACACACACCCCAGGAATCCTACCCTAACCCCTCTTCTCCACCCCACACATCCACAAGCTGAGTAAGGTCCCCTTCTTGGCAGCCCCAAAGGCCTCGTGCCTCTGCTCTCATTGCATTTACCACAGATCATTATAACTTTCTGTTTATTAGTCTGTCTCCCCCACTAGACTAAAACTTCCTTCTAAGCGAGAAATGTGTCTTGGGCAATTCTGAAGCACCGACGCCTGGCACAGAAATTGGCATATAGGAGGCACTCGAAAAAGGATTTATTGTATACTGAATAAATTAACTTCTAGTTTTTCCCAAAGCAAATCATAATTCCCCTTAAAGTATACCCACAAGCATGTACATATTCTTACACACACACACACACACACACACACACACACACACACACAGCTCTTATAACTTTTAAAGAGAGAGGAAAGGAGCTGCAAAACAATAAAATGTCAGCATTAGAAAGTAAACTGCTAAAGGCTAACCTTCTTCTATGCATGAATATTTTCTGTACCCAATCCAGTACGTCATGTCCAACTTGCGCATCTGCAGTGACTGATGGGGAACGCGCCACCTCCAGAAACAGCCTTTTTATTCTTGGGCTACTCTGAGTATTAGCACGTTCCCGCTTATGATGAGCGAAATTTGCTTGACATACTCACTGGCCCTACCTCTGTTCCCTGCAGCTACACAGAGTGAACCCTGCCCATATGACAGCCCTTCAAAGATTTAAAGAAGCCACATCTTCTTATCTCCAGGGTAAACACTACAAATTCCTTAAATTGATGCCCAAACACTTGAGTCATGAGCCCCTCTCCCAGCCCTGGTCCTTCTTCCTAGATGTGCTCTGGAATCAGCACTCAGGGTCATCTGTCAAAAACTGGGGGAGTGTGTATTGGTATAAATTATGAAATGAAATTCTTAAACTTCACTGAACATTAAAATCACCCAGGAAGTTTGTTTATAATGCACCTTGGGGGACCCTGATTCCATGGGTGTGCAGTGATGCCCAAGGCTTTTTATTTTAATCAGCTATTCAATCAATTCAACCATGAGAGGTCCACAGACCACTCTTCAAGAAACACTCTTCTAAGACGCCACCAATCTCGGTTTTCTCTTCTTCAAATGGAGGTTAAATCTGTCTTCCTCTTGGATGACAATGTGAGTTGAGACCTGGCTCCTAAATTGGTTACAAAATACTGCCTAAATATTGAATGCACGTGAATAATGATTAAATGGGAACTGGGCATTCACTAAGTCTTCGCATTTAAGCAAAAGAAGGGCTGGCAGATGGTGTTCCTTCATCGGAGACTGAGTAGAAGGGTTGGCCACGGGGGTGAGAGAACAGGTTCCATGCTCTTCGTCCTTCTGAACAGCAGTCTTCAAGCAGCATAAAGATAAGGCATCTGCTCGCTGTACTTCCTGAATGTGTCCTGGGAAGCCTTTTCCATCCCATAAATACTTATGTTAGTAAATCAAATAAGCTGAGAAGCACTTAGGCATGATGCCAAGAGAAAAATCATGCCAGCGTTCTTTCACTTCGTTAATGTTATTAGTAAATTATTAATTGCCACTACTGATGAACGCTACTTAAAGAGAATCTTTCTATTTGAGCTACAGAGAATGAGCTACCGAGAGTAAGGCAGCAAAGAGACATTTCCAGGGATGGGGGTGAGACTTGGAGGAGGCTAGAAGCTCCAGAACCAGAGAGGACTGAGTTTGAATCCTGGCCTTTCCATTGACTCATTTGTTACCCTGAGTAAGTTCCTTAACTGTTCAGAGCTACCCTTTTCTCATCTGTAAAATAAAACTTCTAATGGTTCTAATATTGTCAAGTTGTTATAAGAACTACATGATAACACAACGTAAGGTCCCAACTCTTTAGCTAGTCTTTATTTCCATGTCTGTGCATGTGTATGTTAATGTATTCATTTGTTATTTCTTCCATATCCGTGCTACACAAATTTAGTAGAACTAGTACCTCCATTTCATTGATGAAAACACTAGGCAAAGGTTTGATAAATCACTCTGGAAACAAAACTCAGGTCATTCAGCCATGAAACCGAAGCTCCATTTCCCATGAGTCTCCCTTCTCAGAATGTTATCCGGGCATCAGCTGAGCCAAAGGACCTTCTCAGAGTAAACTGGCCTGATGCCCACCCTGGGGATGCTAGAACAACACAAGAAGAAAAGCTACAGATTGAGACTCCATTGTCTTCCATGCTTTCCATTATTCCTTCATTTGTTCAGTTCACAAATATTTATGGAGCCCCTTTTCTGTGCCAGGCACTGGGCTAGGACCGGGGGGTACCGGTGAGCAAAGAAAATCAAAAGGTCTTTGTTCTGGCTTTATTTAGATCTGTACTCACATGTCCCCTCACCAAAGAAGCTTCCCTGACTGAACCCCTATCCAACAGGGCAGCCCCCATGCTTGTTGTACCCTGTCCCCTTACCTGTTTCATTTTTCTCCATTCCCTCACATGCTATTTTTATTTATTTTCTTCCCCCATCCCTGCTGTACTGTAAGCTCAATGAAGGGAAGGACCTTCTCTAGTTTGTTCACTTTCATATCCCCCGCTCCAAGAATGGCGCCTGGCCCAGAGTACACGCCCCCCACATACTTGTTGACTGAATAAACAGAGGGGGGAACCATGCAGGGGCGGGGCAGGCAGGGAGAGGAAATGATAAGTGATTGTGATTTGCAAAGTACTAGGAAGGAAATCCACTGAGGTTGCACGAGA
The DNA here is from genome assembly GCF_036562045.2 of Rhinolophus sinicus. Classification (NCBI taxonomy): domain Eukaryota; kingdom Metazoa; phylum Chordata; class Mammalia; order Chiroptera; family Rhinolophidae; genus Rhinolophus; species Rhinolophus sinicus. The sequence goes on along the minus strand of NC_133759.1, from coordinate 92,820,762 downwards.
ATGACAGGCAGGGAGCCACTGGTGGGCAGACAGATGGTGATGGAGACGCTCCCTGAGGAGGTGGTGATTAATCCAGGGGCCGACGAGCCGACCGCGTACAGACGGGGAAGGAACTCTGCTGTTTGCTCTCGTGGGACCTTAAGCCTGTCACTGCTCCTCCCAAGCTGCAGCTGAATCAGGATTCCACCCTCAGAAGCAATTCTCACCTGTCAGACCCCTCCTAGGACTCAGCATGCTGAAGATGCTGAGGGTGGAAACAGCACTAGGGCCCGGCCTGGGACGTGATACTTAAACAAAATGCCTTCGTAAAATCCACAGCACGCACCACTGAAATTACAACAGAAAGAGGATTTAAGCCTGTGCCCTCAGCTCAGGGAGCATTACAGCTCTGCAATATTCTGGTTACGCTGTAATTAGTGGTTAGCAAACGAGGCAGGTGTCAGGTAATCTGCACTTACTAGCAATACAGCTGCAAGAAGCGACCATGACAAAGGGATACTGGGAAGCCAGGAACCCCTATCCTTGGAAGAAGCCACCATCGACTGTGCCGAATGACGGCAGTACATGAAGGCAGGACTCAAAGGGCTGTGTCATGTTAGGGACGTGGGTGGGAGACAGGGATTTGACAATGAGCTGCACCAGTAAGGTTAGTTTCCAACAAGTCCAGGCAGTGGGGCATCACTGGGAAGGGCTGCCTGTATGCTCACCATGGGGTGTCCTGGCAGGAGAAGTACCATGTCACCCATTTTATCGAAAACCAAGGCAGCATAAAGGCATCACCACATTCTCATACTAGACAAGGAAAGCACGCAGACGGGGACAAGCAGCTCATATGTCAGAGTTAGCCACACAGGTGTTATGACACCCATCCCCCCAACCACCTCTCCTCCCTGCCTACCTGAAAGCCCCATTCCTGGAGTGTGAACCACAATACGCTAGACTGACAGTGCTCACGTGTATAGAGTAAAACCACCGCACTCTAAGCCGGAGAGCAAGGATTATGTCCCCATTCTGCCACACGCTGGCCAAGTGGCACCAAGCCCATCACTTCAACTCTGGATCTTAAAAGCCACAGCACAGAGCATTCAGGACAAAAAAATAATTTTGTATGAGATAATTCACATTAAGCCGTCGGCACTCTACCTGGAATTCATTTATTAGATTAGCTTTGAAAAAGACATGATGCTGAATGAATGGAACCAAGAACATGCAAGTTTTAATGAAAATAAAAGTTAGAAAAGAACTGAAATATGTCCCTCTGCTGGGGAGAGCTGTCCTGGGGAAGTGGGGGTCTCACTGGCCTACCTGAGCACCCATATGAGGCAGAACACTGGAAATCTGGAGACATCAGGCTCAGAGAGGGAAGCACAGATCAGAAAAATACCGCCTTCTGCATAATTTGCCAAGAGCACTGCCCTGTTCTCTGCACCCTCTTTGGGCCTCAATCTTTCCACCTGCAAAATGGACATTACACCACCACCCATCTCTTACATTGGGTAAAGACTAAGGGAAGTAGCATATGTCAAGCACCTGGCAGACAGCTTGGTACATAGTAGGGGATTCAGTAAATAAGAGCCACCTTCACTTTCCTTCTTGAAGGAGTGGCTAATAAAAATAAACAAACAAACAAAAACCAATATTAATGGTAGTAAGATGATGACAAAGTAAGCATGCAGAAAGAAACCTGAGGCCTGAATAATGGTAGACTACATATTCAGCCCCAGAGTTGCAGGACAACGATGTTAAAATCACTGCTCTGGAGAAAAAGACAGCTTACAGATGGGTCAATGAGGCCTCCCCCTCACTGAGTCAAGGTATCTGGGGGCCTGAAGCACCTCTGGTTTGCCTGAGGTAGACACATGTTTCCCCCTTATCAGTGGATTTCTTTTCTAATTAAAATGCATGAACTCCCGTAAACTCTAGGTGCCCAGAGGAAACAGGGTGGGATGAGAGGAGGAGAGCAGTGAGCTACAAAGATTCTTCTCCCCCTGATTAAGATCCAACAAAATTATTGCCTAAAAATGTAAGCCGAGATTGTGACTGACCCAGCAGGCGTGACCTCTATGGAGACACAGAGACACCAAATAAGGAGGGAAGAGGAAAGACAAGAATGAATGGCCCGGAAGTCTTTCCCCAAAGCAGGGGGTAGCTCACTGTTTGGGGCTAGTGGCACCCAATTTCTTTCTGCCTCCATGCACACTTTCCAAGTGAAACATGGTAGGGAACCAAGAAGAAGTTTTCCTGGAAGACTGGATTATACTAGTAATCATTGACCTTATGTGAACTTCCTTCATGCCAGCACTCATTAATCCCTTCAAACAATTCTTTTAATTTGATACTGTTATTATTCCCTTTTCACGGATGAGGAACCTGATGCACCAAAACTGTGACTTTCTCAGGGCTCAGAGCTAACAGGTGATGAAGACGGCATTCTTCATCTCCTCGAAGATCAATCATAGTCACTAATAGGTACTGGGCACTTACTAATTGCCAGACACTGTGCTCAACCCTTTACTATGTCATTTCATTTCATCCCAAGTGGGATGTCATGAGCTCTAGGAATCTTCTCCCCAAACTCCTCCTGAACCTTGAGTTATATGCACTCTGAAAGGTATGTGCCCCCTACAGAACCAGCATCGCACTGCATTCCAAAGGCACATATCATGTATATCTCCCCTACTATGAGATGTAAGGCCTAAAATTAAGGTCCCATTTTATGTGCCGCCTTCACATAGGAAGCAGGGAGGGCTTTGGATGTTCAAACTACAAGTTCCCCACCCGCAAATAAGGTCCCCGATGTCCAGAGGACCATTCAGTTCCTGCTCATCCTTGAGCAGTGGTTTCAGTTCCTTACCAACCCACAGAATAAGTGCAACCCCCACCTGGACCTGCGTGGTGGGCAGCATCTTGCTCCCCCACGCTGTGAGTCTATGGAACTAATATGCTGCTGTGGGGCTCATCTGTGCAGTGGCAGGTACCATGTGTTCAGTCACCCCCATAACCCTAGGGTAGGAATCCTTCCCTCACCACCAGGGAGAAGAGGAGCACATGAAAATACCCTAGATGACAAGATCCATGACAGGAGACAGCTGCCCACCTCACTGTCCTCTCTACAGCCTGCCAGGGGCCCAGCACATGGTATTAAAGACACATGGGATTAAATCAAAACCTCACAACAACCCTCTGAAGCTTTTTTTTTTTTGACAAATGGAGAAACTGAAGCTTGAGAGTTGACATGACTTGCCCTGCCTGCTCACTACCAGCCTAGAGCAGAGGGACATGGAGAACACAGGGCTGGCCTTGCTGGGGGAACAGGGCCCTGGGGACAGAGCCATGTGTGGTGTGGGCCACCCTGCTGGACCAACCACACTCCCAGCTCAGGGGCACAGCGCCTGGAGGGAGTGGTCCTGGGGAGTTTCAGGTCACCTTCCCTTTCTGCTTGAGCAAGAGCAAATGTGAGAAGCTGGGCCTGATGCCACGGGAAAACCATTCTCAGAAGCCCTGTTCAGGGTACACGGCCTTCGTGTGTGTTCCAGTCACACCAGAAGTTGTACAGAATATGTTCCACGAGGGCCAGCCAATGTGCACAAGCATCAGGATGGCAGTGCTTTGAATCGAAGGTGCACTGATTGTGTGCAAGGGGTGATGTGGGGGAATTAGGGGTCCACTCAGCACTTAGCAAGCACGAGCCACAAAAATGATTCAACACCAACCACGCTCTCCTCGACCCATGCCCAGCCCTGTGGCAGGCTCCTCAGGTACCGCATGCCACTCAATCCTCATGGCAGAGCTTAGAGCAGGGCACCTTTACTCCCATGTCACAGATGAGGATGCAGTCAGCTCAAGGAGTCACGTGAGCAGAGCCAGGGTCTGAACCCCAGATTTTGTGGCTTGAAAGTCTGTACTGCAGGTGTCCTGCATCCTCGATGTGATGGAGGAGGCACAGAGACGACAGATGGCATGGTACCTGTGCTCTAAGAATTTACAACCTATTTGGGGAAGAGAGAACACACACAGGGAACAATAACTTCAGAGCTCTAATCAAGCAACATCTAAGGAGGGCTGGCCTGAGAGCAGTGAAAGTGGGCTGGAAGTCACCTTTCTCACTCTGAAAATGCCACATACCCTCACACCAGATGACTTTTCTTTGGGGAAAACATTCAGTATGAAACTTAGCGGCCCATTGAAAATAGTATCAATAACAAGAGCAGCTAACGTCTCGTGGAGTTTTTCCTATATACCAGACACTGCTACATGTTTCTATAGAAAATTAAAGATCCGTTTGGAATAATAATATTTTCTTCCATGTATCAAACACTCCCGGCACTGAGCTAAGGGCTTTACCTACAATACTTTATGTATATTCTCAAAACGACTGTAAGAGGCTATAGTAGTATGTGTTCCACTTTACAGATGAGAGAGCCGAGGCACCGAGAGGTGAAGCCTGGATTTTCAAACTAAAGTTTGCAACCCCATTAGTGGGTTGTGACATTAATTTAGACGGGCATGACAAGCATTGTTTTAAATGAATAGAGAGGAAGAGAGGGGAAAGAAACAGCACAACGGATTAGCATGCAAACCATGTGGTAAGTATTTCACCAGTTATATTTCAGTATGTGTATGTGTTTGTGTGTGTACAATGAGTAGTATTATAAAATAAAATGATTGCCGTGGGTCTCTGCAGAAGGTTTGAAAGCCACTGGGTTAAGTGACTTGCCTGAGGTCCCACAGTTAGTGATTTGTGGAGTCAGGGTTCAAATCCACAGTCTGTCTCCAGAGCTCATACTCTTAACCTCTAAACCAAAGCTGTCCAATAGAAATATAAAATAAACCACATATGTAATTTAATGTTTTCTAGTAGCCACATTTCAAAAGTGAGAAGGCCACATTTAAAAATTAATTTTAATAATATTTTATGTAACCCAATATGTCAAGAAAAAAAGGAGGGTGGGGGGTGGGAGATGAGGGTAAGGGGGATCAAATATATGGTGATGGAAGGAGAACTGACTCTGGGTGGTGAACACACAATGGGATTTATAGATGATGTAATACAGAATTATACACCTGAAATCTATGTAATTTCACTAACAATTGTCACCCCAATAAATTTAAAATATATGTATATATTATCATTTCCACATGTGAATGTTAACTTTAAAATTAAATCAATACAAATTGATGTTTGTTACTGTTTTTCTAGTACCGAGTCCGGGAAATCTGATGTGTATCTTACACTTCTAGCCCATCTCAGTTGAGACTAGCCTCCCTTCAAGTTCTCAGTAGCCACGTGTGGCCAGTGGCTGTTATATCGGACAGCACAGCCCTCAATTATACCTCCTCCAATATCCCTTTAGACCCTGGGCCCTCATCCTCAGATCTCACAACAAAAGAAAATTCCCATCGATCCGTTTTACCTTCCAGTGGCCTCCTTCACGCAGCTTCCAGAACCTCTAAATCCAAACCCAGTGTCTGTGGCTACTTGTTTCTGCTCGCTTTGTCTCCTTTTAGATTTCACGTCCTTGCTAGGCTGTGGGGGAGAAGAACCTATGGGAAAGGGACCCTGCAGCCAAGACGTGCTGGAGCAGGGTGAAAACAATGTCTGAACAATAGGGGCTCCAGTGTGGGAATGGCCCAAGCGTGCTGCTTGCAAAGCTGCAGGCACGCTGGCCTCTGAGCACCAGTTTTTAGGAGTACACCGTCCTATTCAGCTTTGCAGAGACACACACTTGATCCTTCACACACAGCCCTGACAGAAGTCAGCTGACCCCATATCCATTTCTTTGCCAAAACAAGCAGACTATGGAATTGCAAAAAGACTGGTGCCTGGAGAGTCCTTAGAAGAGGCGGACAGCTACCCAGTGACTTCAGAGCTGTCCCGTTAGATAATCTGATAAACATCACGCATAAATACGCTATAACCACATTTGGTAGGCTCGAAGCCCCAGGTAGCCATTACGTAGGCCTGTTCACAGCTCCTGTGAGGTGCAAGGCAGGTTTCTGCACAGGCACACGGGAAGGCCAGGCTCATTGCCCAGCAGCAGCCAGGGCTGGAAAGCCGGGAGCAGGCAGCCTCCTGCTTGCTGCTCTTTGTAATATCTCCTGGACCCCGCTGCTATCTACTGAGGAAGAATGCTTTTCGGTCCATTAATTTGGTTTCCAAAGCACATAGGAGGGAAGACTACCTATGGGAGAAACAGGGAAACAAAGCAGGGGCTGGGAAAAAACCATCAGGCACTTCTGCCTGGATGGTGTGGCATCACTCCTTAGACCGAGAAATGAAATTGTAAGTCCATGGGGTATTTGTCCATCACTGTGGAAGGGATCAAGAGCTCTTCAAACATTTACTGGCTTCCTAGTCAATAAGCAACTACTATGTGCCAGGCGCTCCGGCTGGGTCCTGGGCATTCAGAGATACGAGGACAGAAGATTAAGTTCACAAACTTGTTGCAACAATGTTGCTAACCTTTTTTGATATCAGAGGGATTATTCATTATGAATTTGTACCAACTGGACAAACAGTTAACCAAGTTTACTATTTGGAAGTGCTGAAAAGGCTGCATGGAAAAGTGAGACGACCTGGACTTTTCGCCAACAATTCATGGCTCTTGCACCATGACAATGTACCAGCTCACAGGGCACTGTCTGTGAGGGAGTTTTTAGCCAGTAAGCAAATAACTGTGTTGGGACACCCTCCCTACTCACCTGATCTAGCCCCCAATGACTTCTTTCTTTACCCTAAAATAAATGAAATATTGAAAGGAAGACATTTTGATGACATTCAGGACATCAAGGGTAATACAACAACAGCCCTGATGGCCATTCCAGAAAAAGAGTTCCAAAATTGCTTTGAAGGGTGGACTAGGTGCTGGCATCAGTGCATAGCTTCCCAAGGGGAGTACTTCAAAGCAATGAGGTATGGAGCACTTTTTCTAGGATGAGTTCACAAACTTAATTGTCAGACCTCAGATGATTCCTACCCTCCTTACATCCGGGAGCCTGCATACCAGCCAACGAAATAAACTACAGAGAAGGCAGAGTTTGCAGGGCGGTAATCAAGATGTAAACAAAATATGGGGCCTGGAGAAAGAAAGAATTAATGTTCCTGGGAGGGATAGCCATCCAGTAAACACAGGACATCCATGTTCCATGCTCTTTACAACTTCCAAGAGCTTCTCATGAGCCATCTATTCAAGTCTCATAAATATTGATTAGATCCAGTAGGATACACATTTCGTCATTGAAGAAAGAAACCCAAGCATCCAGGTACGCGTTTATACGATGGGCATAAAGCTACCTACCTCATGAGGCACAGACAAGGCATTAGATAGGCGACAGCCAAGCAAAATTACTTGGTCATAGAGATGGCCGGCATGCTTGCTCTGGCCTCCCACTCCCTGTTAGAGGAGCTGCCCCTCCCCCATCACAGGGTCTCTACCCAGGAGGCCAGCTGCCATGTGACCGCACCTAGCAGAGCCCCTTTCCTACGAACCTGGAACTGAGATCAGACACGTTTTTTACCCTCCATGGGCTACCTGGACTGAGAGGTTATGCAGAGCCACCTAAACAGCTGTTTCCCCACATTCACGAAGAGCAAAAGCAGTAGTCTATGCATAATAGCCAAAGCATGGAAACAACCCAAATGTTCCTCAGCTGATGGCTGGATAAACAAAATGTGATACATTCATATGATGGAATATTAGTCAGCCATGAAAAGGGATGGAGTAGTGATACCTGCTACAGCATGGGTGAACCTCAACATTGTGTCAAATGAAACAAGCCAGACTCAAAAGCCTCATATGATATAATCCCATTTATACAAAATGCCCAGAATAAGCAAATCCATAGAGACGGAAAGCAGATTCGTATTTGCCAGGGGCCGGGGAGAGGGAGGGATTGATGGGAAGTGACCGCTTAATGGGCAGAGGTGGGTTTTTTTTTTGGCGGCGGAGGGCATGATGAAAAAATTCTGAAACCAGAGAGTGATGATCGCTGCACAACTCAGTGAACGTACTGGAAGACGCTGCATTGCACACTTTTAAATGGTTAGAATGGTGAATTTTATGTCACGTGAATTTTACCTCGCAAAAAAGAAATTCAATAGCCTATCTTGCTCTTTTGAAAACAGCTGGTTTGGGTGGGTTTGTGTCCACCCCAACTTAAAATCGCTCACTAACACATGACTATGTTAAGTGGCGTGCCCTGTGGACTGCCGTCCTGGCTCCCTGTCCTCCACACCCTGCCTTCACCTAACCTGGAAGAGGAAAGGCTTCCGCATCTCCTGAACAGACAGCTGGCTGCTTCCCGAAACCTGTCAATAAGTGGTGAGCGTCCATCGAAGTGCATTTATTTTGGGTCCTGTCAGCAGAAACCAGACTTTATTAAGAGGATCTTAGGCCTCTTTGCTTCCCTGCTTTTGTGAGAACTCTTAATGGCTCCAATGCACATATGCCATTTTTCAGCAAAATCTAATATTTATGTCATTTCCAGGCAAAGAACATTTGAGGCTCTTGTAATGTATCACTCTTCTTTTTGCTCCACAGCACAGGCTGGACAACTGGCTCAGCCATTTGTCACCACCTTTCCCTCACCCACCTCCCAGGTGCAGGGTATACCATTCGCAGAGGCAGGAAAGGGAGGGAAGCGCCAGGACGAAAAACTGAACAAATGTGGCAGAAACTTCCCAGTCTGGTGTTTCATAGAATCTTGGATCTAGAAGACACCTTGAAACTTTAAAAAAGGCATAGAACGTTGGCATTAAAAGAAAAGAAAACAACCCTCAAACCTTTGATTTAGCTATAAAGTTTGAATGTTATATTTATAGTCGGTAATTCTTCTTGTTACAGCTTAAATAATAACATAAATAGCTAAAGTTTACGGATGCAAAGATGTTGGGGTGGGTAAATATCCCCTACTTTCAAGCTGCTTACAAGAAGACGAGGGATGTGTGTGTGTGCAGTGCATACTAGGTCCACATTTTACGTGCATTATTTCATGGAGTGGGTCGTATTGTCCTCCCTTTACTGATGAAGAAACTGAGGCTCAGAAAGTTCTATGACATGCACCAAGTTCCAACATTAAGTTAGTGAAGAAGACAGGTCTGATCTCAAAACTCCAAATTTTAAACCACCATCTAGCCTAGAGTGATTGCATAATAAAGAATATTTTAGAGTCACATACTGAATGGAAGATACAGTGTTTTATAACACTTTATAATTGTCAAAGACATATCACACTTGGAATGCTTTATGTATAGACTGAGAAATGTAGCACTTCTGAGATGAGGGAGATTATAAAGGGCTGGAGACAACAGGTAAGATTCATCATTCGGGTAGAAGGGTAGGTTGTATTATAATAATGAACAAGAAAGTGAAGGGGGTGACATGGTATTGAACACACAGCGAGGCAAAAGCATGTGGGCAGAGGGGTGATAAACAGCTGGCTGGGGTGAGATATGAATCTCTTAATTCCCAGTATGGGATGTGGGCACTAATGAAGTATCACAGAGATACTTGCTTCGGGGCCCCTTCCACTAACAACAATAGCGCCAGCTCCCGTTCTCTGGGCAGCTTTAGGGGAGGCTATGTGGGTGCTCAGCACTGCTGGTGATGCTGTGCTCTGGTCACCCAATTTGGCGACCAACCACAATTCCCCTCAGGGTAATGACACGCACACTTTCAGGCCACGTGGTTCTCTCACCGCTGAAGGCAACCCCAGCTCCTCAGATGAGCTGACCCCAGTTGGAGCATCATGTATGACCTGCTCCTGGCCTCAGCACCGGCTCAGAGATGGACGTGATGACCAGTCAGAGCCAATGACGTATGACTTTTTCCCTGAAAGAATACAGGGGTTGCAGCTACTGTGGCCATCCTGCTGAAGAGATGCAAGGCTCTGAGAACACGGGTGGAGCCGTGCATCCAGCCTTTCACCTGGACTTTCATTTTGGTGAGCAATAAATTGCCTTTTGGCTTATGCTGGTTCAGGTCAGGTTTTGGTCACTTCCAACTGAAGAAGTCCTCAGCAATAGAAGTACATAAATGTACCTCATTTAATCCTCACAACAACACCACGAGGTAGGGATTATTAGCAGGTATGGTTCCCCAGTTTGTGAGCTAAGGAATTGAGGCCCAAGATAGCAAGTCACCTGCCAGCTGGTAGAGGCAGGATTTGAACCCAGACAGTGTGGTTCTAGAGCCAGCACTCCCAACCACCATAGCAGCTGGCTGCAGTCTAGCTCCCCTATTATGAAACAGGACTCTCCACAAGCCTAAAGTAAGTATCTTCACTCAAAATAGCTCTGAAGGCTTAAAATACCTCAGAGAGTGTAAATTTTCTCAAGCTCCTTTAGGTTTGCAATGATCCCTTTTTGGCTTCAGTTGTCTCTCTGAAAAGAATCATTTAAGCAATAAAAATGTCTCTCCCCAAGTCATCCTTCAATGGCTGATACCTCCCTTTCCCCAAAATTACAGACAAAAATAACAATGCACAGAAGCAGTGACTGCACGGCTCCTAAAATGGATAGGAGGGAAGAAAAGAGGAGATCCTTACCAGCTGTTTTATGTGTTGGCATGCAAGAAGTTTTGATCAACACTTGATGGTAATTTTAGAAGTCTACGTCTAAATTAAAGAGTGCTTTTGTTCATCACACAGAATCGTGGACTGGAGGCACGAGCAGCCACAGCTGCTACTTCCTGAATGTTTGGGAAATTAGAAAAATAAAATTAAATATATCCTGGCTAGGAGGACAATTAGGCATGCATACCTTGTCTAGGCAATTTTCTCTCTTTGTTCAGCTTCCTAGCAATGTGGCAGGCTGGGAAACTCCCTGATGAAGCAATAAGAAGTAGCAATCTTGGAATGGAGTGAAAGCAAGGAGACTATGCCAGGCTGAAATCATGGCCTCAAAGAACTAAAAGACCTATTGGGATTACCAGAGAGCATCGGACATGCACTCCAGCCATCAGTGCTGCTAGGCTTTAATCAGTGCAATGGAAGCAAAGGGCTGGGAGCAGGAGAGCCAAGATCTAGGTCAGACTGCTACCGGAACTAACTAACATCGAACCTCATGTTGCCAAACAGAAAATGACACGTTGAGACTCCAGTATGCTTTTGTTGGAGGCCATTAACCCGTGAAGAGGCTATATAGTATAAGGGATGAAAGCATGGGCTTTGGAATCAGAAAGAACTGATCCCCACCTCAACTCCATGATTCCATCTCCATGACCTTGAGCAAGTTATTTAACCTCACAAGCCTCGGTGCTTCATCTGTAAAATGAAAGAAATACTGTCTACTTCTTTGGGCTGTTGCAAAGGTCGAATGGGAAAATACACTTAGCACAGTTCCGCTCCCAGCATTAGAAGGGGAAAAAAGATCAGCCATCACTATTTTATTAGCATTGTTAACAAAGTTTAAAATTCCATATAACTGCAAAAGCAATAACGCCCTTCCCCACTGAAAGCCATATCTGAATGCTTCCTGACAAATGGTGGCAATATAAAGACTTGGCCTTGAACAGCAACAGGTTTTCAGGGTTGGTTTTCTTTTTTTTTCTTTTTTTTTTTTTTGTATTATCACTATTCCTACCAAAATGCATAGATGTGTGTATGTCTGAACAGTCCCAAGCATACACATATGTTGACAGTACAAAGACTGGGACACAATCTAACTAAAGTGAAACTTTGGGTGCCAACAGATGGGCAGGTCAGACACACTCCAGCAACGCTGCCAGGCCTGGCCACTTCCCAGTGTAACCCATTGCCACTGCCTTTATGATGATCTTGCGAGAAACTGATACTTAGTCACATACTAAGTCACGGTCGTTCTCTCTCAAGGACCACCCACTATCATTTGGATTCTGTCCAAATGATTAGGAGAGAACACGGTCTGTCATCCATAGGTCTGCAACCTAAGAGTAATTCCAGCAAGACTTGGACTCAGGACTTAACCGCATCTGCTTGGCCAGAAATCTTTGTTTTTGACCAGACAGTATGAAACTCCCAAGGTAGGGAGCCTGGCATGGGAGGGGGCCTATCAGAGAAGTCAGGCAACTTAAATGATTGTAGCTAGAGGAACAGTGGCTCATTTTTCACTTGTTTTGTTGGCCTCAAGGTAGCATCCTCCCAAGGAGTCTGTACTGGTTACAGTAATTCATATAGCTCTGTCTCATCTCTGAAACTCAGCAGCTCTCAGTGTCTACACCATGCAACTGAACACATAATCATATGCCATCTGGTGGCAGTCTGCTTGCCTCATGAGCTTCATGGTAGAGAGGACAGAACACTAGACCAGGAATCAGCACACAGGTTCCAGCCCCACTTCTGTCATTCATGCTCACGTGGTCGTGGGCAGGTACAGCAGCAGGGAGACGTGCCACATGGATCCCCCTTCAAGAAGGGACTGGCCACTCAGCTGCAAGGAGTGTAATTGTCTGACAGCCTGAGGCTGCAGTGCCTTCATGACCTGCCCCAGCTTTTGAGCTAAGGCCATGTTTTCCTGGACGGTCTCCAACCACTGACTGCACATGGCGAGGGTGCAAGGGACTAGCCATTTCTGATTATCATGGCACCCCACCAATGGTCAGTCTGTGCCCTGGAGCGCACAGCCTGTCAGATACACACTGTGGTCTGAGGTTTTCACTCCCCCAAATCCTGCTCCTCCCACCTTTTCCTGTCGTAGGTGTCAGATGGACACACTTCCCTGATCAATCTGCTCCCTCCCCTCGCATCTTTCATGGGAGTTACCAACTACCTGTGCTCTGAACCGAGTCGCAACATCTCCAGCCTAGAAGACCCAACTAACACAGAATTAACTTTTCTAAACCTCTGCTGACTTTTCGTTTAAAGCGGCATGATGATGATGATGATGATGATGATGATGATGTATAATAGAAGAGAGAAGGAGAGAACAGTTTTTGCAGGATAATATCTTGAGATATATAAACAGAGAGCGACCCACCACCACCACCATTTACTCCAAGGAATTCTTTGCATCAGGGGATGGATGATGGGGCAGAAAAGCAGAGAAACTGTTTCTGAGTTTCTAAGGCACGCCCTTTGAGTCAGAAGAGCCAGACATCTTGATGTTCACACATCGAAACCCTGAAGTACCAGAGACAATCTGCTTGTGCCCTAAAAAAGGTAGATTTGAAAGAAATCGCTGCACCTAGTGATCCTTTAAATAAGGATCCAGTGGAACTAAAGAAAGAACAAAGGAGATGAGGGTATGAGGAGGAGGTGGCCGGTGGAGCTTGGCATTAAGGAGACTGAACCTGGAGGAGCCACCTGAGGGCAATCCGTGTCATCATTGTCATGAGATAGATCGTAGAGCTTCCCTGTGACCTTCTCCTAGCCGTTGGGGCCCTAACCCACTGACTGCCCAGTCTCCACCTAGGTGAGCCCCTATGTGGCCAATTCCACAAAACTTCCGGAGTTGTTCTTGCTCTGGGAGACCTCCCACAGATCACAGCCAGCAGGAGTGTCATCTCTCTGGGCCCTGAGACCTTGCTTGATCTCCACCAAACTTGCCTTCCATGGACAACCTCTCCACAGGCTGGGAAGCTCATCATCAGCCTACAACTTCCTGAGAGAAAGGATAAACCCCAGATTCCTCGATACCTCGAGGAATAGTGTTAGAGGTGGTGTGGGAAGAAAAACAACTCTCACCCCCCTTAAGACAGTGGTGAAACAGAACTAGTAATAATAATTAACTATTGTATGTAGTTCTACACATACCTAAATATATGTCAGTCTCTGTGAGCCGTTCTTTCCAGACATAACCCCATGACCCCTCACAATAACCCCATGACGTATGTAACAATACCACCCTCATTTTTACAAGGCTTGGTGACTTGCCCTAACTCACTTAGCTACAAGTGGAATATCAGGGTTACACTTAATTCGGGTCCCTTCCAAAGTACGACACTAGATTCCTTGAGGACAAGGGAATGTCTTAGACTCCTCTGCCTCCTCCCTCTCTCCCATAACACACAGCCTGGTACAAGACAGCTGGAAGAGTCTCAATAAATATTTTGTGGTTTGACCAACCGATCTAGTTATTTTCCCTTCAGTGGAGGGGGGAAAAAACTGCTTGAAATGTGTATCTCCATGTTCTCCATTCCGATAGAACTCCTGGTACAGCTGCTTAGAAAGAGGTAGGAGGCAGTGAGTGTACATCCACGGAAGAGATCATATTTCAGTCTTTTTATTTCATTTGACAGGAGAAATACTGATTAAAATCAGCTACACATGTCACAAAAGGGTAACTGGGTTCTTCATTTTTTTGTGTGCAGAGACAGCCCTAACTGTACTCCAGGAGATAACTCTTCATGCATAAAATTACTAATAGACACCATCTATCTGATGAATGTCTTCTTAATAATTTATATCACTTGATCTATTTTCAAAGGTTAGTCTTACATTAAAATTACAATTCTGAATAGGTCAGCCTGTTATTTAAGGATAAATTATTTCACCCCTTCATGTTAGTGTTGTGTTTGGATAATGATGAGGTTTTTATTTCAAGCCCCCAATGAAACCATGAACGAGATTGCTTGTTTGACCTAGCCTCTCTCACCCCGAATCTTATTCCTTGATTCATGCTGACTCACTGTCAGTTACCAGCCTGCATGTTTTAAAACACTTTATTCCCAATCTTGTCCTCCTGTTACTTTTCTCAATTTCTCTCCCCTCTTTGATTGGCCATCCCTCCCCACGTCCCCTCCTTACCTCACCACCGCACCTTTCCAACCAAAGAACAACCCATTCTCAGGCCCTCTCACTAGACACACAGCCCTACATTTCTCTCATCACTGGTCCATTCCATTTCGTTCTGAAGAGGTAATACCTATAAAGAAGGTTCGCATAGCTCTTCCCAGGCTCTGACTCATCACTCATTTAGCAAATAAGAATGGAGAGGCCCCACAGTTACTGGAAAGAAGACGAGAGAGAAGCTAGTTTGAGTCCTGTAAGATACAGTACAGTTGGTGAACCACTCCTGGGTTCGAATCCAAGATTCCTTATTACTTAGCAATATGGGGCAAGAAAATCTCTGAGAGTCAGTTTCTTCCTCTATTAAATGAGGATGATGATATCTCACTCAGAGGGTTATTGTAAGAGTCATCAAGTTAAAATAGGAAAAAATACCCCATATAATGCAAACATAATAGGAAGCAGTTAATAAAAGTTTGTTAAATGGATCATAGATGAGAAGATGATCAAAAAATGACTTATTATCAGAAAAATCATTTTTAATGAAAAATTTGCTTGGCCAAGATGACTAAAAGTGGCAGGTTGAAGAAAAATAAGAAGTTGCCCATGTTGAATAATGGTTAAGAGCAGGGCTCCTTCAGACCTGGTTTCAAATTCTGACCCAACCACTAACGAGCTGTGTGACCTTTGACAAGTTACTTCACCCCCGGTTTTCTATTCTGTAAATGTGACAAAAAATACTTCCATTTCATGGAGTTTGGGGAAGCTTAAATGAGAAAATGCCTGGAAAAGACTTGGCACAGTGCCCAAGATAGAATAAGCCCTTTAGCAGCAGACGGTATCATTGCTAAGATGAATAAATGTAAAACACAGTGAACAGTCTCAGTTGCATCTACCTCATTGCACAATTGTCAAGGTTGATTGAAAAAAAATGCTTTGTAACCAGAAAGTACAGAAGCACATAAGGGATTTCTGTTACTATTATTAGGAATAATGATGGACTGAATAAATAACTTATTAGAACAGGCACAAACTCCATGAGGCCTTGCTCTAATTGGCATGTATAGATGTGCACAAATGCTGGAGAAAGGTATAGGGTTGGCTCGTTTAATTAAGGGATAATTTCTGTTGTTGCCCTGAGTGTAGAAAGTTATGAAGTGTGGCTATTTAGGAGAGGCTGAAGTAATGTACGGAGAAGTTAATTGACACTTTAAAGCTGTTGATTGTAAATATGCTCAAGAGGTAGAAAAGTTCACACTGTTTTATGGCAGAAAGGCTTTTTATTGGTAATTTCATGTAATTGTGAAATTGGAGGAATCACTATGCTCGAGGTTTTCTATGCATCCAGCAGGGAGGTTTTCGTACCTCCCAACCTTGAAGGGGCACCCTTGGGTGCCAGCAGCTGTGACCTTCCATTTTCTGTGTGAAAGGTTTTCTCTGAAGGGGTGAAGAGAAGGCGTTCCCACATTCCCAGGGGTGTACATTATCCATAAGCCCGTGTCTTTGGGTTCTTTCAGCTACTGGCATCAGAAAACCCTTCTAATCAACGATGCTAGAGGAAGAAGTGGTCTTACTATGGTCAGGCCTCATGAACTGACAGCACCTGAAACACAGACCGCCTTCAAGAGCCAAGGCGCTGGCCCCCTCCTTCTCATGGGCGTGCTTCATACGTACGCTCCTTCACTCTCTCTCACTGGCTTCCTAGTTCTCTTCCACGTCATCTCCTTGTACAGCTGTTCCATTCTCTCTCAGCAGACTGGCTCCTCTGCTCCTTCATGAAGGTGGCAGGGCATGATTGTACCTTGGCTCCCAAGGTTAACTGAAGCTCAAAAACTAGCAGAGAACTGGCTTCCCGGCTTAGAGACTATGGGGTCAGATGGCCATCATCTCTGTCTGCTGGGTCACATAGTAACAACATGGCTGCCTGGGCCTTCTGAGAAGGGTCATGGCCTGAGCAGATATCCTAACAAGTGTCTACCACGCTGAGGTATGGAAAACACAAAGGTTAAGTTTTTAATTCCTAGAGATGGGCCCCAACCATTGACTAAAAATGTTAAACTCGGAGAGCATTTACCCACAGCTTTCTTCCTCCTCAGTGTTAATGGACCTAAGAGGTATGTGTGTGTTGCTCCCAATCCAAAGACCATCTGCTATGTGTGCTCAGAGGAGACATGGAGGCATGTCAAGTAGATGCTTAAGTTCTTTACATTTGGCTCAGTCTGGTATCCTTCCTTCTCATGTTGAGTAAGTAAGATGAGTAGCCTGTGGAGCGCATATTAGAGCAGAGGTGGAAATACTCATTGGAAATCAATGTGGGCTTGTTATTTCTGCTTTGTTCCAAAGGCACAGATGGAATCTGAGGATCTTTTGACCTTGACTTAGGTGATATCCACACCACGTGACATAAATTGAATTAAATGCCAACTGTGTTGTTGATGGATTTTCATAATGACTCCTTCCTTCAAAGAGCATTGTTCTAAAAGTATTATCTCATAATCCATTTGGCCTCACAAGTCAAGAGCTATTTTTGCAGAGCCAATAACAAAATTCACATCTTCTTATTTGTAATCCAATTGCCTTTTTGCTATATTGTGTTGCTTCTGTGTAGACAAAGTATTTGTTATTTTCCCCTTTGCCCCTCCAGAGCTACTCGCCACCCTTCTGTATCCTGCTCTGGATGACTTTGTTGATTGAATTAACAGAGTCCCTTGGCCTCTAGCTTCTAGTGAGTTGAGTCAATGGAAGTCACCAGCAAGAAATCAGAGAGTGAGGTCAGAGTATGTATTTTCTGTATTCCTTTCTATAGGATCTCTATATCAAAAGCCACAGCACCTTTTGGACAGACCCTACTTTCTCCAGGTTCCAGGGACTCCTTTCTCTCTCCCCTTGGCCTTTCAGGGTTAAGGATGGTAATATCTCCCAACTGCTGCTAACCCTGAGATGCTGCACCATCCCTTATTGGTTTCCCTTAGCCTCTCCATCTATTAAACTCACCTGAATTATCGTTTTGAGTGCTCCATTCTTTTTTTGCCAGAACTATGACTGATCAGCAATCTAACAATGTGCCTTAAATACCTGATTACTGTGTAATTGAGGGTTATGTAGACATTTTTTAATAGTCTAAATAATATCCTGTGAGAAAGACAGACATTACAATTCTCTACTCGCAATTCATCAGCCACAAATACTTTTTCGATTTTAGTCAAAGAATACAAGTATTTTTCCATACTGTGTTCTAGCTTCTCTCCATCCACACCAAAGGAAATGTCCTTTGCAGGCCTGAGTCTTAAGTATAGTAGGCAGTCTGGATGGCCGAAACCCATTGCCACGGTTCTCGTCTTTCCCACGGGGGATTATCTCTATTCCTTTATACAAGAAGTTCAAAAGAAGAGAAAATATTGAAAGGACATACCTATCTTGGGGAACATGTAGGGAAAAGACTGGGAGTGAGAGACAGAAATATAATGAAGAAACAGAGAGAGACAGAAAGGAAGAGGCCTTGGTAAGTTGTATATAGAACTGCAAACTTGTACACCCAGTTTGTACTGCCTGTAGATAGATAGGAACTGTACCTGAACTTCAGTCCACTGTTTATTTTCTGCTGCACTTTATCCTGCAGGAGGCTAAATACAGAGAATGGTTTATTTAACAGCTGAGTATTTGAAAACACAAATGTAGAGAACAACTTTTAAATGGGTCACCACATTCCTTTGTCTTCACCCAGATATACATACATAGTAAGTCAACATTCCCCATGCAAATTACTCTGTGTTGCTATTTTGTTGTTTACTGATCCCTGTCAACCAACTGCGCACAAAACGCTAGCAACAATCATGCCCCAAATGACAAATTTACTCAATCAGAGCATCTTCCCTACGTCTCCTGACTGCCCTGGGATCTAGCACAATGCCTGGCACACAGCAGACATTCAGACAATGATTTTTGGTAAAATTGAATGACTGCAGGATTTTGGAAAGTGCTAGAACAGTGGAATCCTGTCAGAGAGAGCAGAAAAAGATGGAGGAGGCTCACAGAAAAAGACAATGCAGGATCGTGCCAAGTTATTTCCGGTACTCATCTTCCTTTCCTGCTCTCCAGCAAATCTGGGAAGAGGTGTTTTCCCAGAAGCTGCTACTTTCTCCCGGAGCTGGCCAAATATGGCCAGTTTTCTAATTCCAGCTGCAAATGAGCATTAACACAGGCATTTAAACTCAAGTTGTGTCTGCTCTTACCAATAAATGCTTAACAATGGAAGATGATAAGTTTCAAATTATTTTCAGAGGGGGCACAGCTTGGCTGCATTCTATTCCTTCACACCAACAAGGCACAAACCTGAAGGGCTGTAAAAACAGACACCTCCAGCCCTTCTTGCCAGTCAGCACCTTAGCTTTTCCTGGGTGATGCAAGACTCAAAAATAGTTTCCAGTCACTGTTTCGAGTCTCCACAGGATTTCAGAATGTCGCTGAAGGTAAAATATTCAGCTCTCCTGAAAAGCAGGATGGCAAATTGAATCCTTTGCTACTGCAGTAAAATGTCTTATTTTATTCTCTGAGATAGCAAAGGGCAAGCAACAGCCCCAGCACACCATGCCAGTCCCCCAGAGACATTTTAGGCATAGTCACGACACAGAGCCACAGAACATGCTTGATATTTCTTAATCCTCAGAATCTGGAGATTTCACCTCAAGTAAACTCAAGATACATTTTTTTTTTTTTTTATTCTCCGGCGAGGAGCTGCAGGAAATGTCAAGATAAATAACATTAGTCCTTACCCGTAAGGAATTTATAATCTAGTATTTAATTTTATTTTCATTCATTCATTTAGTTAATGATTTTCCAACCAGAAAAGGATTAAAGTGGCTTAAAAAAATGCAAAAATTACAATGAGGTAAAAGAAAACGTAGAATAAGTTGCTGAAGAACTCATGAAAGAAGTAAAATGAGGACAAGAAACATGAGGGGAAGCTGGAGATAAAGTCAGCACCCAAGCTGCAGGCCGTAAGATCCCACACAGTTGCTAAGTGTCATCCTCCATTTGACTGCAGGGTTTCTAGCAGACAAGAAACAGCCTAGTAGAGGAGACAAGCCAGGTCTACACATAAATATGAAGATGACAGCTGTGAGCTCTGGGGCCAGATCGCCTGGGTTCCAAATGCCAGCTCCCAGTTATGAGCTGTACGAGAAATCACTCATGTTTTCTAAACGGCAGATTTTCTCAATGGGTAAAATGGGAATAATTGTACCTACTCCATGGGGTTTATTTGAGGAATAAAATAACTTATGTCTGTAGGAAAGGAAAGCACCCAGGACACAGTAGGTGCTCCATAAGCATTAGCTCGTACAAGACAGAATATGACAAACGTTATTGCAGAAGTTCAAATTCATTACTATAAGAACACTGAAGGAAAGGATTGATTTTGGCTGAGGATGGGAGAGGGACATAGATTAGGGATGACTTTGCAGAGGCAACAGTAACCAAATGAAGTAGAAGAAAAGGTTTTTGCTACTAGATGGAAGGAAAAAAGGCAGACATGTTGAGCAGAAGGAACAGTACAAGTGTTAAAATACAAAAGTACAGTGGGTGCTCAAGGAACAACAACAAGTATTCAAGAACCCAGAAATGAAGGGGTTATTTATTTATTCATTTATTTACCATCACTGTGCTAGTGAGGAAACTTGTGATTGAAAGTGTCAGAAACCCAATGCAAACTGGCTCAAGTAAACAAAAAACGGTGGGTTGTACTATTTCATATAACTCAGAAGCTCAGGGGTACCTTCAGACACAACTGGATCCAGGACCTCCAATAATATATGATCAGAATTCACTTTCTCTCCTCTCAGCTTTACTATCCTTCGTGTTGAATTCCATCTCAGGCAGGAAAACTACCCAGCCATTCCAAGTTTTCATCTATCCAATCTCAGGCCAGTGGACATGACTGTATAACCATCTCTTAAGAAGTCAGTGAAGACGTTATGGAATATTTTGGAAAATAGTTCTGTTCTCCTTCTGAGCACACGGTAGCATTGTACTCCCCCGTGGCCCCTTTGAAGTGTAAGGTGGCCATGTGACTGGCATTAGCCAGAGAAATATGAGTGGAAGTGACCTATTTCACATTCAGGTGGGAGCTTTAAGAGGCAGCCTTAGCCCCTTCCCCAACCATAATGATTATGGTCCTCTCATGTCAAGACAGGTCAACCTGGGTCACTGATGAGCAGAACTCCCTTCTTTGAACATGCAGCAAAAGTAAGAAACATTTTTGGTTACACGACATCACTGAATTTGGGGAGTTATGGGTTACCACAGCATAACCTAGTCTATCCTACCTGATACAGAAAAAAATCCCTACTGGGATCTGTACTGGGGTTCTCCACAGAAACAGAACCAATAGGATGTGTAGATAAGAGAAAGAAATGTATTTTAAGGAATTGGGTCACACAATTATGGACACTGGCAAATCCAAAATCTTCAGAGTGGGCCAGCAGCCTGGATAACTAGGAGAGCCAATGGTGTAGTTCAAGTCCAAAGGCTGTCCACTGGCAGAATTCCTTCTTGCTCAGGAGAGGTCAATTTTGTTCTATTAAGGCCTTCAACTGAGTGGATGAGGCCCACCCACACTATGGAGGGCAATCTGCTTTACTAATTTAAAAGTTAACCTTATCCAATAAAACACCCTCACACAGATATCCAAAATTATGTTTGAGCAAATATCTGGGCAATGTGGCCCAGCCAAGTTGGCATGTAAAATTAACCATCACGGGATACAACCCGCCATGTTGGAGTGAGCAAGCAGGCATAAGTCCCTTCACAGGAACTTGGTCGGAATTTCACTTCTGAGGGAAGTCATTATTATTGAACTCATGATATGAAGCTTAAAAAAAAAAAAAAGCTCCATCTCTCATCAAAAGATCATCCCATGATTTTCTCTAGTCTAGAGAAAGAGCTTGTCAATCTCACCTTCAGTATTGGTCCACTTGGCAACCAAGGTATCAGTTTCTATATGTCCCATCTGGTTAAAGTCTTTGTGACCCTCTCAAGCCATGTCTTCTAGAAAAATACTTGTTCTCCCTTCAATATTTTCTTCTCTTACTGTAAGAACAGATGTATGTATTTCTCACTGACTAGATAGCACAGACTACATGACCTATCACAAAATACAGGGCAGGAAATGGTGGTTTAAACCCTGTAGCCAGATGGATTGTACAAATCCCCAGGAGCTGGTTACCTTGACCCTATTTGACAAAGCTTCCTTTAAGCTATGAGTCATTGATAGGTTTGGTTCTTTCAGAGCTCCTCATGAGCAAATGAATCTCCTTTGGCTATCCCTTCTCATTATCTAACAAAGGCAAATTTTCAGCACTTCTGTGGCTTTATTCAGGAAACAGCCTCAAGGTGTTCATAAAAGGAAACTGGTATTAGGCTTGGATCAGGTTGGCTGGTAGCAATGAAGTTGTCAGCACTTCCTATCCACCAGGGAGAACTCTCACCAAGTTACAAAGTAGGCAACATTACCTTTGCTCGCCCAACACCTAAATTTCCTGAGCGCCACCCTTCTTTGCCAGCACAATCTCCCTGATTTCTGCTCCTCTCTGCTGACAATTCAAAAAAAACCCATATGTAACCCTCTTGTCTTCCAACCTACCCACTCAACTTGTCACCTCAGGTGGCTAGCAGAGAAGACTGTGGGTTTGACAAGTCACTCACACTATGGCATTGATAACTGATAAGAGCTTGATTGTAAACTTTCTCAAAGGCATTTGAAAGTTAAAGATGGTCCTTATAGTTATCAGTCTTCATCGCTAAACTCATGACATTGTGACATGCTTTTCTTTTCCCTCTGAATGGTTCCTCTGTCTCTATTAACAAAGCCTTGGATACTCCATGGTGTACGAGGCCGAAACTTATTCATCCAACACAGATGCATGATACAGCTTTGTACTTTCAGACAATTTCCACTTGAGAAAACCTGACCTTTTCTCCCCACTCTTCCATTCAGTCTGTGTCCTCATGGTGAAAAACAAAGGGACATCCTCCTACATCATCATCTGTTCTTCCCCACCCTTGAGGAGTCAAGTGGGCCGATACACAGAAAAATTGAAATAGCGTGTAGTAAGAACAATAGAAGTGATAGGAGTGAACCACTGGGGAGCAAAGAGGCATGAGTATTAACTGTGCTCTAACAGCACTATCCTCTCAGAACTCCTGTGTTTACTTCAAATGCAAAAAAGTCCAAAGCAGAGGCGGCCCGATGGCTCAGTTGGTTAGAGCCTGAGCTCTGAGCAACAGGGTTGCCGGTTCAATTTCCACATGGACCAGTGAGTTGCACCCTCCACAACTAGATTAAAGACAATGAGTTGGAGCTCATGGGCCCTGGAGAAACACACTGTTCCCCAATAAAATTTATAAATTAAAAAAAAATGTCCAAAGCAAATTATTACCATTCAAAGAAGAGGTAGTGTCACAGGAATCCAGGCTACCATATTGCACAACTCCAAGGGACATTATTCACAATTATCCAAGTGAATGGCGCCCCCTGGAGTTGTGCAACAGAGTGATGCTGTCAGGAGGACCAAGCACAGTTAACGATAGACTCTTTCATAACTTAGCAATCAGTTCTATTGGACAGGAAAACCTGCTCTGGGAAGTTAATGGAGACAGAGGGGAGTATTTCCTGACCTATCTTGACTTCTGATCCTCTTGTTATCTAATAGGAGCCATATCCAACCTAGGAAAGGTACTATTTGGCTCTGTCCCTTAAGGTTAACTAATGACATCTGTCCCTTAAGGTTAACTAATAGGCTCTGACAAAGTTTTGGTTGGAAAATTTAAAACTCTTTCCATGTGAAAAAAAAGTTTTAAAATTCTTTCCACATATTGCCTAGAAATTTTTGGAGTTCTTTTTTAAATTTTAAATTTCTCAGTAATTTTTTCTTTAAAGAGTTCGTTCATTTTTCCTAGGAAAAGAGATTTTCCTCCTAATTTGCCAGTTTGTGTTCATGGCACCATCTTCATAAGTACCCAGCCAGCCTGGCCAAGCCTTCCGCTGCCTCTTTCCTACAGTTTAACATCCACTCAACTTGCCAAGTCAGTTGATTCTGTCTCTACACATTTTCTATCACCTGTCTCCTCATTTCCACTCTGCAGGGCACCGGTAACTCTCTCAGCCAGTTACCGGCACTCCAACCTCTCCCTTCTCCAGTCCTTCCAAACACTGTTTCCTCTTTAAAATGAAACCTCAAAAAATTCTACTGCTCTGTTCATATATCTTTAATGGTAATTAAGTACTACTCCTCATTCTGGCATGAAAGAGTCTCTACAATATATAGCCTCAGTTGTTTTATCTTGAGTCATACATTTTAACAGCTGTTTCTCAAAGTATCATCCATCAACTATTGATGGATCCCAAGGAGCCCTCAATGGACCATGAACTGACTCAAAAAGCCAAATCCTTTCATCAAATCTCAAGAGTTAAGTATGATCAGTTCGATAAATGACTGGTTATACTTATGAATGAACATTTATTCTGGAATCCATTAAATAGGTAGGGAGCAAAATTAGGGAGTCGTAGCTGTAATTAACACCATTGGAGAGTTTTTCAAGGATTCTAATTCAGTATTCTACTCAACTATTTCGCTTCCATACAACATTGAAAAACTGTTACACATATGCACATGTGGGTAAATGAAATTCCCCTGAATAGGCATAGGTGGGATGGGTGGACTGTGAAGTACGTTGCCTAAATGGTCCCCAGTTTAAAAAAAAAAAGCATAAGAAACACTGCTCTTGAATAGAATACATTTCAATCAATCTAATCAACTATTCTCTGAGTAAATCTGTTGGCTTTCCTGCCTCTGTGAACTCAGTTCTCTCAATTTTGGATACCCTTCCCATATCTAACTATTCTTCCTTTGGGGCCCATTTCAAAAACTCTCCATCCCATCAGATATGATGCTAATGTGTCTCTCTTGAACCCCAGGTGGTTCTTGCAAATTTCCTATGAAACAACTCACCCTACCATGCATTACCATTATTCCTCTCCTTATATTAAAGCCTCTGCTAGACTGCAATCTCCTTGAAGGCAGGTACAGTGCCTAACTTATATTTGCATCTACAAACACCTAGCAAAATGCCTTATACATAAGGAACACTAAACATTTTCACCCCCTCTCCCTCTTCCCCCAAAAAAAGCACCAGCCACAAAGACATAATCTACAATGAGTTTTCCTTGAGGTAATGGAATAGTTTTATATAGTTGAAGTAATTTGCTAATATGAATGGAACTGTGGACTGTTCAGTCCCCAAAGACAGTTATCACATACGTAATTCCATTATAAAATGAGCAGTGGACTCGATGAAACACTTTTGGAAGGAAATGATACACATGTCCAAGCCTGGGACCTACTGACAATGACAGTACCAAGAAAACTCTTACTATATTTTCCTGAATCTGAAAACTTCCCTTCACAATTGGCCCTCTACTGCTACCCGGACACTATCCCTCCGCCATACTTCCCTCCGCCATGCACACTCACACGTGCATGTGAACACACAATTTGCTGCGCGGCCCACTTAGCTCCCTAAATGTTGCTTTTCTCATTATTGGCTTATACCTTTGAAATGTCTTACAAAATTAAACTACAAAAATGCACTTTCCTAATGGGCCAACATCTAAAATTGTATATTCCATATGAGTTCCAGAAGGCAGCCGGGGCATAATGAAAGGGAATACGGGCCCTGGAATCTCATTGCCAGGGCTTCAGTTCCAGCCTTTCCTCTTGCGAGCTGCTTGTCATTGAAAAAGTCATCCTATCTGAATCTCAGTGTCCTCATCCTTAAGCTGGAATAAAAAAGAAAAAAAAATCACTATATGCTTCACAGGGTTTGTTTCTATGAAGTCAATGCAATAATGAATATGGAATAGCTACTATGTAAGCTCTAAGGTTGCTCAGAAATTATTTCTGCTCTGTTACTTAAGAAAGGTAACCTAAACCCAGGGATTTCATCTGATTTTCACACCAGTGCAGACTATGTCTAGTTTTAGTTTATCGTGCAATTTTAAACCTTCTGTAAAGCAGCTTGGTTGAGTCTGGACTATGAACCTGATCAGCCAGCAGAGGAAAAAAAAAGGCAGGGAAAGGAAAAAAAAATCAAGATTCCTTGATGTTTCCCAAACACTGAGAAATGCCAGCCTTCAAGTGCATGAGAAGACATTTCCAGTTCTGACAGAGCCTAAGTACGGCTGCCCCAGTCACTAGTTCACCTGTCACGTACATGGGAGTGGGGTCGGGGGGAATGCCAAGGCTCCGCTGAGGGCAGAGTCTTCCTGAACTCACAGCCACCTTACATAAGATTCTGCCTGCCCTCAGGGATTCAGCCCCTGTCTCCTGGAAAGCAAAGCACTCCCAAGGCATTTCCACTAGCATCCCTGCTCCTCCCCAGGAAGGAGCAGATAAGGAGTGAAACAGCAAATCTTTCCCAACTCAACAGTCAGTGCTGCTAAAGCAGCTCCGTAACAGAGAGGACCAGTCCACAGGCCATTATTATCTCAGTCCTGGTGGCCTGGATCCACGGTGCAGAATGTGAAGCCAAGGTAACTGTGGTTCTGAATGAGCCAATTATTTCCTCCCAAAGAGGGAGGAGACTGGTCTATGACAGACGTGACATGCCCAATACCCTCCAGTCATCTAGCAAACATAATGGGGGGCGGGGGGCACATTCATCCATTCATTTATCCAATAAGGATTTACTAAGGCCCTACAACATGTTAGGTGTAGTTTCAGGTAGTGGAAACAAAACTGACAAGAACCCTGTGGACTTTTCTTTCTAGTGTGTGGAATGGGGTGGGAAGTGTGCTGGGGGACAGAAGCGAGACTAAGAATGAATAAAACGAGGTAATTTCAGACAATGATAGAGGTCATCAGAAACGTAAGAGTAATAGGATAAAGACTGTAGAGTGGATGGGAGAATGGTTTTAGTTTGAGGGTAAAGGAAAGCCTCCCAGACATTTGAGCTAAGAACCAATAAAGGGGATGCAGTTGTCCCAAGTCCTGGGGGAAGAGCATTCTGGAGAGAACGGGGGACATGCCTCTGTGAGAAACTCCGCCGCCTCTATTTGAAATGCTTCCATGATACTTCAGGAATTATGGTACCGAAGGAGCTGACCCCTCCAATCCTTCGGAGCCCAGAGGCACTTCTGAGGTGGACCAACAACTGACGTGGAGCCTCATTTTGCCTCTTGGACATGGGATGTTCCTTCATCTTTCAGAGTCTCTTTTCACAGAAGATCCCCAAAAGGAGAGAGAGAGAGAGAGAGAGAGAGAGAGAGAGGAGGAAGAGGAGGAGGAGGAAGAAGAAGAAGAAAATGGTATATATGTATACGTATACATATGTGCATATATATGTATGTATTTTATATGTACATGAATATATACACCTATGTATACGTGTGTGCATGCATCTGTGTGTGTGTATTCATTATTTAGACCCAAATTCTAGGCATGTCTGTGAAGGTGTTTGCGATGGCCCTTAGAAATCATATGTGAGGAAACCTAGAGGGAAAAGCTCAGGCAAATAGGAGGGTCGGGTGTCTGTTGACGATCCTGTGCCTTTGACCCACACCTACCCCACACCTACCCTAGGCTTGGACATGGATTTGTGTTTGAGCAACCTGGAGCAGCAGAAGCTGGAAGAGTGGTTTTAAGAAGTACATGGAGCCGATTTAGGGATCGGATAACAATATGCAACTTCGTAAGGGAACAGAACATTTTAGCATCTCAATAGAAAGCGTCTTCTTCAGGGATATGTCTGTTTAATGTGTGCCTCCCCTCACTGGAATGTCCAGAAGGCTGGGGACTTTGGACGTCAGTACATTGCCTGAAACATAATGGATTCATGATTAACTTTTGCTGGATTTGATTGATTCATAAGAAGGCCACTAGCAATAATGACAAAAGACGGACCTCACTGAGGAGCATGAAGACAAGAGCAAAAGACAGGAGGGGATTATTTACAAGCACATCAGGCACTTCTCTGTACTCCCATAAATGCATAGGGCAAATTATGCAAGTTAGGAGGCTGACGAGAAGCAACAAAAGGTAGACAGTCCACAGTCACTGGCTCCCCTTGAAGAAGCTTATAGATGCAACACACACAGTCCAGGCATTTTAGGTGCTTGGGAAGGCCATCTAGGTGTCCATGGTGAAATTATAAGATCATGTGAAACTGTAAGGAAATCGTTCTGAGTACAGACTCTGATCCTAGACACTGTCTTCAAAACCAAGCACGGTTCAGAACCTGGCTCCTTCTGTCCGCTCTAAGTCCTTGAGGAGTCGCTGTTGGACTTGCCACACTACTAGGAAATTCAGGTGATGCCAGCATCCACATTTTCTCAATAATTGAAATGCCTTGACTTGCAGCTCTGCTGTTCCTGCTGAGAAGGCAATGCTTTGTTTTTTTTAAACAGGACAAAGAATTTCCCGATTGCACGTGGCTCTGCATAGGCAGCCTAGCAGGATGTAGTTAGATCTTCCTTGGGGAGTTTTGACCTTGTTCACTAAGAGGAACTGACCATTTTCCTTCCATCCACAGTACAATTTTCTCCTTACATCTCTGAGTACGTCATCAGACAACGATAAGCACTCCTGAGGTCCACGTACAACTCACATCTGCCGGAAGCTCAAATGTGTGCAAACCTCAACTGGGAGGCCTTCAGAGTTACTGACTTTGAGAAGCCTTTGTTATATTAATGCAAACTTTAGGCACAGAGAAGGGGATGGAGGCCTTCACTGAGAAAGGAATATTCAACACTTCCACTGATGATGAGATTCCTCAGTCAATGAAGCCTCTGCGTATGTGCATACTCTGTCACATGCACACGTATCCAATTCATTATAACAAAATGCCAAAAAGAGTGGGATCTATCCATGTTAAAACTCTGGCTCCAAGTTTCTTAACTTTT
This sequence comes from Rhinolophus sinicus, assembly GCF_036562045.2. Classification (NCBI taxonomy): domain Eukaryota; kingdom Metazoa; phylum Chordata; class Mammalia; order Chiroptera; family Rhinolophidae; genus Rhinolophus; species Rhinolophus sinicus. The sequence goes on along the minus strand of NC_133759.1, from coordinate 92,792,105 downwards.
CCAAGCCTCAGTTTCTTCACCAGTAAAATGGGTGTAACAATGCCTGCCTACCAGAGTGGGCGAATGGATGTTTAAATGAGATAATACATGTAAAACCCTTCACAAACTGTCTGGCATTCAGCAAGCACTCTATCAATGTTAGCAAACAAAGAGGAGCCTAACAGAACCCTGTAAATTCCTTCCCATCCCCTGAGTAAGGATGACTTGGGCAGCTGGTAATATGGATATTACCAAATACCTGGATATTCCAAGAAATAATTGAGTGGGGTTTGTGGAAGAGAGCAGGAGCCAGTGATACTCTGGTTTTCACTATTGAGATGACCTCATGAGAGCCACAGGCTGAGGAATCTGGGGACACAGCCCGCATGATTTCATGGTACCTGAACTCAGTGACGGAAACACGAATTCAGTATTGGGCTAGTCCAGTTTCCTCCCCTGGACCTGTCCATGGCTCCGAAAAAACACATCTCCACTTCTCCAGTTACCAAAAACAGACTAAGAACCTGTCCTGTCCTGAAGGCCACCTCCTCCATGAAGACTTCCGATTCCCCTCTCCACAAAGACACTGCCACCTCCTACTGGTCCTGCCAGTTCCCGGTATCTCTAATTCACACGCGACATAGAGTGGAGTGTGGTGGTTACAAGGGCCAGCTCTGGAGAGAGCTCACCCAGCTCGAGTCCCAGATCTGCTGCCTTGTAGCTGAGGGACCCTGGGCCAGTCCCCTAACTTCTCTGTACCTTGGCTCCTCATCTATCTGTGACAAGGAGAAAAATGCTAGTACTTACTTCCTAAGGAAACAAGATGAAGAACAGAATGCTCTGAGCATGGGGCCTGGACTACAGTGAGGGCTCACAGAGCAGTAGTCACCCTGATGCCTGTTTGTTGAATCAGGGCAGGGCCCGAGGGCAGGCGAAGGGCCCAGGGTTCACCAGCCCTTAGTGGCCAGAGTGGTCGGTGTGAACGGACAAAGCCCCACCTTCAAAAGCACTCTTCTTGCCATCTTCAGCAAGACAAACAGGGAAGGGCCCCTGTGCCTGCCAAAGCTTTGCCCAGTAAATAATTGATATCCTGCCGTGTGTTCTTTTATTCAGAAACACCTTTGAAGTTTCCCTTCGCCCTTGCCACAGGGATTTGCAGGGAGGCGGGCAAGGGAGGATGTAAGGAAAGGAACCACAGAGAGGAAAGGGCAGTGTGTGATCAGCAAGATGGTAAAAATTAAAGCCATTTTTGGTATCTGTGCGGGTCTGGAAGAAATAATTGTAACTTTTAATCAAGCAAGCATTCTGAGCAGCCGAGCACCAAAAAGGGAAGATGGAAAAGAATACAAAAGGAGTTCTGAGTAACAGCTGTGGGTGCTAGCCCGACAGCTCCCTCCTGGGGAGGTGACAGTTGGCGAAAACATTCAGCAGCAGGCAGCAGTCTACCTGGGCAAGAGCAACCAGCCGGGCCTCGCAGGGACTAATTATGAAAATATGATTACGATGGATTAGTAATCTTGTCAATCAAAGCCACATGCCAGGTAGCACCTGGCATTGGGTGAAAATGCCACAGGACAGAAGAATTTGATGTTGTGATTTTTTTTTGATTTTTTTATTTTTTTGTAACAAAATATTCCTCCCTGGAAGGGAGGGCCTTACTGGTCTAGGGATGAGAAGGGGCCGAGGAGTCATTAACGGGCACTCTGGGGAGGAGCAGGCAGGGTACACAACAAGACAGCTCTGGCATATCTGAAGAGGACATTCTGGATGGCGTCCTCTTATTGTCACCCTTGAGAATTGGCCCAAAGCTTGCTCTCTGTTTTACATAAGCTCAAAAAGAAATTAGTAGTGTCTTCCCGTGACAGTCAAGGAAAAGTACATACAGGTTAAGAAATGATGCTTTTGGTGGAAATACTAACCACAGCTACCTTCCTATGAGCACATAGAATGTGCCCAGCCAGACGGCCAGCACTTTACAGCCTTGATCTCGTTTAATTGTAACAAAACCCTGGGAGATAAGCACTACATCCCTACCTAATAAACAGAAGCTCACAGAAGTTGTGACCTGGCCAACGTTATATCACAAGAAAAACAGATCAGCTAAACTCCAGAGATCATTTTTATAACCACCAGCTTCTACTGTCTGCTGCTGAAGGGTACCCCAAAACCAAAGCTCCCCCATCTCCCTTTCCTGCAGTCATGAAAGCATTCTCCGTGTTACAGTGACAACCAAGAAAAAAGAAAGGGAGGGAGGCGGCAGGGTCTAGAGGATAAGACACTGAACCAGCAATCAAAAGACCTACGTTTCCTAACAAGACAGAGAACTACTGTCAGTTGAGCATTTACTATGCCCTGTCACTGTACAAAATACTTTGGTCACTTTTGATACTTAGTCCTCAAAGTAAATGGACAAATGAGGTACCATTACTCTACTTTATAGATGAGAAAACAGAATCTTTAAAAAGTTGGGCAATTGACCACATGCTATAGAACCGTAAGACTAAGAAGAGAAATTCCAACCAGGTTTTTCTGATCCCTCCAAGCTGGGCTTCCTAGGACTACTCTCTCCTGTGAGACGTGTGTAAGAGTTTGAACAATCCTCCTCAACCCTCACCTGACCCTGTATGCAGAGCCCTGGGCTAGAGACCAATGCATCTGTACTCTGCTTTTCCCCTTCACACACAGAGATCATATTTGTGAAGTCACGTATACTGAGCCATCAAGAGGAAAAGTGACCTGGGATGGAGGGGGATAAAATTCTGTCCAAATTCACAGAATTAGTATTAGTGAGAGAAATTCTAGAATGACCTACATTTCATTCATGCTTCTCAATGCCAAAGTAATAGTGTGAAGGAAACAGGTCTGTTTTCCAGCTTATGATTGTTGGAGCATGAAAAATGGAGGCAGCTCAGCTACATTTACAAAACAGAATGTTTAACAATGTATACAGGTATCAAACCATTACATTGCACACCATATAGTATTCAGTTGTCAATTATACCTCAATAAATTTGAGAGAATTGGAAAAAAAGGTAAATAAGCTGACAAATGAGTAAATTTCCAGTTAATATATAAATATGCCATAATCATTATGAATATAAATATGTACTAATGAAAAGAAAAAAATGAATAAAACATGCTTTTGCAACACCATGATGGCAAAAGTAATAATAATAATACATCAAAGGAACAGGGGTTGGACGTCCACTTCTGCTCTGCTCCCTTCTATGGAAGCACTTACCAGCCACTACTGTGGTTATTTATTTAGATTGTGTACACTTTTCCATCACTCACCTGTGAGCGAGGGCTCAGTTTATAAATCACATCTGTGCTCCACCACCTCCCCTGCACTTAGCAGAGAGCCTGGTGCGGTAGTGAGCAGATACAGGGCCCCCGGATTGTTTTATGGGTTCCCTCGAGCTAATTCTCATGGAGACAGAGAGATAAACTAAAGGATCCCTTCACTTCCTTTTAAGACTTGCCCTACAGTCCTGGAAGAAACGGACGTAAGTGATGTATAGGAGGCATTCACTCCTCAGACTTGCTCTCCTCCTCACTGACCTGAAAGAAACAAACTTCTGAAAAACAATGTTTTGTTAAGTAAAAATAAAAGCCAGGCGCATACCGGCCTTCTGCAATGACGGATGACACTGTCAGAGACTTCAAGGGTAGCATGAGCCACCATGAAAAAGATCTGCACGTAAAGTCCACAAAGGAATAGGAGAAGTACATTCCAGTAACCCTGATAGATGCCCCCATTTCAATGATATCTCCCTCAGTGTACAGCAAGCAGCCAACACTGGAGCAGAATTCCTACAAACGGGCTGATGGATGTATACCCGGTGTTTTGAGTAATGTACATGTGAGAATCCTGGGAACTAGAGGTGGAGTCTGTTCACAAAGTCAGCAGAAGCAGGAATGTGCCCATAGCTCAAAAGCAGCCTTGAGTGTCCGTGTCTTCAGAACAGCAAATAGCGGCCTTGAATATATGATTCCCATTGGGAGCCTCATTCTGGACCTCTGCCTAAGCCTGAAGAGTGACACCACAGGGTTTCTGGCAAGGGAGGGGAGAAAAAAACCCTGAGGACAGCTGACTCATCCCTTTGAAATATGCTGGTCACTCCTTATTCTGACAGTAACTTCAAAAACAAGGGTGTTTTAAGAGAAGAGAACCCTCTTCCAGTTGTGAAGAGATGAAAATCACACTGTACTTTTAGGTCAAAGGAAATGACTTCTGAGTTTTCCTAGTGGTGCTTAAAGCAGCCCAATGGCGTCTCGTTTCCTCCAGGAGCAGGTCTAATGCCTGCTCCTAAACAATGGCCTTTACGTCTCTGCCTAAAAGTGTCCCTTTCCCAGCATGTTCCCCTCATTGTCCTGCGCGGTGGGCAAGCCATCCTCTGCCGTGTCCCAGACGAGCCTGGCACAGTATTGCCATCATGCCGTTAGCATTTGCTGGCCCCTCTCCACTACAGGAAAACCCCAGCTGTCCCTCAAAACCGTATCAAGTGCCCCTTTCCCAAGCAGCCTTTCCCAAATGTCTCAGTCTATAATAATCTCTTTCCTCTCTGAGTTATTCTTTAGGTTCTGAATCTTATGGTGGGCTTTCCTGGGATTTAGTAGTTCCGCATATTTATATAGTCCATATATTTGATCAATCAAATGAGATGAGAAAATCAACAACTGATATTTACTGAATACTTAGTACATTTTTGAGACATTAAACTAAACCCTTTATAAACACTATCCTATTTAATCCTTAAAACCAATCCATGGGGTAGCACCTACTATTTTCCCCATGCTACAGATGAGGAAAACTGAGGGACAGAAAGTGTGTCTTGCTCAATGTCACACCCCAGGCATGAGTCCAGGTCTGTCTGACTCCAGATCTTGTGATCTTAACCATCAGAGTAATCATGACCTACAAATCACCTGGATCTCTCACAGAACATTACACTGTTGTGTGCTTTCATTTTTAGTGTAAGAAATCATAGAATGACCTAAATGCAACTCGTGACTCCTCAACGCTATTCACTTGCCCTTGAGAATTTTTCATGTGCCACATAAGCTGTGCTATGTGTGGGGATAAGATGATGAACAGGACACAGCCCTTGCCCTCAAGAAGCTCACAGTCAAAGGGAGGGTTCAATATCTATTGGAATTGAATTGCCACACACACAAACCAATTAATAGAGCCTCACCTGGGAATGTGTACAGTAGCCACTTAGTTCAAAGAAACATCAAGTTGTGGAGAGAACACTGGAGTGACACATAAGAGTGCTAGGGGTTTACCCAGACTGCCAATAATTTGCCATTTGACATTCAGCAAGGAACATTCCATCCAGGAATAAAACTGAGAGGCTGGACCACATCAGTGAGTTCACAGCTTGGCATATTATCAGAATTACCATTCAATGGTTTTTATTGTATCGCCAAATAATATCTGAGTGAATAGAGTTGGCAGTCAGTGATTTACTTGGCTAATCTGTTGTGAGATTTGAAACAACCAAGACAGGAAGGGGGCTCTCCTCCATTATTTCCCTTGAAAGATGTATAGTCATTCTCATTACTTGTGGAGTCCGTATTTGTGAATTTGCTTACTTACTAAATTTACTTATAACCCCAAAACAAATACTTGTGGTGTTTTCACAGACATACCCAGAGAGGCATAAAAAAATTTGAGTTGCCCAAGGTACGTGTGGGACATGAAGTCAGACAAAGAAACACTCTGTTTCTTGGTTCAGCTCTCATACCGGAGACTTGTGTCCTTTTCACAGTCTATTTAGTGCCACAATTTTTGCATTCTTTTTGGTGATTTCACCATTTAAAATAGCCCCTAAGCCTAGTGCCGAGCTGCTGTTTAGTCTTCCTAAGCATAAGAAGACTGATGTGCCTCATAGAGAAAATGTCTATTAGATGAATTTTCTTGAGGCTTGAGTTACAGCTCTCTCAACCCCTCTGAGCCTCAGTTTCCTCATCTGGAATAAAAGGATAGTATCTGCCTTGAAAAACTATTATAAAGATTACATGGGATGATTGGTTAAGGTCCTCTGAGAAGTAGATGCTAAGTTAGAATTAAATAGTGTGAATTTATTCAGATGGGAAATATGCATAATGGTTAAATAGTTTCTCTTTGGGGCGATGAAAAAAATGGAAATAGTGGTTACGGTTGTATAACACTGTGAATATAATTCATGCCACCGAATTGTGCACTTAAAAATGTTTAAATGGCAAATTTTGTCATCTATACTTTACCACAATTGGTAAGAAATGAATTTATTAGGGAAAACACCTGTGAGACAAAGTGGGAAGGGACTTAAGAGAGGCTTAGGAGAGCCATCAGACTATGAAGGAGGTATGACCCCAAGTGAAGAAGAGAGGAAAGGAAGGAACGTTGGGTAGAAGCGTCTTAGACTATAGTACAATGCTAAGAAAAGTTTAGCAAGGCCATCATGGGGTCCACTGTCTCCCAGGAACAGGTCTCCTTAGCACCCCTGCCACGCTCAGCTGGCTGGGAACAGCCCATGGGAAACGCGTTGTTGGCAAGAAGGCATTGATGGATATAAGGGCACAGCAGCGGGGGCCATTAGTCAGTTATGTTCTCTATAGCTAGAGAGGCATATTTGCATGGTTGTCCCAGGGATTATACATGTTAAAGGACTTATCATCATGAAAAGGTGATAGAGGGTAAAAGTAGTGGTGATTTGTATACTATCAAACACCTTGTCACTCATCATCACCATGATCTTTATTTATCTCAGTAAAAGTGTGTTCTACACAATGGGATTTATAGATGATGTAATACAGAATTGTACACCTGAAATCTATGTAATTTTCCTAACAACTGTCACCCCAATAAATTTAAAAAGAAAAAAGTTTGTTCAGAGTAACATACAACCAATTATAACTAAGTCATTTCCAACATTCTGTGCTAGTTGTAATAAGTCTTACTGATTGTGTTACTCATCGGGACAACTTAAACTGCGTTGTAAACATTAGAATTGTTAAACCTTTGTATTTCTTATAGGTACAAGAGGACAATAAGGTGTGGCTCAAAAATAACACAGGTCAAGAGTTGTGAGAGAAACTTAGGCAGTGCCGTCCAATCCTGCAGCCTTCAGTCACTTCATAAGGACAGCATTAGCCTCCACTGGCTTGGGGGCTGTCATATTACTCATCTGTCATCTGCCTAAATCATTTCACCACCTACAATCCAAGTCACCAGGTCAGAGAAATCAGGGTGGACTTTTCCTCATCAAAAGTGAATGAGAAAGCAGTTTCAAAGTAGATAATTCCACCTTGTTATTTGTGGCAGTAAGATTACGACCCTGTAATTTCCCATTTAGACACCTTAGGTAATTCCTTTGCCTTGCAGACAATATATGTTTCATTGCAGTATTCCTTTAAGAAAGAAGAATATGACACTCAATCAAATATAATGGGGGAAAATCGTTTCTCTGTCTTCCCATAAGGAGAAGTTAGTCAACTTTGTTTAAAAGTCAGAGTGGATGACTGAGAGAGAAAAGTATTCAGAGAAAGGTACATTTAGACAGCATTGCCACTTTTAAAACTGTTATCTTTCCCCAGTCATTTAATTAGGCAGAATCCTGTATCTTTTATCTGTTCCTTAAGAGAAAAATAAATCTGTAAGGGAGCAATAAAATCTTAAAAAACAAAGGTGGATGTTCCTTTCTATTCTTATGTTTTCCACCAAGTAAAAGCTGCTGTTTGTCTTCCCATTATGATTCCTCTCCCCACACTTCCTCTCCCTGACTCTTCTCCCTTCTTATGAAACACCTATATCTAGCCAAAGGAATTAGGCACATGATCCTTGATTGGCCCAGGACACAGCCTTCTGACTCACACGGGCCAATGAGAGTCCTTCCCTGGTCTGTTTATATACGAAGGGGAGAGGGTGAGACTGAGGGCAGAGACTCAGGGCTTCTCTCTTTCCTCTATGGTAACTAACCTGGGATTATTTAAGTCTAAACTTCCCTTTACCACGTGAACAAAAACAATATGTAGAAGAGAATCAAATAAACAAAGAGAAACAGAAATAGGAAAAAGAAAAAGAAAAAAAGATCAGTCCATCCTGATAATGCTTCAAACTCTTAGTCCAGCATATTTTGAAGCTAGATCTACTCCCCCACCTCCAGCACCTTTTCTAACACTTGTAGGTGGGCTATACTAAATAAGATGTCAAGAATTCACAAGAAAAAGAATGGCTACTAGATAACAGCCCTGAATACAAGTGCCCCTGAATTAGGGGACAGGGTTACATTTATAGAAACTGTTTCCTACATCTTCTGACAACCGTCCGTCTGCTTACAATAGGATTTGTATTGACATAGTGAAGGGAGGGGACTTCATGACTATGCATGACGTAGCAATCTGGAGGACAACATTATCAAACATTCGGTCAATACTTACTCCTTTGAGATGAACTAGAGGTTTAAGACCACTCAGTCCCTTGGTACTGTGGGTATAATAAGGACAATTATGTTTCTTAAAGATTCTGCAAACCAGACTGGTGCTGAGGGAAGTCACAGTTATCCAGAGAACCCATAATCAACATTTTTAATCCCAAGAAGCTATGAATTACAGAATTACTAGAACCAAGATTCAAGATAACAAGCCACAACAGGACACTGAAATGGGGGTTCAATGACAAAACTCTTGCTCAACTCTTCTTCCCTTTGAACAGAGGAATTGGCAATCACTTGCCCCTTTGGATGACTTGATCAGTAAGAGGTGCAGAACTGGTTTTCAACTCTTTTTAAGAAGGTTTTCCACTATCTCAAGGTACAGAGAGGAACAGAGCCTTAGCAGTTGGGTACACAGGATACGTTACACAAGACCAATTCAAAGTCTAGAGAGTAGGTGCAATGGGGGGCACGACTATGCCACACTGAGCCCTCAGGTGTGGCCAACCTGGCAGGTCGGGTGCAGCAAAAACAGACATTCTGCAGGCCTCTCAAGAAAGATGGTCACACCTACTTCCCATCCCAGCTCTTCAAAGTGCTCACCTGCCCGAAGCTGGCAGAATCCTCTGGATGGGAAAAGGTCACTTCTGACAGGTTACATTAGATGGCACCATTTGCTACAAAAGGAGATCCAAATATAGAACCCAGATTCATCTGAAAAATGTGGGTTAGATAGGACACTGTCAAATAATGCATTTATAGGGGTGGCCAGATGGTTCAGCTGGTTAGAGCACGAGCTCTTAACAACAGGGTTACCAGTTCAATTCCCGCATGGGATGGTGGGTTGCAGCCCCTGCAACTGAGATTAAAAACAGCAACTGGACTTGAAGCTGAGCTGTGCCCTCCACAACTAGATTGAAGGACAATGACTGATGGGTCCTGGAAAAACACACTGCTCCCCAATATTCCCCAATTTAAAAAAATTTTAATAATAATAATGCAGTTACAGGAACCAAAAGATATGGTCCAGTTGTTGGACAGAGTCCACACTGCCCTCAACTCTAATAGTAGCTCAGCTACAAGCATGTATTATAGCAAAGCCATTATCTCGATTACCCCACAGGTCTCTTGCAGTCACAGTGGAAATGAAGAGATGTCTGTCCCGATTTCAGTTATTGAGTATAAAAATATTTTTCTTCAGCAAATCTGAAAAGTATCATTCCTTACAGATCGTACAAGCATACAAGGGTCATGAAGAAAGTACCTGCTCCCTCTCTTTCCAACCCCTGTTGCTCTCCCTACTCTCTGAGAACACGGCAGGAGAGACAAAACCTGCCTGGCTGGATCCACCACGAGTACCTGCTGGGCCAGCTCAGCTGGGTCCTCACTGCTCTTGGCAATGCACGGATGTTCTCATTCACCATTAAACCACATGGCCATTTCTACCTTGACTTTAAACAGTCATTCCAGCTGCAACTCTTCTAAATTGTTCACGTTTATGTCAAGCCTGCAGCACAACTTCATCACTTTATTCTTAGTACAGCCTTCTTTCCACACTCTTAAAATGTGGGGTGTCTACTCTGAGCTTCCTTATCTCGCACGTATCTTCAGTTTGCTCTTCCCTTTGCCACCACCCTACCCACCTCCTATTCACCTCCATGAGATAGTCCACATAATAGCTTCTTAAATCCCCCCCTCTCTCCCTCCCACATTCTCTCCCTCCAAACTCCCCCCATCCTATCTATCCTGAATACTGCCTGCCAGGTTAATATTATTACAGCATTTCTTTGACCATTTCACAAACATATTCCATCACTGGGTCCTCATTACCTAAAGAGCCCTTAGCCTGGCTCTCAAAGCCTCAACCAAAACCTACGTCTCCAGAATTACATCCCACTCTTTGCCTCTAGGCAGGCATGCTCCAGTCACACCTCGGTCTTCCTTCCCTCTGCACCATTGCCAAGCCATTTCTGCCACCTCGACTGCTCTCTCCTCATTGCCATCTATTCCCATACTTCCCACAACCTCAGGCCCAGGTGATGTGCCACCGACTACATGAAGTCCTTCCTGACTTCACTCTGCATGTCCGGAGCTCTTTGTAGCATTGTTTATTCATTAAGCATATAATTCACATAAGCATATAATACTAAAAGGCATCCACGTGCCAGACACCACGTTAAGCACTAGGGTTATAGAAATAACAAAATAGAGAGTTGGAGGGGGGTGGAGAGTAAATAGGTAGTAAGGAATATGACAGGGGTCTGTGGGATCCATACATGTGACCCCATCCGTCTTGGTGGGAGGCCAAAATTTCTTGGAGGAAATGACATACATACATCTAAGTTCAGTGCTTTAGGAGAAATGAAAGTTATCCAAGTGAAGAAGTGGAGACACGGAGGACCAGTTTTCAGCACACAGAATGGGATATTCCAGGAACTGCATATGGTTCCACATAGCTGGAATAATGCGAGAAAAAGATAGAAAGGGAAACAGATCGGCTCATAAAGAGGCTTGTGGACCACATGGAAGAGCTAGGATTTGACCCTGAGAACACTGAGGGGCTACTGAAGAATCAAGAGGCATACACAGTCCTACTTGCATACGGCGAAACTTTCCTACAACGAGTGTGAATTAAGAAGTCAAGCTGTTATGGTAAAGCAGACAAAAGATGAAGATGGCCCCCACTGACACAGTTCCATGATGACAGAAAGTAGTAGACCGATTTGAGAGCTACTCTGGAGGCAGAATCAATATGATTAGCCACAGACTAAGTGAAGGTGGGGAATGAGAATCAGGGATGATGGCGTGAACAACTGTTTGGACAGGAGTACCATGTACTGAGATGGTGGCAATTGGGACAGAAGTCGTTTAGAATGAGTTGAATATGGAATTTCTGTGAGATTTTCAAAGCATGATGTCCAATTCACCAATAATTTAGATAAACGTGTCTAGAGTTGAAGAAAATTACCTGGGCTTCGGTTTTCAATTTGGGTGTCGTCATTTATAGGTAAATGGTCATTGAAGCACTGTAAATGGATTAAATCAACCCAGAAAAGTGTACAGCATAGGGTAGATGAGGGCCATAATGAATAGAAATAAAGAATACACAGAGGGCAAGTTGCGGAAAGAAGACAGGAGAAGAGGAAGCCCAAGATGTAGAAGGAACACGCAGAGGGAGTAAGCCATGCAAGCCAACAAAGACAGGATTTCAGGAAAAGACTGCTGCAAAGTCAAGTCAAACAAGGGCAGGCAATCATCCTTTGGCTTTAGACACAAAGAGGTCACAGATGACCATGGAGAAGGTGTTGTCTATGGATTGGCTCAGGTGCCAGTTGCACTGTAATGACGCCTGTTATATATACCTCAACATCGATCGGTCTGTGTGTCTCCCGACACTCCTTTAAGACCCCCCAATACTGACCAAGGAGCTACAGGATCTCTACCCATGCACCTTACGCAGCTCCTCATACACAGGGGGCATTTCCCATGCACCTTACATAGCACTGCATACACAGGAGGCATTCAGTAAAAACTTGTAGAAGTACATTGACATTCCCACTGTTAAAAAGTTCATTTGGAAGCAAAGTAAAAGTTACTTGAGAGAGAAGAGAGGAAAAGATGCTCACAGCTGCTCACTGACCTTGTGTGGCATTTATCTATCTCCCCATCACTTCCACGCATTAAATCAATCATGCCCTTTCTTCCCACCTCTACTCCTGGGTCAACAGACAAGGTCTTTCTGGTCTAATTAGACTCCTACATGAGCTGTAGAACCTTCAGGCAGAGCCTGGACCAAGGAATCCACAGCACCCTCCCTTTTCTCTCTAGTCCTATTTAGTTGATGCAGCAATAGAAAACTAGGCTGGTTTTGCTTCTGATTATTTCTACCTGGGCTCTTTTGAGAGTGACCTCTCAGAGAGTGACCACTCATCACTCAGCGACACAGAGGAGAGCCACATCAGCAACAGCCTGAGCAGCTATCAATTATTAAGCACTCAATACAAGCCAGGGACCGTGCTGACCTTCCAATAGAACTTCATCACATCACAGTTCCACTCGAAATCCTCCCGGCTCCACATTGTCTGAAGAATAAATTTAATTTGCCTCTAATTCTTATTTAATGCCTTTAAGTCATTCAAAACAATAAACACAAAAGGATGCATTAGGCTAAAAAGCTGTTATCAGATTGCAAACAGACAGTGGGCTAAAAGTACCCTATTGTTTGTACTGCTAACCAAGTCCATCCTAAGAGAACATCTCTAATTAAATAAGACAGCAAAAAAATTCTCTTTTTCTGGTGTAATCAACTTATTGTGGCACTTACCATCCTTTGTCACTGTTGGGGCTCATTTTCATGAGGGATTACACAAATAGTCTCCAATATGTATCACCTTACAAAAGGAAGGCATGACTTAAAATTGTAAACTTAAATACAAAAGGGAAAAGGGAGTATTCTGTATGGGATGCTGAGCTTTAGTTACTGTTGTAGATTACTCAAAGAGACTTCATGCCAAGGGAGCAAAAAACTGAGTATGGTGACAGATACTCAGAATCCAGGGTGGGTTTCCTCACCATTTATACCAGGTATCAATGTATTGCCTTTCTGCTCCAAAATCACCCTTCATTACCTGCTCTGTGAAAATTAAGTTGGTTCCTTTAACTTTCATTTGCCAGCTGACATGATGTCATACTTTGGCAGTAGAAACTTGAGCAGGAAGAGATTTTTCCTCCTGGTTCCAGTGTGCTCACTGGGCAGGCTTCCACAGCACAGGAGGCTTCTTCACACCCAACTGCTGTGCAGTCTGCTTCTCCATCATCTGGCTTCTCTACTGCATCAGCTACCCCACTTCCCAGCTCCTACAGTGCAGGCAGCTTCCCAAATACTAACCTTCTGTATATACAGTGGTCAGTAACACTTGGGAACAGAATGCTTCCAGGGAGACACCTCTGTGACAGCTTTCCCCAGCACCAGAGACAGTGCAGTGCCTCCAAGTTCCAAAGAGAGGGCTTTAGTAAGTTCTGTCAGCACAGCGCCACAGCTCCATGTCTGTCATTTAGCTTGTCACAGCCATGCCCTGTCCATCAACATCTGAATCTCAGCCTGGAGGTAGAGGGAGCCTTCCTCAGACAGTCCTAGAGGTAGTAGCTGTTCCTTATAGCTAATATTTCTAACTTCGTTAGCGCTCTCTTTACTCTTGCTAGCCAATCACTCATTATTCCAACCCCCATAATAGTTAATAATTCTTATATTAAACTCTCCTTGTTCAAATTACTGCATGACGGCTGTCTCCTGATTGGCTCCTGACTGATATACTGTTCATTACCTGGTTCCTCAGTTGTAAAACGGGTATCAACTGTTTTAAGACTCTCCAGCAAAAACAAAACAAAACAAACAAACAACAACAACAAAAAAAAACCACTTGCAAGGCTGGGGATAGTTATCTTAAAATTTTCTTATCCTCATAATAGTCGTATAGGACAAGTATTTTACCCCCATTTTACGGATGGAGAACTGACAAGTAGAGAGGTGAAATTGCATACCCTATGGGATGCCACAGTTAGTGGCATCGAGACTGACGCCAAAACTGGCGAAGTTATTTACCTAAGATAAAGGATTATTCTGATTTCTGTTTCCTTATCTTCCCTTGCGAAGTTAAGTTAATCAAGTTTCAAACCCAGGCTAACTGATTCAGAAACTTATTCTCTTAACAGCTATAACATACACAAAAGCTCCACTCCCCAACATTTCATCTGCTACTTGGTGGAGCACGTGGGGGTAAAAATAACTTCCAATAGAGACTTCAGGCTTGCCCTGGACTTCTGGGAAATAAGTAAAGTTTCTTCGAAAGTTCTTCCCATGTCCAACTTTGCAGGCTGCTGCAGCGAAAGGAGCACAGCCAGGGACCAGCGACTGAGGAAGGAGAGCTGATGCAAACCAAGCTACTTCTGTGTTTACGTTGAAACCCATTATTCAAATGAGAACCAGCATTTTCAATTCAGGGAGCAATTAGCAGCATCAAGACTCACTGTTTCTCCAAAACTGGGAAGACAGTTACTTAAAATTAAGGATCATTCTTACTTTTTTTATTCCTAACCTCCTCCTTTAAAAAAAAAAAAAAAGAAGAAAAAAAAATATATATATATATATAGACACCTGCAAAGCATTTGTTGGGGAATTTTTAATGACTTGTTAAATCCCAAGTCATTATCAAGAAAAGATTTGCATCTGCAAAGGCTTAAATATTGTGATCCATTCTCCTGTCTCTAAAACTCGCATTAACCTCCAAAAGCGTGGTGCCAACAGATTAAACAGACAAAACACCAAACAAACAAGAATGTTTTGAAGCAAAATCCTTCCTTGGAAAACTAGCTACATCTTTTTTTATTTCAGTTAAGTCCTGGCTTAGAGCTCTGTTTTGTTTGAATCAAAGACCAACATGGGCTGCCAAGAATGACTCCCTGGTACCCGCTGGAGGGAGAGCAACCCCACAGGCTAGAACGCAAGGTTTTCAGAGCCTGGCTTGGCCTTATTGCACAGCAGCGTCTCCTCCACACCCAAAGCTGAGATTCAACAAGAACTCACCTGAATAGCAACTCCAGTTAAAATAGTGCAACACTTCAGTGCTAGGTAAATAGCCTCTTCCCCAAGACCTCACCGCCTACCTTCCCACAATCCACCACCTAAGAAGTTAAATGCTTGGCACAACCAGGAGGCCTCTAGGACCTGCTCCAAGCCTCTGCCAGCATAAAATCTGGTTCATCAGTTTCCCTACCAATCAGCTTCCCCAAACCCCCACCTCTTGTGTGGCCTATGCCAGGGCAGTTGAGGACCCCGACAGAGGAAAGGGCATCCTTCACTTGTTACTGACATCCTGGTAGACAAATGCACCACACCTGAGGCTATGGCCAGAAACCACTGGCCTGCTCTCCCTGGGGTGGATCTCACCGGTGGTGAATGCGGCCTCTAAGGGACTTCAACTGTAAAATATTCTGGGTTCAACAAAGAAAAATGGAAGGGCAAGTAGGCTGGCAGTAAACACTCCTCCCCAGATATTGGCTAAGCACTGTGGATTTTATCAGTTTAGTGGGTTCTATTAGGTGTTCCTATAGATGACAGAGAGGACCCAGGAATGGTTTAGGTCAGGCGGCACGCCAGGTGCAGGCCCCTCTACACTGTTCCCAATTGAACTTCACCTCCACTTAATGGAATGAGTTAAAACCTTCTGAATTCTCACCAGTATGGGCTTTAACAACATTAATTTTATTGTTGCATGAGAACTCTCATACACATAGCAAGAAACATGCTAACTGCATATTAACTTAAAGACTCTCCTTATTCAAATTACTGCATGACTGCTGTCTCCTGATTGGCTCCTGACTGATATACTGTTCACATCATGATACATATGTCCTCATCCCCATCCTATAGGGAAATAAACTAAGGCACGGAAAGATTACATTTAAGAGGCAGAACCAAGATTTAAACCAGGCATTCCTGCAACAGTGCTACGTTTCCTCTCTTCTGGCCTGAAGGATTAAGTCTGACCTAATCAAATATGGCATTCCAATAAACTTTGTGTGACATGCTTGATAATAGAGATATCGAACATTTGAAAACTTCAGACAGTATTATAAGAGCTGGGAAATCCTGAATGTAATTGGTGTGAGTTCAGCAGAAGCTGAGATGATTTAATACCATGAACATTAATGGGAAAGTCATTGGAAAGATTGGATGCACTTCCCCATGTCAAACCACACCTCAGAGAGAAGCATTATTGAGCTAGTGACCAAATTAAAGATCCCAACAATTTCTAAAATCAAAATTAAAAAATAGTATGGAAATTTATAATATGAATGATTTTTACTACAAACGATATCAGCTGGCAAGCAGTTTTAAGTGTAAGTATAGTTGAGTTAGATTAGAGAATAAAGGGGATACAGGCTACTGATTTGTATTTATGTTAATATAGTATTGTCAAGTCAATAAATGTTTTAATTTCAACCCTGTCTATGCCTCACCGTCATGTTCCCCTCCAGTCAAACTAGTCTGTGCTTGTTCACTAGTCTTCGCTCCTACAATGACCCCCTTCAGTCCTATTATTTCACGTAGCTCATCTACTCAGATCCATTCTTCAAAGACATTCCCAAAGCTCTTCCCTCGAGTTCCACTCAACCTGACTCTCTTCATGGTAACTACCTGCAATGGGTTGAACAGCATCCCCCACAATTCATGTTTACCTGGAACCTCAGAATCTGACCTTATTTGGAAATAGAATCTACGAAGACACAATTAGTTAAGATAAGGTCACCCTGGATTAGGGTGGGCGCTCTAGCCAATAACGGGTGTCTTTATAAGAAGAGGAAAGGACATACAGAGAGAAGCAGCCATGTGAAAACAGAGGCAGAGACGGGAGTGCTGCAGCTGCAAGCCAAGGAGTGCCAGGGATTGCCGGGAGCCACCAGCAGCTGGAGCCATACACCAGTTTCTCCCTCAGAGAACCAACTCCTCCAGAAGGAACCAACTATGCTTACATCGTGGTTTCGGGCTTCTGGCCTCCTGAACTGTGAGAGAATAAATCTGTTGTTTTAAGCCACCCAGCTTGTGACAATTTTTTATGGTGGCCTAGGAAACGAATCCACTGCCCTTAACACCTATGGTCTACAAGAAGCTACAACAGAGTAGTAGGGCCCCAGCCTGAGTCTCTGGTTCAGCAGGTCTGAGGTGGGGGCTGAGAATTTGTATGTCCAAGCAGTTCCCAGGTGAGGACGATGTTGCTGGTCTGGGGGGACCCCATTTTGACAACTATTGGATCTACCATCCATTTTAGCGCTTAATTGCGTTCAGTTTAGAACTTCATCACATCATATCTTACATCGTGTTTACAATCAGGTCAAAAATCTAAGGTCTGCCTTCCCGGTGAGCCCACGAGTACCACACAATCCAAACTTTGACCTACTTTTGTTTATCCACAGGACATCATGGGGCTGGCACACGGCTAAATTGACTAGTCCAAGCATAATGGTTGAGTGCACCAACTTCATGCTTTTAAATCTCATTTCCTCATTTGTAAAAGTAGGGTTAGTGGTACTTAATAGGAATTTTTATGAAGATTGAATGAGATAACTCATGTAAAATGCCTACGATACTGTTTCTAGAATGTGTGCAATAATAGTTAAGGACTATTATTTTTTAATGTTTTTATTCATGCAAAAAGTTGTCTATATCTAGATGGAATTATCTGAAACAATGGATGTACCAAAGCTGAAACCCAGAACCTGTCAGGAGTCTAAACTCAAGAAGTTATGGATTTTGTGCATGTGATATAGCCGTGGGGGGGCGGGGAGGGGCATGAGGTGAGGGATTGCGGCTTGTGGGTTACACACAAACCCTGTTCACCTCCTCATTCTGACTCTGGATTGGCAAGGTGTTGATGCTTCAAGAAGGTTGCTTATAGCTTGTATATTATACCTCAGTCACTCTATTTATAATATTAAAAAGGACTCTGAGTTTTGGAGAAAAACAGCATGGTCAAATCAAGAGAAGTCAGAATATGCTTGATACCAAGAGAACAAATACTGAATCTCTCCTCCCAGGAGGTTACTTTGATTAACGGGTGGCAGGAAATTAAAATTCAAGAGTAGAACACATGCTGTACAGTTTGGAGGTCCCAAAGTGATGGGTGGCACAGAATGTTAGTTCAACTCAACAGAAATGTGTTGAACGCCTGAGTGCCACACAGTGTGCTAATGTTGGCAATACAGGGGTGAAAAATACCAACAAGATTCTTACCCTGGTCTTAAGAGGAGAGCAGGCTTTGAGTGAACATGAGTATCACTGACCAAGCCAGAGACAGGAAACAGAATTCAAATAATGAAATTGCTGGGTTTGCTATTCATTAGCCCCCTGAGAGCAATGGCAACCTCCAGGAGGAAAGCCCACCCATATATAGGCGCACGGTGGGAATTCTCAAACATCTGTTGACCAATTAAGCATCAAGTCAGCTGCTGGTCCCACTCTGACCTTCTTCTTTCTTCCAGCTATCCAGCTCTTTCCCACTTCCTACATGACAAAACCTTCCCTTATATCCTCTTTTCAGAATCTCAGATCCTGATTGTTCTCTACCCTTGCTTTACCTGAATCTCTGCTTTGGTTTCTCCCCCAAAATACACTTCTTCCAAGGTGTGTATTCCCATTATTTTGTCCCATCCCCTGGAGCTGAGATTTCACTACCTCCTGGAAGGTAAAGGCCCAACTCCCCCATTCTCTGCCTCCCACCCACACAGAGACCTCCCCTGATGCCACCTGCCTATGGCACAGACCTCTTCTGATTCCATGACCCCTCTGACCCCTGAATCACAGTCTTCCCCACCCCCATCCCCCGTTCATTCCACCTGACCAACTATGCTCTCTAACAAGCCTTGGTATGGAAGAGGCTAGCTTTCAGGGTCTCAGTCCTATTGGGAAAGAAGAAATAACAAATAGAGTGCAAAGGAGGCCAGAGTCAGGGTCCCAGAGCCCACCAAGAGCAAAGTGTGCTGGCAGCAAGAAGCAAGCAAGCAAAAAAAAAAAAGAAAAAAGGAAAGAAAGAAAAGAAAAAGAAAGGGCAACACGAAAATAGGAAATGAAAAAGAGACGGGCACCCACCAATAATGATGACATTAGATGATAGCAAAGCTAATCTCAGTCACCAAACGCCCAAGCTTCCAGCGTTAATGAGTCTCTCAATCGCAAAACTCCGTCTTACTCTCCCCCAATCCCCGGGAGAGATAATGATCTCCTGGCTGGCAAATAGCTCAATGGAGCAAACAGAGACCTTTCTGATGTTTTTTTTTGTGTGTGTGCTGTTTTTTTTTAAATCAGGTGCCACTGAAAGTGTAGGAAAATTCGCTTGCAAGATACTATGTCACACATCCATCGCAGTGGATGTAGATGATAATGAAAAAAGCCAGTACTGACAGACATCTCGAAGGCACGACGAAGCACAAAATTAGGACATGGGTGACACTCTGAATAAGTGCATATTCATTTCCAGAGCCAGTCGCGGGCCACTGAACTAGGAAGATGACATTCAAAAAGTCCACCCTGGAAAATTTCATGGCAGCTGTGAAGAGGCTGGAACCCCTTTGCCCAGCTGCTTTGTTCAACTTTTCATTCAAAGCCAGCAATAAGAAGGGGAAGCATGTTTTCACAAACTTCAACACTTGTCCTACTCTCTTTCCTATGCTCATCCTGACCTATCTTGTCCCTTCCACCATGCTCACTAAATAGTAACACTGAACAGTGAGTGGACATGCACGGTGCCAGCAGCCACAGAGACCGATGCTGGAGAATCAGCAGTAATGGGACATAACGTGGCCTCGGCCTCCATCAAGACTTGGGGAAGACGAACAAAAATTTTTAAATAATGATTTAATGACAATGATAACATGTGCTGAGGTGGAGCCAGGAGGAAGACTATCAGGGTATGTTCAACACAGCCTGACTCTGCTTAGCAGGAAGAAAAGTGCTGAAAACTCGCCCCAACGCCCAAGACACACTGCTCATACGTACCCTATTGCGAGGTGGGGTGTTATTTATAGCTCCATGAATTTAACTGACCGGTGATTTCCACTGGCTCAGTTCCTTTGTTTTCCAGTAGAGCAATTTTATAGACTGTCACAATCTTCCTCCACACTTGTGAGGTAAGCGGACTAGTCTTTTTTTAACATGGAGCCCTGTGGCTTCTCCAGGACTTAGCTCTTGTTTTAGAACACGCCTAAAGCATGAAACTTAAAGCCACCACCAGAAACGGAGATGAAGACAAGAAACAGATGGAGTCCTACTTCCAACTGTAACACACTGAATCTAATGGAGAACATTGCTCAATTAAAAAAAAGTAAATTGGGAGAATAGACCTTAGATTTAATATAGATTATAATGTCACCATGCAATCTGGTTTTCACTCTGCCTTGGTTTTCCAAGCAGTAACTTTGGTTTATTAACTTCATTCATATCTGAGTTGAAAATTATTATTGACTCAATAAAAACAAGCAATCTTCTGTCGAAGTGTTTCTTTTTACCTTAGAGGTCCCATCTGACCCCAGTGTAATAGCTAAAGTCAGTCTGCCGACAGGACCATGGACATGTACCGATTACCATCATTCACAAAAGGACCTATGAAATAGCCAACCCAATAGAGAGGATAATTCCACACACCGGCATGCAAACCAGTATAGTCCAATTTTATTCCCATATCCTCCAGTCAGTCAGTGAATCCATGAAACTTACAAGGCACCCACCAAACACACTATGAAAAATGTTCAAAATGAATAGAGACATGGCTCCTTCATTCATTCCTGATCTCAAGATTCTCAGATATAATTCAATGGTCCTACTATCTTGAAATGAAAACAGTGCAAATGAGTTAAATAGATTCAGGTGGGGTTACACAGCTGGCATATAAAGGCACTCTCACACAAACAAAAAACAAAAAACAAAAAA
This sequence comes from Rhinolophus sinicus, assembly GCF_036562045.2. Taxonomy (NCBI): domain Eukaryota; kingdom Metazoa; phylum Chordata; class Mammalia; order Chiroptera; family Rhinolophidae; genus Rhinolophus; species Rhinolophus sinicus. The sequence continues at coordinate 92,771,225 of NC_133759.1, read as the reverse complement.
ACTTATTGAATGAAAAACAGGAAGCTTTAGTTTGTCCCCCATGGCTTAGCATTCTCTTTTCGGATCAAAGTGGGAAATAGCCAGCGCAGGACAAGAAAGAAGGAGGGTGGTATCTACAACATAATTGCTTCTGGCACCCTATGCCCAGTAAAATTTAAGGCAGTGCCATTCAAAGTGCCCATCTCCAAGATGTTGGCTAACCATCTGCAACAAGATGACAAATTTGAATCAGAACGTAGATCAAAGCACTACTTCCTTCTTCGAGAGAATTTTTTGTCCCCCTCCTTTAAAACAAATGTCATCTGACCTCATGCTATCGTTGATCCGTGCTAGCTCAGGCTCCTTACGTCATCCAGGATGGGAAACAGTTTTGAGACCTCAGACCACACTTTGAGTGGAGCTGGTTTAGTAAGTGCGAGCTCAAACTCTGGCATGAGAAGGGGGTGAGTAAATTGGGAGAATAGGCCGTAGATTTAATATAGATTATATATTACCTATAATATAGTGTGGCTGGGTGTGAATATATTATCAATAATAAAGGGTGGCTGGGTGTGAATATATTATCTATAATATAGGGTGGCTGGGTGTGAATCACAACTTCATTACTTCTGTCTGTGTAACTTTGGGCTAATAATTCTGCATGCCTCAGTCTACTCATCTGTAAAACGAAGATATCAATGCCACATTAGGTCATTGTGAGGTTTAAATGAGAAAATGTCTAAAACATTTAACATGGAACCTGGTGTATAAGGAGTAATAGCAGAATACCACTCAACTCTATGATTTGGGTCTTTCATATTCCCCCCTTCATATAGTACAATGTTAGAGTTAGAAACTCAGAGGTAACAGTATCCCATCCAATGAGAATGAGCTCTCCCTCCTTAAGACTTTCACCCCTTACTGCGTAGAGCAACAGAACACACACACAATGAGATACAGAGAGATGATGACTGAAGGTCAGACCTCCTAGGTTCTAGTTCTAAATTACTCCAGAGACTCCTGGGGCAATTCATTTACTTCCCTGGGCCATCACTTCCTCGCCTTTTAAACGAGAAAAGTCAAACGGAAGATAATGCTTCAGTAGTAATAATATTACCTCGGCTGCATATGTCACAGTCATTGCATCAGATAAAACAGTATCTGTGAAAGCACTTTTTTTTTTTATTAGCCACAGAACATGAATACAAATGTAGGTGTTCGAGAAGGATCCCCCATGGGAGCACTTCAGATAGCTGAAGGAGCGTCATGCTCTTCCCGGTCCAGAGTCTCCCACTGTCAAGTCCCTTCAGCTACTTGCCACGCAGTTTCCCCCTGGATGACTTCCACAGCAACTGCCCTCTATATTCCTGAGCCCAACAGGGAAAGAGCTGAGAACGCAATTCCCGGGTTGTGTCACTATCGTTCAGCTCTCCCAGCTGCCTCCGGGAACCCACTCCGTAAGTTAATTATCCGTCGTGAAAAAGCCATTTATTCTCAAATCCCTGTGCACAGAACCCTTCCAGGTTAGTGTTCTCTCGGTTTTTGAACCTTGTTGCTTCTAATTGGTTGCGACTGCCACCTTCTCTGTGTGCCACAGAATATTCTCCCTTGCTCCCCTCTTCCTGGGTTCCCATACTTGCTCCCACTTTTATTAATTCTGGGGTTTGGGGAACCCTTGTGGACTTCAGACACTAAGAGAGACCTTAAAACGTTAGCTGGTGAGAGTGCAAGAGACAAACAGACAGACTCATCTGCAAAGATACTGACCTGAAACTGGAATTATTCATTGGGCAGGAGGGGACAGAAAATCTACAGACAAGGAGGAAGGCCGGGTAGTAGGATGGAATCCTATCCTACAGGCAGAATGTGGTATGAGGAGACATTAGAGGTGGTCTAGGGCAAACGTAAATGTGCATAAAAATCACATGGGCAATCCTTCCCCTTACGCCCCTTACGCCTTGCTGCAGAGAACAACAGAGGACACTTATATCATGAGCTGCAGAGAAACAATAACTACTCGTAGTGACTCCTTAAGGTTCCAACCCTAATTTAGTAGGTCAAGGTCCTGAATGTTTAACAATCTCCTAGGCCATACGAATGCTCCTGGGTTCTAATCAAGACAGACATGAGTAGCTAAGAAAATGGGTCATCTGTGAACAAGCGACATGAAAAGAGGCAGATAGATGGTGTTTTGGCCTGACTCAAAGAAGACGATCATAAGGAAGCATCTATTTATACACGTACTGAACACTTGTCGAGTCCTACTTTGTGGGAGGCGTGCATGCTGTAAGCTAGCTTCTCTACATATAAAGCTAAGAAGAAGATAAAATGGCTTTTCCCCCATAAAGTCTGTAATCCAACACCAATCCATCGGGAGGCAACAGGTGAGAACTCAAGCACTCCACCTGGAGTTCGTACATCGCAAGTCCCCTCAGCACCGCCTCCAAGGAGCAACTTGATGCCTCCCGTGCTGTCCACCTCTTTGTGCTTGCTGCTGCCCATGTCACATCACCACCAACCCCTTCACCTGGACTCTCACAAACAGCCCCTAACTAGTCTCCAAGCTGCTCTTCTTCCCTGATTCCACTTTACTTCCCCTCAACAGCCAGGAGCAGCCCCCCTTTATTAATGTAAATTAGAACGTTGCTTCTGCCCAAGATGGGGTAGCAGAACAGATTTACTCTCCCGATGGAAACAAACGATGAAATACATGAAACAATGGTTTGGAAGACACAAACATCAGGCAATGAAAGAGTGACCCTGAGAGATGAGAAACCAAAGGAAGCCAGCCCTGGGATTTCCCCAGCTAACTGTCTTGAGATAGTTTCCAGGCAGTGGATCAGGGAAGGGGACCCAGGCAGAGCCCGCAGGACCCCCTGAGTTGAGACAGAGCTGAGAGTCTGGGGAGACCCAGGCAGCTGGAGTACAGACTAGTGAGAGCTAAACAGACAGAAAGCCTGGATTTGTGCACAGAATCCCCACTGAGCATCTGTAGATACTGAGCAGTGAATCCATAAGAGAAAGAAAACTCCCCGTGGCGGGGGGGGACAGGATTACCGAAAGGGTTAGGTGGCAGGCTCCTATGATCGTCACCTGAGAAGTCAGGCCTCCCCAGGCCAACTGAATCCACAACTCTGGGGGTGGGTCCCCCCCACCCCAGATCTGTGTTTGCACAAGCTCTCCAGGTAATACTCTAACATACGCTCAATTCTGAGAGCCACTGCCCTAAGACAGAGATTCTCAACCCAGGTTGAATACTAGAACCATCTGGGAGATCTAAAACATCCTTATACTTAGGCCCCCACCTAGAGGACAATGAAATCAATCTCTGACTCAGTAGGTCAGGACATGGCCTAAGAACCTGCATTTCTATCAAGTTTCTGGACGATGCTGGAACTGCTGGCCTGGGAACCCCTCTTAAAACCACTGGTCCAGGGTTTGGGAAAAGGTGACACCTGCCACCGGGAGCCACGTAGCTCTAACTGTGGGCAGAAGAAAGATGCCATAGCTACAGTGTTTCCCTGAAAATAAGACCTCACCGGAAAATAAGCCCTGGCATGATTTTTTAGGATGACATCCCCTGAACATAAGCCTTCATGCATCTTTTGGAGCAAACCTTAATATAAGACCTGGTCTTATTTTGGGGGAAACACGGTAGGAAATCAGAAAGAACCTGACAGATTTCTTCAAACCCCTCTAATGATGGGGAAATCACTACATCACAAAATGTCCTACTTGGGGACAATGCTAATTATGAAGAATTTCTTACTTAGTGAAGAAAATCTAGCTCACTATAACCTTTCAGTAGTTAATCCTTATTAACTTGTTTTCCCCTTTTCTGACTTTATTTTTCTCCTCTTTGAAGGTATTAAACCATAACGGTTACCAAGCTGCAGTTAATTATTTTCAGTAGAATTATCCTGTTTGATTGTTTTGTCAGTTTCTTAACATTCTGGACTGAGGTGCTCAAACTTCAACGTGCGTATCATGTGGGAACCTGCTAAGAATGCTGGGAACCTGCTAAGAATGCTGACATGTGCGCCCCCAGCCCAAAGCTTCTGGTTCAGTAGTCTGGCGTGGGCCCCGGGTATCTGCAGTTTTGTAAGGACCCAGAGCACTTCTAACACCCTGGGCCCCATACTGGAACCTCCTACCCTAGGATCTTGCACTCCAGCTCAGTATCCAGTGAAGCATTATTTTCAGAATGAATCCTTCCAATAATTTTTAAACGAGGATACAGCATTCTAATTCCTCCGTCTTCACACTGAATATTTGGCTAAAATCTCTAGGTCTAATTCTGCCAACAAGGGCTTCTGCTGTTTCCAGGTGGCCTGGGTATCAGGATGACTGCTGAGGAATAGACACACAGAAGGGCCCCCTCCCACGGCACCGGCTAAGAGCCCACAGGCCCAGTGGCCAAGGGGACTGATGGAAATCATATGCATCGTCTGCTACCTTTTTCCTAATGTTTTCCTCCCTTTTCCCCTTCCTCAGGTCCCATCCCTCTTCTCTTTATCCTCTAATAATGACAACACCTACTAGTTGGGGAGCCTCTTTCAGTAGCTGGCACCAAGCTAAGAACATTACAGACCCCACCTCATGCAGCCTCCCCCATCACCTGGGAGTTCAGCCTTATTTTACAAATAAAGGGAAATGGCAGCCTGCTCAGGGTCCCAGTGCTGGCAGGCTGGTCCCTCATCCTAAACTTCCTACCAACATAGCCTATTTGTTCCGTCTCCTCTTTTCCTGTCAAGCCCTTCTCCATCCCCTTTGCCACATCACCTTGCTGTCTTTCTCCACCCCCTCTTGCTGTGGCTGACAGCAAGCACCCAGAGCTCAGACTTACAGGGTATTTCAAACACACATGCATGAGGCAAAGAGGGTACAAGCTACCCCAGGCTGTGTGTAAGTGCCTGTGTTGGGGACAAGGGTGGGGGTCTATATCCTTTGGGGACCCCACAGCAGAGACAAGTGAAAACCAGTGGTTAGAGATATTTAAGGCTTTGACTGGATTTTTTCTGACACTCTGATCTTTCCCACATCACCGTCCCATCCTTAGCAGCCTGGCCCAGAAGCTGGTTTCCTGCTTGCCAACCTGCAGGATCCTTGGTGTTCCGCAAGGGCTCACCCACAGGTGGTACACTTATTTGGCACCAGGAGGGCAGCCTGGGTAACAAGAGTCCGCAACAGGAGTTCAGGGGCTGAATCTTCCCCAACAGTTCACCGGGCCCAAACGAGAGCTGTGTGCAGAGACATTTGGCAGAAGAGCTTCCATCGGTTTCCGTGCCAAGAAGTCAAGACCACGCTGAGCAGAGTATCCCTCAGCTTTCATCTGTAGCATTTCAGGATCCTTTAAGCAAGGTTTAATGGGTATTGACTCATTCTGCTTACTCAGGGTGGGCAGAGCCTAGACTCCGATAACGTTAGCTGCAATTCTAGCAGTCACTGCTCCCAGAAGACTTAACATCTTGTTGGCTACAAGTAGAGCTCTCAGACCTTCCAAGGATTCTTTTTTTCTGGGAAGCCCAGGGAGCTATGGGTCAGAGGCATGCAGGATATGTGACAGCATACAAGTTTCTCTTCCAAGTAGCAAATATTAGCATATTTCATGTGTGACGGAAAATGTCCTCTAAATACAAAGATTTCTCTGTGAACTCAAACTCAAAGCAGATTTCAAATAGCTACTGAGCAGCATAGCTAGAGTAAAGCTATAGGCACGTCAGGACTTCACCCTGGTAAGTAACTTTGTAGGGTCTTAGCTTAGCTAAGGATAGGTACCTAACTCAGCTCAGGGTAGATACTTCCCAGACCACATTGAAGAACCAGTCAGTGCTGGATACTGCAGAAATGACTTCATATTCAAGACCAACCTATATGACTTTGGGCAAGTCCTTAATTTCCCCAATCCACAGTTTCCAAATCTCCATAGAAGGGACAATAACCCTTGTCCCATAAATCTCAAAGCTTCTTACAACCATAGGAAAATGTAATGTAAATTACTTGAATATAAACAGTGAATGCTCCTTAGATTTTGACATTATATGTTTCTTAATTAACCCCTAAGAAGGTAAAGTCATGTTGTCCAGAGAAACAGGATTAGAAGGGTATATACATAGGTATAAGAGGAGATTTATTATAGGAATTGGCTCACGCAGTTATGGAGGCTGAGGAAGTCCCAGAATCTGCCACCTGCAAGATGGAGAAATCTAGGAAAGCCAGTGGTGGTGGTGTAATTCAGTCTGAGTCCAAAGGCCTAAGAACCATCAGCTGATTAAGTCCCATTGTGAATCTGAAAGCCCAAGAACCAGGATCACCAAGGTCCCAGGGCAAAAGGTGGTGCCTCCTCCCAAGCAGAGAGTGAAATTTGCCCTTCCTCCTCCTTTCTCCTGCTCAAGCCCTCAACAGATTGGTTGATGCCCATCCACAGGGATGAGGGCAATCAGCTTTACTCAGTCTACTAATCCAAATGCTAATCTCTCCCAGAGACACCCTCACAGACACACCCAGAAATAATGTTTTACCAGCTATCTGGGCACCCCTGAGCTAGCAGGGCTTTACGTGTCAAGCTGACACATAAAGATAACCATTGCAGAAGGAGCCTTCCTTTATTGGACATGGTGTTATACATGCCCACAACCCCATCTAAAGAAAACCTCCCTGCCCAGAGCCTTTAATAGTGGGGCAGCCACGTTTCGTATCTACTACCCCCATCACTGTCTTCCAATGACTCTGGTTGGACCAGGGTGACACACATGTCCCAAGGCAGGCAATTCATGAGCTGGTTGTTGGCCCTAAATTCTCATGAGGATAAAACCTGCTGGCCAGTCTCAGGAAATTTGAAACAGGGAACAAATGAGACCATGATCAAGCCATCGGGAGAAAAAGCACAAAGCAGCAGAAACCATGAGCAGAAGAACAGAGGGAGAGAAAACCTGTGGCAGGTTTGGGGCACAAATAGTAATAGCAAGAGATACACTCACAGAAGCAGAGAGAGAAGATCTAATTTGAGTCCATAATGAACCACCAGAATGCAGATCCAAACACCTACTGTAGCTGACATCTTGACAAACATCTTTCATCTGGTTCCTGTCTCCAAGAAGCCAGATTATACCATGGTTTCTTCTTTTTATCTCCTGTGAACTCCCTGTTTCCTTTATGGCCACATGCCTCCTTTTCTGAGCTAGGTTTCTGTGGGTCACTGTCTCTTGACGCCAGAACAATTTAACGCATAGGACATCTGCGTATGTGAGATTCTGGTCAGATATTAATGTGACAGGTATTAAGAGGGGTCTGCAGAGACCTCTTCAAGTCCTGGCCACTTTGCTATGAGCCTTCACAACTTCGGGCACGATAAAATCTTAGTGATCCTTGCCCTCCAGCTCCCTCCCAGGCTGCAGATTGGACGTGTCTGAGGAGCTCGGACACGAACACTTCTGAAAGGGGAGGTACCGATTCGCATAATAGTTATACCAGAGTTTCGACTTATTCCCTTGTCTCCAGAATGCATCATGTTCTTTAGAAAAAAAAATAATAATCAAGGGAAGGGGCCTTTAATGAGCTTGATTTTCTCCTCTCGGTGTAATGCATGCAGCAAGGGAGACGAGAATTTGTGGGCTAAGCAGTTTGCTGGCGTGCCTGTTAACGGGATGTGTGGTGGGGACAGCAGCAAAACCTACTTAATGCTCAGAAACACCTGCTGGGAAATATTTTTTCTGCATGGGTTGCAAACAGTATTAAAACAATTTTCTTGCCTTTAACTAGAGGAGCGGGTGTAAGGGGACAGCTGTGTGTCTATGGGCTGGCACCGTGGAACGGAAGTGGAGAGAATTAAGATAAGCAAGAGGCTGGGGGAAGAGGTTGGGGGAGCAGGCAGGGGTCTCTGGCTTACTTTGGTCTGACAGCTCTGCTGATTTGCCCCTGTTCTGCAGCTCTGACCGGAATTCCTGGCTCAGGCCATCCATTCCCACTTAGCCGCCCTCATTTCTGAGTTTTAGGGGATTTCAAAGTGCCCTCTCAGCCTCAATTCCCTATAGCCGGTGTAGCAAAGGCATTTTACTGAGTGCAGACGGTAAGGAAAACACGGAGCCAGCCCCCATCCCCCACCCCACCCCACCACCACCTCAGGCAGGTCAGGAGCTGACATTCTCCTCCTGTCCATTCCCCCTGCCCTAGTTCAAGTTCAGAGCCTCTTTCAGCAGAATTATTCTGGTGGCCACCTAACTGGTCTCTCCACTTCCAGCTTCTCCTCCACCCGTCAGTCATCCATACAGGTACCATAAATATCTAAAATGCAACTGATCCTATCAGGCCAATGCCCAAGACCTTCCGTGGCTTCCTTTCAGCCATAAAATTAAGTCCTAACCTCTCAGCCCTGCGTGCCACGATCTGACTCCAAGCCACTGATCCATCTTTAAATCTTCCATTACGCTCCTATCTATCTACACTCAGCTGCCTGTGAGTCCCTATGCCCTCCTGAGGGTCCTTCCTTCTCCTCCTATGCTCTTGCTAGTTGTTCTCCCAGGAATGCCTTTTTCCTGCCTAAAGGATTCTAAACGTCAAGCCCCCAAGAGACGGAAAGAATAATGACGCCATAGACAGAAACAGAGTGTTTGGAAAGGAAAGGAAAACGTTCGGATCCACATAACCAAGAAGGCACATCAAAGCCAGTGGTACAGACGTAAGAGTCACCGTCTACATATGACCCAGCAATCCCTCTCCTGTGTATCTACCCAAAAAATCTGAAAACATTTAGAGATAAAGACACGTGTGCTCCAATGTTCATTGCAGCTTTGTTTACAGTGGCCAAGACCTGGAAACAACCAAAATGTCCTTCGATAGATGAATGGATGAAGAAGTTGTGGTATATATACACAATGGAATACTATTCAGCAGTAAGAAAAGATGATATAGGAACATTTGTGACAACATGGATGGATCTTGAGAGTGTAATGCTGAGCGAAATAAGTCAGACAGAAAAAGCAGAGAACCATGTGATTTCACTGATATGTGGTATATAAACCAAAACAACAAAAGAACAAGACAAACAAATGAGAAACAGAAACTCATAGACACAGACAATGGTTTGGTGGTTACCAGAGGGTAAGGGGGGTGAGGGGTGGGGGGTGGGAGATGAGGGTAAGGGGGATCAAATATATGGTGATGGAAGGAGAACTGACTCTGGGTGATGAACACACAACGGGATTTATAGATGATGTAATACAGAATTGTACACCTGAAATCTATGTAATTTTACTAACAATTGTCACCTCAATAAATTTAATAAAAATAAATAAATAAATAAAATTTTATAAAATGCAAAAAAAAAAAAAAAAAGAGTCACCGTCTAGAAGGCGATGAGGAGTTAAACCATGGATTGTATTATGGTTGCTAAGGGAGCAGGAACTTTTGACATGGTTCATCTTTCTCCCAGCTCTGAGATTCTTTTCCATAAGCAAAGCTCTTGTTTCACATATTTTTCTTCTCAAAAATTTCATCAGGCTAATTTGGACCTTGGAAGAAGCTGAATAATGAATCATATATTGATGAAGGAAGAGTGACAGATGAGCAGCCACAGTGAGACGGTTCATGAATTATGCTAACGCTGATATTCCGACATGGACCTCTTCTTTGGGGGCACTCGTGAGGGTATCACACGCAGCCACACTTTTTTCTTTGTGTCTGGTCCCCAGAACACACACAAACTTCTCCCTCATTGTGTCCTACTTGCACACGATCACAGCAAAATTGTAATCACCACTCTTAACTTTGAACGTTTCCTCCTCCTCTAATTGCTATCCTCTCATTGAAAGAAGCACAGCGCACCGCCAGCACTGCTAACTGCAGGGGAGCCCAGCTCAAAGAACATCTTACATGTGGCCTCTCCTCATCCTCCTGAAAGTCCCTAAGGCAGGACTCATGACACCCTACACCCAGGCTTCCCTTACCAGACCCCGGCGTCTCAGAAGCTCAGGTGCAAGCAAGATTCAAATGACCAAATGAACTGAGGAGGTGAATAAAGGAGAAAGACTGGACTAGACCGTAGCCAGTGGCTTTGGGCAAGTGCACGCATCCTCCAGTTGCCATTTTAACAAGACCGGAGTCCTCTCAGCACACTAATTCCTCATGGATCACCGCTTCCCAGAGCAATAACATAAATCCATCTAACATTTAAGCAAAAGGATATTGAGCTCCGCAGCTCAGTACAGTGTATGTTTGCCTCCTGGAGTGATAAGGTCACCCACTCAAGACCCGCTAAGAAAGGCAGGTGGAGACACTGAGCGCCACGTGTGAGGTGGCCAGGCCTGGGACAGAGAGCAGAGATAAGCTTTGAAGAAACAAATAAAATAAAAAAATAACTGAGGAGTATCAAGCTAGAGGCCTTCTAGGAAACACGAGCTTGAGGTATCCAACTGTCATTAAGAAATGCAAAGTCAAAAACAGCCCAAAATACATCCTGACCTTGCAAAGATATTTTTTTAAAAATGGCATTCTTATGTCTGGAACACCCAAAGAGGCAGCTTTTCAGCTCTGAAATGTTGAACTTCAAGTGCTCCGACCTGATCAGGTGATTTTTTTCACAGCCTCTTGGCTGACTCTAACATACCCAACTTTTCAGACAAAACACCCATATTTTCATCATTACGGTATGTCCTGGAAGCTAATCGAAACCTCTCAAAAATAATATGAGGAAATGGACATCTTCCAGTGTTGTTGACAGGAGCATAAATCGGTACCATCTTTTTGGAGAGCAAATGGGCAAGGTCTAGCAAAATTTAAAACGAACTAACATTTCATTTGGAAATCCTACTTTTAGGAATTTGTCCAAAAGATACCTTCACACCTGGGCAAACTTGGGTATACACGTTTATTCATTACAGTGTTATTTGTAATCACCAAAAACCAAGAACATTTTTAATGTATATCAAGAAGGAATCTGGTTAAAACATGTCAACAGAATATGAAACAGCCATTAAAAAGGATGAGGCAAGGCTAAAGGTACTAGGACAGAAGAGACGCTCTCCCAAATGTATTGTTAAATGAAAAGAAAAAGGTACAAAGCGGTATTATGGCATGCTATTGTTTATGTGAAAAACAAACCAAAATGGGATGTGTTTGTACACATATACATATGTACACACATGTGTACAATCACACACATATATACACATACTAATATCCATGTACCTGCATATAATGTTTCTAGAAAGACACATAAAGACTTACAAGAATACAACAGAGTAACAATAGCTGAATTCCAAGTTTGAAAGGAGAAATTTCCTTTAGGTTGTTTATTCTACTCTTTGCAAATAGTATGATAGATGAGAGAGGGAGGAAAAATGTTTTTAATGTAGACTAATTTGTATCTTTCATAAGCATGGTAGCTGGCAGAGACCCTTCAAATCTGCACACCGGAACAACCTCCGATGCAGCTGGAGGGTAGAACAGGGATCAAGGAAGAGCCTTACAAATAAATATTAACTTGCAATTGTCTGTGTACATAGGATACAATTTTGCACAACATCCACTGTAATTTTTTTCCATTCTAAGTCCCATTAACCCTGACACACCAACACCCTTATAAGCCATTTCAGCACACCATGGGTTTGCAGTGAAAACTAATTTTCAAAATAGCCTAAGAAACTGAATGTTGCTAGATGGGAGGTGGGTGGAGATGAGGGGATTAGAAAGCACAATTGGTAAACACAATATTGCCACGGGGATACGAAAGACAGTTTAGGCGAATATAATCAATAATGTTGTAGAGATTTTGTAGAGTGTCTGATGGACACTTGTCTTATTAGGGAGACCACCTCAGGGATGGTGTAGATGCCTGATCACTGCACTGTACACCTAAAGCTGAATAATAATGAATGTCAACTACAATTTTATATATATATATATATATATATATATATATATATATATATATATAGTCACAGGATGCAGAGTACAGCAAAGGGAATAGAGTCAGTGGAACTGTAACAGTCATATATGATGTCGGAGGGGTAGTAGATTGGGGGAAGGGGATTATCACTTTGTGAGGGGTATAAATGCCTATTACATTGTTTTGTACCTGAAACTCACAATAAAAAAATGCAAAACGAAGAAAATAGCCTAAGAAAATGTCCTTTAGAAAGGTAAATCTACTCACCTCGGGACAACATGTTCAAGTCAAATACAAGTGGCTTATTGGAGCTGATGGTGTGTCTTGAAAATCAGAGGAAAGACCAACACTGAGAACACACTTTCTAGCTGGCAGGTAAAAGAGACGTGTTGGTTCAGGTGCAGTTTGGGGCAGGAAACCTTTCCTGGCGCCCCAGCCCACCTGAGGAAGGCTCCACTTCTGTGTTCCCATCACGCCCTCCAGCACACCACTTATCATGCTGGGTTATAATTGCTTTTTACACATCCATCTCTAGCACTAGACCATGAGCTGCTCAAGTTCAGGGGCCACGTCATTGTTTCCCCAGCCGCTCACTCAGTGTGTGGCAAACAGAAGATGCTTAATAAACATTTACTAAATCGACTGCAGCAGTTTCCCAGCAACACAGGCAGTTGCTCAAGCTCACTCTGGGTGCTTGTAACCTTTGTGCGGTGTTGAACGCTGCTGCCTTTTACTGTTATGTATCTTTCTGTGTCTGATACAGGCAGAAGATTGAATCATTATAGTTGTGTCACCTGAAGCAAGTTACTTAATCTCCTGGAACCTGTTCTGTTATCTGTGGAATAGAGATGATATCAGCTCCCTTGCCAGATTGAGGTGAGAAGTAAATGAGATTATGTATGCAGCATGGCAGCCACTAAATAAATGGTAACCGTTACTGCCTTTTTTTTTTTTTTATCTTTCTATCTGAAAGGTGTGCCCTTCTAAAGTAACTCTTCTCTCTTACTCACCTTGTACCCTTCACATGCTCACCATAGTACCTCCTGCATACTGAGCGTTCAACAAATGAGAGGAAATGTATCCTTTGATGCCCTCCGACTTGAACTGGAATCCAGGCTTTATCTGATCTGTTTAGTTAAATGTCCCCAGGCAAGTTACTTGTCTCTAAGTCTCAATTTCTTATCTGTAAAATGGGTACATTAATGCTTATCTCACGGAGTCAGGGCAAAGATACATTTAAAGTATGCAAAGCCTGAGTACAAAGTGTCACGAAATGATAGCACTTGTGAACACCTGTAACAAAACAGAAAGCCCTCTGCACACTGGAGCTTTGAAGCATGAATGCAGCTCATGTTGTTTTTACTGCTTCCCTTGGGAGGACAGAGAGGTGCATGCGGAATGATGAGATGCGTTCCGCTAAGAACTGACAAGTTATATGAAAGGTAATCTGAAGGCAGCACAGCTTCCAGGGGCTGCCACCAGCCGCAGCGTGAGAAGAACAAATTGTCTGAGTAACTGTATCACTTTGCTATGAGCAGTCCAGGAAAACAGCTCCTAGCAGGCTGCATTGGAAGGTTACATCCCTGCCCCCAGAACCTGGGGGCTATACTTCCCATTTTATGGATACAGAAACTGTGGTTGACTGGACCAGGAAAACCAAAACGTGTTACCACTGAACTTCAGACCTAGGACTCTGGGCAACTGGCCCAGTGACCTTTCCACCACTTCATCTGCCTTTGGGGAAAAAAAAAAGGAAGAATAATAGTGATCCTAACCTACCCAAACTATAATAAGCGATGACATCTCTCAAAGTATTATTTCAAAAAGCTAAAATATGTGACACCCTCCCCCCATACAAATATAAAATGAACAGATGTCAAAGATTTATTTAACTCATTCATGAGGAAGCCAGGTGGATGGTGACACTGGTTCAAAGGGCATTTGAGGAAAAGAGATTTCTACTGACAGGAAAGATATGCCAAAGTGAGTTTGCTGCATTTGTTAGATTTGAGTCCTAAGGGGCAATAAAACTGTAACATTTGCAATAATCGCCTTCAGTGGACAGAAACTGTTTGAATCTCTGCTGAACAAAGATCCACAAGTTATTGTAATTTCACAGGGTCTGGTTCCTAATAAATGATAAATAAAACAACAAACAAAGGTACATGCTCTAGAATGAAATAATCCTTAACTCATCTTTTCCCCAAGTTTGAATAATCTTCTAAACATACTGAAGTCGCTTACTTTTCGAAGGTATTGTGTTAACACTTTATGTGTATTCCTGCATGTGACCCTAACCACAGCCCTATGAGATAGTGCAATTTTACAGATGAGAAAAGGGAAGCAGAAACGGGTGAAGGGACGTTCCCAACATGAAACAGCCAGTAAGCAGTATAGTAGGGACCTGAACCCAAGCTAAAGACAGACCCCCCATTCTTAAGTAAAATGCCCTCTGCCTTACCAAGAGAAAGTACTGTAACAGTCAGCCATGACCACCAGGATCGTATCTCATCATTGTTCAATCGCCAGCACCTGGCTCAGTGTCAGGCAGATGGACAATCAATCCGTATTTGTAGGTTTTACCTTTTGAATATAGAGCGAGGACGAAAGAAAGCTATGACCCAGACCATGAATTATTAAGTACCTGTATGTGCTGGACACTGAGCTTGTCTATGAACTATCTCAAAAGTTAAGTTGAGGTACCCAGAAGCATGTAGGTAACTCTTAAGCGAACATAAGAGACAGGGCCCTGCCTTCACAGAGCTTCTAGTCCAATGCGGAAAACAAAAGAGAAAACGCCTGACAACAAAACGTGATGCTTATTATGGCAGAGTATAGGGTTCTCTGGAGGACCACAACAGGTGAGCTTTGTGTGGCCCAGCGATCAGGGTCATTGCAGAATGACTCTTGGCCATCTGTGACTAGTTGGCCGTTAGGAACCATCACTTTCTATGACAGGCCAAGGACAAAGGTTAGCCTGGTACAGAGCTTCTAAGGGTATTTGTAAACATATTAAGGGGTTGGGATGATTGGAAGAGGACGATGGCAGACGTGTCAGGCTAGGGGACCTGTACCTCCGTATCAAGACACCCATGATACTGTGCCATCGTGGAGGTTCAAATAATATTTGACACATGCATCCATTTGAATAGATGAATTACTTATGACTATTTGTCTATTTGTGCAAAGATTAGACGTGACCAATAAAATATTAGAGTTAAAAAAGTACATATTTGAAAACTTCCTCTTGAAGCTGGAAGTGTAAGTTGTCGCTGGAAGTGTCAACTGCTCAAGTGAAATAAACCCCTGACTATAGTTTTATAGTCTCTATAGTCAGGTAAGACTATAGAGAAAGTATCTCTGAGCAAGAAAAAAAAAAGTGGTATTTCTCCAGGAAGGAGGATAGGAGAGCCGTGTTTTTAAGAGTTCTGACTCATCTCTCCTCTTGAGAGGGGAGCCTCTTGCCAGCTATAAAGAAGAGAATTGGACCCATAGAAGTCAGTGAGCCTGCAGGGAAGAAGCCAATGACATATTTTATTCAATTAAAGCTGCTCTCTGTTTGCACAGTCATTATGGGCTTTAGCTAACGGAGCAAGCGCCAATGGACATGGAGCTGCTGACACTAAGGATGAAAGGATCTGATGTGCTGATGCTTCCTGCGAGCAACGGACACGAAACCCAGACCCACCTTGACTCTTTCCCAGAATTGACAGTGTCTCATTCTTTGCACACCTCAAGGCAAGAGGATTCCAAACATATCTTATGCAAGTGGACCTCCCAAAGCCTAACAGTGCCTGGGGCGCAGAAGAAACGCCATAAACGCTTCTCCTCTCCAGGTGTGTGCCCTCTGTGCCAGACATGGCCTGTCTTAACCTGGAAGTTCCCGTTATAGCAGCTGGGCAGAGAGGAGCTGCATGTCATTCCTCTCCGCTTAAAGAAGAGCTTTGGTTACCTCGCATGACAGAAAGTCAATGAGAAGCCATGTGATTTGTGGAGCCTGGCTTTATCAAGCAGAGATGGATGGCCCAAGGTCAGGCTGGCCTCTGGGGTAAGGAGGCGTTGGGCCACTGAGTTCTTCTGCAAGGGAGGGCAAGGCGGACAAAGCATGGTGATTTTTAACACAACTCTGAGCCCCACGTGAAGGGAATTTACTAAAGCTTCAATTTTGGGCCTTTCTTTGTAGCTGAGGTCTGCATCTCTCAATCGTGAGGCTCTAAGTTGGCTTCTGAGTGGAGGTGCGATATGATTTTGAGCCCTTTTTTTTTTAAATTCTTGAGGTTTAAGCTATATGGATCTAATTCTCCAGGTGTGCTCATGCGATACTGATTGAAGTAGCAAAAGTGCAGAGATTTGTAAAGCCCAATGGCTTTTTGTTCTTTCCAAATCACACTGGGGTTTTTAAAAGGGTTTATCTACCACTTCGAAATAGTATATCTACCTTGTATGTGTGTGCATGGGAGAGGGTTTCTTTTTCTAGGTTCTAGAAGTGTATGTAAGTTAAATAGCAAAACACCATCTAGGCCAGAGATGGATACCTGCTTTTGTAATGAAGTGTTACTAGAACACTGCCGTTCTCCCTTCCTGTGCTACCTATGGCCGCTGCTACACTACAATGGCAGAACAAGTACTGTGACAGAGGGTGGGGTCCACAAAACCTCAAATATTCACTACCTGGGCTCTCTCCAGAAAAATGTTGCTGACCCCTGATCTGGGCTTTCCATACGTTTTGCATTCTTTCCAGGTGAACCACGAAGGGAATTTCCTTGGCACACTACTGTAGAAACTTGAACAGAACTTCTCTACCTGTGCTAATGTGAGAAGGTATCACCAGAAGTATCACGAGGACAATTTTGGAGCTATGTCACCAATGCATTTTTATTTCCCCTTCACTCTGTGCTGCTGGCTCTGAGATGTTTGCCCCCCGGCAGGAGAAACGTTTGCCAGTGTTCAGGAAGAAAATAGGCAGGCAGGCCAGGCTGTTTAGAAGAGGGGGTTTTCTATTGTGTGTTGGTTTGATAGGAATCCAAATCCATTTGTTTAGGATCAAAAGAAAAAAAAAAATGGAGCAGTTTTCACGAGTAAAGTTGTTTTGATATAAGAGTGAAGTAAGATGCATCGGGATGTCCTCATCTCGTCTGTTGTCAGTAACCACTCGGCAGTGCAGCTGCTGAGGGGCACAGCTGGGGGTTTATCAATGTAAAACATCTCAAGAAGCAACTTGGGCGAGGGGGCATTGAGACTATAAATACTGAGAGGTGGTGAGGACCATGCCCAGAGTTTGGATCTGGGCAAGGTGACTCTCTGCTGACCTCAGTAGCTCTCTGAGCACCTCTGAGCATGATGAGCTCCTGCCACAGGAAAGGCTACTCCGACTGGCAGTGGGAGCGGCCGGCAGTAGCCCTGAAGATCAGCCTGCCCGTCAACAGCAGGGCCGTCCTTCCGCAGCAATGTGTTCTAGCGACCAGGGACTTGCATGTATTTCTGCGCTGGCAGCTGGAAGTCAGCTCTCGTTTGGCTAAGCCTCTCTCCCAAGTACCAACTAGTAAACGATACACCTCAAACTAAATTTGGACTTTATGCCTTTCATTGCCCCTGGCCTGGAACAATAGTGTGATTACTCTAGCATTGCTTTGGAGTTTGTTTTTTTATTGGTTTATTAAAGGACATTATCCTGTATGCTACTGGCTTGTGAAAGTATTGTAATTCCCACAGTGAACCTGTGTTAAACAAAATACTGGCAAAACAATCTCACTCTCTGAGCATAATTTTGCCACCCGAAACAAAACAGATCCACTCTCTACACCAGGGGTCAATTATACCCAAAATTGAAAAGCAAAAAACAAAACAAAAAACACTTTTTTTTTTTTTTCTGCAAAGGAAGGATTTTGCAGCCCTGCTTAAAAGGAAACTATACTGAAGCCACTTTGTCAGTCATTTTTTGGGCTACGACTTCTGGTTAACACTGGCCCCCTATGTTGCCACTGCCTCGGTTTCCATAACTGCAGGCGAAATGTTGATCTTCTGGTCTCTACTCATTACTCTCATGGGCAGGAGTGACATGTGAATGCAATACACAAAGGGGAATGGGCGAAATGGTGTTAAAAACCAAAATGTATCGACACTGAAAAATGGTAAAACCGACTTACCACCCAATGAACTTGTGGTTAGTTCCTTGTTCTTTCCTTGATTATTTGTTCATTTATTCATTGAACAGATATTTAATAAGCACCTAAAACATGTTAATCATTGGCCTAACTTCTGGGAGACAGACGTTAACACAGCAGGTAACAGCTCTACCCGCTGGGGCTTATGTTCTAATACGAGGACAAATAAACAAGTAAATGAGTAAAATTTACAAATCGCGATCATTGCTAGGAAGGAAAACAGCAGGGAGAAATTATAGAGGGTAATGGAACCTACTAGAATTCTCATTGCCTAGTACACTACCTGGTACATAGAATGTGCACCATTTTTATTTTAAATCATTGACTGTGAAACCAAATATTTAAAATGTTGCTTTTCCTGTCACTTCTATGTGGACAGCCCAGGGCCACTTTGATTTGTAAATGGGACTAAAGGGAAGAGAGGAAAGGCTTAGATAGAACTCCTTGCCTCCAAGGAAACTGACGGACAAAGGAATAAAATCTCCCTTCAAGGGAATTTGCAATGATAAGGGATGCTCTTTACAAAGACCTGTCTCAGCAAGCTAATCTGGAAAACAGAACGGAACTCAGTGCTTAAGAGAAGAAGACCTCAAGTCAGACAACTTGGATCCAAGACAAAACTCTGAAACTCATTCATTATATAACTTGGAGCCGGGTCTGAAGGCGTCCAAGCCTCAATGCCTCATCTTTACACTGGGTGTGAAAACAGAACCGTCTTCTCAGTATTATTATGAGGATTCAGACAATTAACATGATGAAAACCACTCAGCACTGAGCCTTGCATGTTGTGTGCATTTAATACATGCTACGGTCCCTCAGCCTCTGTGTGCCTGTTTTCTCATCTGTGTAAAGGTAACGATCCCTACGTCACAGAGGATTAAATGAATTAACCCACATAAAGCACCTACAACAGTTAAGTGCTCAATGAATACTAGCTAGTATTATTATTAATCTGATTCACTTAATTGTCAGAGCAAATCTACAAAGGAATCAGATTCGCTGAGTCAGACCCACCTAAACCACTGGTTCACTTGGAATTTCTTTGTCTCTTGTGATGGGGAGGGTGGGATACTGGGATCCAGCATCACCCCAAGTATCTAAAAGTTTATATGCCTAGCATGCATTAACCACCTCCTCTGAGTTTATTAATTTATTCAACTTATTTTCATTTTCTAGATCACATTCTTCTTTATGTGATCATTTAGCTACTCCTGTTTCCTTAGTAACTACTCTTGGAGGAGGGCCAAGATTAGAGCAATCATAATGTGTTTCACTCGCCACTCGGAAGGTCTGTTTCTGCCCTAAACTGCACGTTCCCGAGGGCAGGGGACATGCCTGTTTGAATCTCACTGTGTCCCCAGTTCCCATGAGGCACCTTTGGGGTTTGGGCTGTGGATGTATCATAGGTACAGAACTGCAGGGATGCAGAGAAGCAGAAGAAATGGGTAGTGAGTAGCTAAGCGTCTTTGCCCACACTAAGTCCCCCGCCTTCTAATAAGAAGGTGAACACATGACCCAGGCACAGCCAATCCTGATTTCAACTAAGCTGATCACCGTCCTCCCGCCAACATTTCTGGCCAGAGGTCACAGCGTTTCTTGTCCTCTCTGGCCACAAACTATGAAAGCCTGGAGCTATCTGAGGGCACATTTTCCCCTGCATGGGAAAAGCCTTATCTGGAACAAAAGCAAGAGGATGTCACCCATGGGATGCTAAAATGAGAAGTACGAGTTCAGATAGTGCTCAAGTCCCCATATCCAGTCACCAAGACCACCTCTACCCCTGCAATTTCCACAATGTATTTATGTCAAAGAAAAATCAGAGCTGGACAGTAGTTGGAAGTGGCAAAAAAAACCATTTTATTCAGTAACTATAGCAATAGGGGGAAGGGACCTCAGTATGGATCCCTTTCTGAATACAGCAGGGGCACGTGGGAATTTACAGCCAAAAAACAAAATGGGGGCGGGGGGAGGCACAGGGCAGCAGGTAGAAAATTACTAAAAGTGAAAATCATGGGTAAGGGAGAATCTGCTTAAAGCCATCTAACAGGATTCTTGCTGAAGACAGGCCGAGGTGATCAGACATCACCTGAGGGACAGATATCGAGGGTGGTCAGATAAGGAGGATGGGGGACTCTTGCTTAACGGATTTGGCAGGGTGTCTGCTAAAAATGAATGTGATAAGGAAGCACACAGATGGGTTTAGAAGGTTCAGGAACCTGACTAACGTTTGGTCAAACAAAGAATCTTTTTCATTTACTTAGACCAATACATTTCCCTTTTGCTTAAGCCAGTTCACATTCCCTCTCCTTCTTTATCTCCGAAAGTCTAAAAAGGCTCAAAGAAGGAATCATCAAGTCCATTATCAACAAAAATGACAACACAGCTATCACCTGTTGAGGGCTTACTCTGCATCACATACTCTATTAAACGTTTTTCTGCGTCATTTCATTCACTACAATTCTATGAGGTGGACATGAACACTATCCCTTTTTTACAAGGGGGAACAAGCACAGAGATAGCAAGTCATCTGCCCAAGGTCACGCAGCCAGAAGGTGGCTCAGCTGAGCGTCAAACCATATCTATCTGACATCGGGGCCTACCACAGTCACACGCGAATGTTTTTTCCTCAACTGCCTGCATCAGGATTACTTGGGGTGCTTATGTACAATGCACATTAGACTCCACCCTCACTTACTGAATCAGAAATTGGGTGTGGGGATTAAACTACAGTAAAATAAACTGGTGGAGGGTCTCTAGGGAGAGACTAGAACATACCATTTTCTTGGCATTACATGCTCACCATTATACTCACTATTCACAAAAACAGACCCATCCGTTCAAATGGTAATGTTATTTCAGGCCTTCACAGTAGGATGAGAACGGTATGAGGAATAAAGAGAAGTCAAGTAGACAGGCATCCATGTCCCCAGCTTTACCCCTCTCCTCCAGACGGAAGCGAAGCCCCTGACTCCAGAAAAACAAATTAAGGGCAAACAAGTTTAACAATGTGACTTAAAGAATATTATAAATAATTCTCCCCCTGTCTCCCTGCACAGTGTGACTTAGAACTCCAACCGGATAAGCAGTCTTTATGTAACTTATCTATTCTAACAACTTCAGACAGATCCTCTGAAAGGACTTTGAGCTCCAAGACGAATCAAGTTAGATAATAACCAGAAGTTATTAAGTGTAGGTTCAGTTCCGCCTTTACCACTTTTTCTCTGAATTGCTTTGCTTTCTCTCATTCTGGAAAGACATTTTCATTTTATTCTCACATTTCAGTTTGTTTGGGTTCCCCCCCCCCCATTGGAAGTCATGCTTTCCTGCTGCAGTTGACTTGTGTTTTATTTATTATACTTCACCCCCCATTAAGTTTCTCCCTGGAAGGTTTTTATCTGTATGGTGCAGCTTCACCTCTCTCCTGACCCGCGACTAGGAGATGATGGGCAGCTGTCCTCATTATTTTTCAGTTACTCTCCACCAGCAAGAACTGCATTTCCACAGGAAGGGAGAAGGCGGGGAATAATGACTATCAATATCAAGTTCAGTACCTGTTCATATGAGTGACAACGAGAGATCATGCCTGGGGTCACAATTCTGTCCTAAATCTACTTATTTTTGTTGTTATTGTTGGTAAGAGGTCCAGAATCCATTTTCTGCTGTAGCTATGCACACACCCCCACACCCCACCCCAAGCCAACACAGAGGGGACAGAAACCCTCTGAACTCAAGAAATCCTAGATTTTTAACTGGGCACATGGTAGCCCAAACCATCAGGGGAACAATTTCACAATTTTTTCTAAGTCCCAATATTATAACATTTCCCCCTATTTCCTCCAAATATCATTGCTAACACCCCCAGGACCAATCACCACTGCAACCCACTGAGAAAAGAGAAGAAATTTCCTCATATGTATTATAATGTGTTTGGGGGCTTGCTCACCATTTGTTATTTCACGATTTATATCACCACCAAATCAGCTTCAGCCAGACTCCAAGACTAACACCAACACCAAACAGGTACCTAAAACACAGATATTTAATAAATCCTAAATAATCAAGTTTAATATACCTTATGAGGTATGCTACCCCCAGGCCTCCAGAACCTAGCAGAGAAGTCTCAAGACAGAGTTGGAAACAATAGGAAAGTCATTTGGCAAATATACGGCCCTTGAAGGCTGTTATGCCTTGAGGTAATGATGTTAGATACAAAATAGAGAATCGGATCAGAGGAATTGGAAAACTGTCTTCCTTTCTGTTTCATACAAATTCCGTTTGGATAGTAAAACTCTGAAATTTTGACTTACCTGCAAGTCATTTTCCTAACTCAGACTCTAGTGCAACCAATGGAACAATAAGTAATATTTTGTTGTTATTGTTTCCACTAAGGACACTAAATGAGTAAGAATCACCTCATTTCAACCAACACCATTTGGCCATTTTGCTGAAACAACTGGTTAAGTTACAACAAAGTTAATAATGGAGGGATTTCTCACAGTGGTATTATGTGAAAGGCAAACCCTGCCTCACCCTGGAACAGGCATGTGCAGTGTTGCCAGCTAATGACCACGTGTTTGCTAATCCTCCTGGACCCAACTGAGGACTACATATGTTCTCAGTGTCAATGACAGGAAACTGAGTAACAGCCTATCTCAGTAGAGCATTTGCAATCCACTTTGGGTCCAGTTAGAGACTGACATGATAAATATTCTCTCTCAGGTTAGATCTAGCTCTCCTTCCTGTTCGAGGAAACTAAAGCATCTTTCCTAAGGACTGGGAGTCTCCCTTGCCTAGAAAGCAATCGGTGCAGCTTTGTCTTGGGCTGTTTAAGTGGCCTTGGGTCTGTTCTATGATAGGTCCCACCTACTCATATTTCTTTGATTCTATTACACTGTCCAATACATAAGCATATTTCTCATGGATTGGGATATCCATTTATCCAGCCATCAACATAGTTATTATTACAACCATCCAACAAATACTGCAGTACTTACCCACCTTTTTAACATCATTGCACACCTTGACAATTTTATTTCACACTGGAGTAAGCAGAGAAAGTTGCTAAAGGTGGGAGGAGACTGCCCTGGAAACCTGGCCATCTCTGTCCCAACTTGGACTCCCCAAGGGCTGGTCAATCAGGAACTCAGCACACCCATAAATCCCTCAGAACACACATTTGTGCCCAGATATCTCAGTGGGCATGGGGTGAGGGGAAGATTCTGAGCTCCTGTATCTGAACCAGGAACTGGGCTAAACCATGAACATACAATAAACAAGCATGGTCCTGACCCTCATGGAGCTTCCAGCCAAATGACGACAAGCCGTGAACAAATTATTTCAACAGTAACAAGCGCTGCCAAAGAGAAGTTATAGGGGTGGCTCGAGCACCACGTAGGAATACCACGTGATCTGGGAAGCCTCTTAATCAGAGCTCAGGGAACTGGGGAAGTGATCCAAAATAACTATATCGGACTGTAACACGGTGAGAAGATGAGAGGTGTATTCAGAGAGGTGACACTCCAGAAAGGATGAGCTGTTTTAGTCTGTTCTCCCTTTTTGACATTATCATGATATCTGACTCTTAACTCTCTGAAATCATTGACCATTGGACCACTGACTGTTGCATAGATAAGTTACTTCACTTCCCAAGTAAGAAATGACTTCCAGAGTATTTCACATTTTCCTTCACATTTGCATATCATTCACACGTTATCTATTACAAGAAAACATCACCACCCTCATGTGAAAGCTGCAGAATACTGAGAGGTAGACTAATGATGCTTAACATGTATCGAGGGCTTAATACACACAAGCCAGGGTGCTGAGCATGTTGACATGAAATCTATCTTTTGAATCCTCACAACAACTCTATAAAGTAGACATTCTGTTTCCCCATGGGGAACCGAAACTGAAAGCTAACTTACCCAAGGTGGGTGGTGATGGAGCTCAAGGCATGAAGCTAGAGCCCCTGCCCATAACACTCAGGGATGCTACCCATCTCCATTGTGGTGAGACCAGAAAAAAAACCAAAGCCACACGGAGGAGTTTATAGTCAACATGAACATTCATTCTCCAGCAGAGACTCACTCCCTGAGTAGCCGTGACTGCAAACACTTGTTTTTCTAGATCTAAATACTTTTCTAGATCGAACACGAGTGTTTCAGGTTGGTCCTACTGCTGCTCGAAGGTTTTTTACATCGCACCTTAGCATTTGAAAGGTAAACTGATACTTGAGTCCTATGAACAGAAAGTGTAACTGACACAGAAATGCAAGGAACAGTGCACAAAATCAGGGAGAGACTTGGAATCGCAGACTTACGGTCTGGAAGTGACCTCGGAGAACAGGAAGACCGAGCGGATGTGGTTCCCTGCAGTGTTGTCTCTGGCATCTGAGACCGGAGCCTTTATAATGGCGTTGTTCACAGCTGTTCTCAACCTTGCGTGAGCTCCCCAGGTGGTAATAATAAATAAAACTGGTCAGGAGCCACGATTCTAGATCTAGAACTAGCTCCTCTTTTAGAGATGGAGAAACTGAGGCATAGCAGGACGAAGTGATTTGCCCAGGATCCCATGCCAGCCTCTGACACAGCCAGAACTCTTACTTCATGCATGTGGTGGTTCTGTGATTTCTCCTATCCCTCTGTTCCCCATCTAAAAGCTGTATCTTTTCCACAGATTCTTTTTCCTTTATAACAACAGAAAGCTTGTTCATCACTAGAATAAATGTGTGGAGTTAGGCAGTGATTGCATTGAAAAATAAAGTAGCACCATTGCTTCTAAAATAAACTCTCTTGAAATAATACTTAACCTCCCGAACCCTCCCCAACTTTTCACTCTTGTATTTAACAAGCCCTCTCATGCGTTCTAGTTTGCCCAGGGCCAATACCAAAGAAGTTCGTGTTTGGAGTCAGGTTGGCACCCTAGTTTTCCACACAAACCTAAGACTCATGTTGCTTCTCTGTATGTCACAGTCCACAGAGAAGACAAGCGCCCATGGCCAGTTCCAGTTTTGCTGTGGGCTGTCAGTCCCCTCGTCTGGCCTCAGTTGTGTTTTCTGTTTGTTTTTATTTTCCTACTTATAAAGTGCACATAACCTCTAAGGTCGATCTTTCAGCTCCAACGGAATAGAAGTGGAAGCAATATACCTGCACCAAAGGAAGCCTGGATGACAATGAATTCTGTTTAAATAGCACTCCCAACACACAGAACCGCTTGGAAACAAACTGCCCCAGAAGAATAATGTGATGGTGATGGTGGGGAACAGAAGTCAGGAAGAAAGGCAGGGAGCCATTTAGGGCTGGGTCTGGAAAGATGGGAACAAATGCGTCCACACATTTGCAGAGACTCATTCTGTTTATCCCCGTTTCCCTTCCCGCCAATAGAGACATAGATCCATGACGCATCCGAGGATTTTTTTCAGACCACTTTCACTTATAATGATTTCTCATTCATACTTGGCAAAAAGACCAGAGAGGCAAAGGACGCTTGAGCATTTTAGAAAAGACGCTGTGAAGGGAAATTGCTCATTAAAGCAAAGTCCACTCACTGTGTAGCAGTAAAATATATGCTAGCAAGAAATACCATGAAGTTGCCCCCTCTTAGGTTAAAAGGATGAAATTGTCAAAAGGCTGCAGCCCTATCATTTTGGAATTAACACCTGTCAAGGAGAAAAGGAAACTATTTTAGGTGCATAATCTGTCTGCGAATCAAGGTCAGAAGTGAGCGGGTCCTTATTTTATTCATTTTTCCACAGGTACCTAAAGATTACATCTAGCAGATGGAGGCTTGTAGCATAAAATAAACTCCTGGGGCTGCATTTCCTCGCGACAACAAGAAATACAGAGCTACCGATGGCCATCTGTTTCTTAATCTTAAGGTAGAGGGCAAAGAAAGTTTTCAATTTTAGTTTTGGGGTTTACTAAATCATCGTTATTAGTTGTAAGCACAGATACCATTAACAATCCTCACAATGCATTGTTTGTTGTCTAAGATCTTGCGTATTGAATGAAGGTTTCTGCCAAAATGCTAATGCCAGGTGTCAACACACCTATGTCAGTAGCCCTTTAAATAATAATTTAAATTTAAAAAAAAAAAAGGTGACTGCGTTTGCAAATGAGCACTTGAGCACCCATTCCAGTGAAGAGCTCAGCCTGCATTCGTGCATTCTTGTTTGCTCTGAGTGATGTACTCACACAGAAATGGAGCCGTGTCTGGAATTATGGGAAATGGAAAGCTGATGGGATTTACTGTCTTTTCCTTGAGACTTCCAAATCAGATCCATGACACATGATACATTCTAAAATACACTCATCTCTTCAGACATGATATTAAGGCAAAGCACTTCAACTAACTTTGTCTTGGAAACTAAAGATCCAAACTGATGATCAACTCAGGGATAAGTCATCACAGGCTTTTGTAACGATGTAGTATGACACCCTCCCCCCCCTGCCGTCCCCACACATCAGAACTCAAGGGCGGCTCACTATTTCTACCTGCTAACCCACGCCACTGGGGGCCAGCTCTGCTTACTGGAGCTTTCTTCTTGTGTTAGGCCAAAGATCTGTCCTACTGGAATTTCAAAAAGGCAACCCTGACTTGCTATAAACTTGGAGCTCCATAAATCTTTATTTTTCACAGGCCAAACCTTTACGCCAGTATTTATCACATGATTATGTCTACACTGAACTTTTTAAATAAAATAATTACTTATGCTGGCCTTTAACACTACTTCATACAAAGCAACAGCAGGCCATTAATTCTTAAACACAGAAAGATCTAGTTGGGAGATGGAACTTAGTTGATTCTTAGCATTTGGGGGTATTCTGGGAACTAATATTTTGAGGTTCTGCAAACGTGCTGTCCTATACAGTAGCAACTAGCCACATGTGGCTGTTCTAATTTAAATGAATTGAAATTAAACAAAACGAAAAATTCAGTTCCTTATTCACTATAATATTGCTATGTAATAATGCCGTATTTCAGGTCCTCAAAAGCTGTGGCTAGGGCTACCATAACAGACAGCATATCACAGACCATGTTCACCATTTCAAAACTTCTATTAGAGCAGCTCTAAAGCTTAATTTAAAAGGGATCTGTCAGGTCACTCTAGTTCTACCTGCCATGTAATCCAGGACTTCCTGTATAAAATCTGTAACAGAGTTTAAAAACAAAATTTTAGGAAGGGTAAGCTAAGATGTTGAAGGTCTTTCTGAGAGCAGTTCATCCAAGTGGTTTAGACCTCAGGTTTGAGGGTTCAGGCTTTATTCAAAACCTAGTTCTTCTTCCGCCTGCTGGCTGTGTAATGTGCTCACATCGCCTCATCGCTAAGCCTTGGTGTCATCCCTGTCCATGGCCTACCCACAGCCTCCCCCTGACTTCCTTCTGCCCTAGTAACAGAACCCAACATATTTCAGTAGTTAACAGACATCAGAGGTGGGGACCCCACCACTGACGTAGGAGATGCAGTGCTATATAACGGGAATTTGGGGGAACTCTGTGGGGGAGAAATTCCCTTCCCAAATAAAAAGACAACACCCTGTGAGGAGCAGAACTCTGAGCCTTCCATCCCCTTCTTGCATGCTATGTGGATACAATGGGTGGACCTACAGCAGCTCAGGTGACAACTGCTGTCAGATAAAATGAACTCATACAAATAAAACGTTTGGAATGGTGTATGACATATAGTAAACCTTGAATAAAAGTTGAGAGTGGGTTAAGGAGTAAAATATCTTCACTTCTGATTTATTTTATAACCAGTTGGTCTTTGTTGCACTGATACAGTGCCCCATACACTTCAGTCGTTTGTCTACCGTCTTTGTGATTTTTCCATATTTGTATACCACCAGTGCTATTATTTATTATTTTCTTTAAATCAACCTGACTTCTAAACTTAAAATTAAGTATACCATTCTCATAAATAGGAAACCAATATTCTTCTAATAAAATAAAAATTATAACTATTAAAATAAAAATATGCATTTTGGATATTACCTAAAACCATCTCACACGGCACATTTTAGAAAACATTTCTCTATTGAACACTGTGGAATAAATGAGTTTTGTGATTGATTGCCTTGGGTGTGCTTTGGTCGTGAAGCAAGCTTGGGTACTATTTATTTGCTTCATCTAACATCGTAAGACGGAGATTATTCCTTAAATATCTTTAGTAATTGGCAAAATTGGCATTTTCTTCAGGTTCAACCAACCTTTAATGAGAATTGATGACAAGAAGAATGTGACTATGGGACTTAACAGAAGCCTGACACAAGCAGCAGCTTTTTACTTTCTCTTTTTTAAGATCCAGATAGACTTCTACTAAGAAATAATTATTTAATACATCGTCAACGTCAAGTACGCCTTCCACCTCTCTTCTTTTTGATCTCTAATTTATCTGCATTTAACTTTCCCAGCCAAACTTCTCGCCAGGGCACTCCATGCCCTCCATGAGGCTGCCCTATGTTTCTCCACACACCCAAAGCTCCTGTCGGAGCCGGCCTGGCATTTTCAAGTCCCCAAGCCATTCCTTTTCTGCTGCTGGCATCACGGTTCCCTCGTGTGTAAACTGCCATTTTTGCCTCCTGTCCCATTTAAGCACTAAGCCTCTCACTAGGATACAAGAAGATCGCACAGTGAAAGTTCTTGAAAAGTGAGAAGTGCTGTACGATGTAAGATGATATCATCTAAGTCAGCTGTCTTCATGCTGAAGGGGTTCCCAGCACAGGCTCCCCACCCATAGTACCTGGCTCACCACCAATGATGCTCTGAGTGACCTTGGGGAAGTCACTGTACCTCTCTCTCTGTGTCTCAGTTTCTGCCTATAACATGAGGATAGCACACAATACCACACAGGCTCTTGTGAAGATGCAATGGCTTAATACACATAAAGCACCTAGAACAGTGCCTGGCACATACTCAGCGCTCAGACCTTGTCAGTTGTTATCATTATTATTACCTGCATAGTGATATGTAAATAGGTCACGAATCCACTGACGTGGCTCTCCTAGGCACCAAGGAAAAGGTGTTTTCTTTATCCATGTCCCTAACAGATCTGCTCTTTCACATAAGCCCGCATGCCCTGGGGAATGGGAAACAAGCAAGCAAACAAACGACAAATCCTAGGAATAGTCAACTCCACGAGAACTGATAGTCTACTCTACTCACTTTCAATGTAAACACTCTGTCTAAATAGATTCCCACTCCTTCCCCTGCTGCTCTCTCAGATGTTGACTGGGAATATAAGAGGTGGGCTGATGGAAACCTGAGGTGGAGAAGCAAGTGCCTCCTTCAATTCTGTGACTTAGGCATCTCGCTGGCCTCACTCTGACCCCAGCCCTGGGGCAGGAGTACCCCTGGCCTCGAGCTGGCCTCTGGGTATGAGCCAGCCTGTTGGGCCCCTCCAGCTGTTAGCGGTTCTGTCCCTTGAGTGTTCTGCTACTGCTGAAATCACTGCCTGACACACCCCGCGGCAGGTCACTCTCTTTTGATGATGGCCTAGAAAGATTCTCTCATCAGCTTGAACTCACCCCAGCTCCTGCTGAAGCTGCTGAGTCTTAGTCACATTTTGCAGGCCAATCCCAGGAGTAGCACCCCCATGTTCTCTATAATGTGTGCTAATGTCCCTCACAACATCTCACAGGGCCCACCCCCAGGATACACAGAATGCCGTGGGTCCCTCCAGGCCACGAGGTCCTGGAGGGCAATTTAGGAAAGCTGATCATCGGCCTTCTCTCTGCCTAACCGTGCTGGGCTGCCCAGCTTCCTGTGATGCGGCTGTCCCTCAGTTTGCAGCAGGGCAGGCTGCAGGCAATCTCTGCCCAGAGCCCCAAATGTGCCTCGAGTCCAAAGACCTGGACCTTGTCATCTCCTCAACTAACCCCACTAGCCTCTCCCCTTCTGGCCCAAAGTCCATAGTGGGGAGATCGGGGCCCACATGACCAGCCTGGCTTTCTTGTCGCTTCTCCCCATAAAAGCCCTGGCCAGAGGATCCTACCTTTCTCACCAGACTTTGTTGTATCTTCCTCCTAACCCAGGGCGGGATGCCAAACAGTCTGGCCGACAGGCAACAGAGGTTCCTTCTCCACTCTGTGGAAGAAACTAGGATCTAAATCTTCCCAGCATCCCTCTTGATATGCTAAAAAATAAAAAAATAAAAAAATAAAAAAATGAATGTGCTCTCTCTACAACCCCTCCTTCCAAAACCTGGTCTTTAATCTTACCATCTTGCCCCTAAATTTTGTACTTAATGTCAGAAGCCAATTCACTTCTTCTATCTTCTCAGCTCTGCTATAACGCTCCTAATACCCCCATCTCTCACTGAAGTAGATAAATGACTAAGGGCTAACTGGGGGAGTCAGTAAAACATGTGGAAGTGCCCGAGAAGAAAGTGTATTCAACAGTTTTTCAAAATATTACCCCTGTTGCATTTATCACTGTGGGCAAGTTTCGTAACTTCTTGAGCCTCAGTTTCATTATCTGGAGAAAAAGAAATTATAACGGTTCTAAGGCCTAGAGTAATTGGGACAATTAAAATGTTACGTGTATACTAAGAGATATAAGCAAACAGTCATAGCAGCGTTATTCATAATAACCCAGAACTGAAAACAAGCTGGATGCCCCTCAATTGGTGAACAGGCAAACAATGCGTTGCATATCCATACAGTAGGATA
Source organism: Rhinolophus sinicus (assembly GCF_036562045.2). Lineage (NCBI taxonomy): Eukaryota > Metazoa > Chordata > Mammalia > Chiroptera > Rhinolophidae > Rhinolophus > Rhinolophus sinicus. Next base: position 92,740,533 of record NC_133759.1, on the reverse strand, counting down.
CTGTTTGATAATAAAAGTGAATGAACTACTGAAGCCTGGTACTACATAGATGAGTCTCCAAAATATTATGCTGATGAGTCTCCAAAATATTAAGCTCCAATATAATATGCTCCAAAATATTAAGCAGCCAGACTCAAAGACCACATGTTGTACGATTCCATTTCTATGCAGTATCCAGAAAAGGCAACTCCACAGGTACAGTGTGTAAAGCAGCCTAGGGCTGGGACTGGGAGTGAGATTCACGGCAATCGGGCACCGGAAAACACCTTGGTGGAACTGGTCGTATGATGGTTGCACACCTCTATACATTTGCTGAAATCATTGACTTGCACATTTGCAATGAGTATATATTATGATATGTAATTGTGTTTTAACACAATTGTTTTTAAGCGTGCTTTTGTGCATGAGTGTGTGTACACAAGAACATATGTGCATTCATGCACACGCACAGTACCTGTCAGAACAATCACTTAAAAGATGATCACATCTGTTATCATATTATTAACGTGTTTATTGTTGTTATTAAACCTCTCATTTCACATCATTTACATGGTTATGGCCCTAAAATAATTTGAGAGACAATTTCTGTTTAGGGGATTATCTGCTTGGTGAAAATGCCTATTATCAAAATCTTAGTGTCTTCAAAACTTCTAGGAGCTGCACAGAAGTTTCACAAATGTTCTCGTTATTTAAATGTACTTTATAGCAAAAGATGAATAGATGTTGCTAGAGTATTATTAGAATTCTCAACCTCTCTTTTGCCTGTTGTGAAAGTCAATTTTCCCAGTCACGATACTTGAGACTGAAAATAAATAAATAAAAATTAAAGCTGTTTTCAGCACACCTGCTGCAGTCAGGTGCTGTAGCCTTTTTTAGAGTGTTAGTATTTTTATCCTTCCCTTTAGTTTGTATAAAAGATGCTTCTTCCTTAGTGTTTCAAAGCATCACTACGTCATCTACATAGAGTTTCCAGCCATTTGTTCCTATTCACAAGGTCACGTCTGTTTTAGCAGGAAAACAAATCTGAGGCACACGTGGACCGCTCTTCTAACCACGGACGCGAGGACATCTTCATGGTCCTTCCTGAGGGAAGCGTTTGTGTTGCACATTAGATATGATTGACCCTCTGCTCTACATTCTCCAGGGTCCAAGGCCATGGGAGCCTTCCTCTCCATTCAGCCAGTTTCCAAAACTCATTCCTTACGTCTCCCCATACTGGTCTGTTTCCTCTAACCAGCCAGGTTCCTAACTTCCAGTCCTCTGAGCCACACGCATTCCCTCCTGCCTACCTCCTGCCATTGCGACTTCTCCTCCTGCCATCAACCCTACCCGGAACGCCCTCCCTCCTTCACGTCCAACCAAGGGCGTGGTGCCTGCTTCAGACTCCGCTCTCTGTCCTTCCAGCTCCATGCACTCAGGACAACTTACCCTCTGTTATCTGGCTTGCATTTTATCACAGTAAGTGGCATTTTTTTCCTCCAGCGTTACTTAGGTGACAAGCTTCTCAAACACAAAGACCTTGGCTTCAACTTCTTTGAGAGTTCTCTGGCTCTAGTATGAAGAATTCATCTCCCACTGCACACTCACCCACGGGATATGATCACGAAGGAAAAGAAATGCTGAATTGCCTACAAGATTTGGGTTCTCTCTCTCTCCCCTCTCCTCCTTTTTCCCCCTCTCCCCTTCCCTTTCTCCTTCCTCTCTCCCCCTCCCTCTCTTTCTTCTCCCTCTTCCCGCCCTTACTTCCCCCCCCCCACTCTCTGCCCCCTTCTCTCTCTCCCCTCAGAAGTGAATTCCCCCAGCTCAGTGGCTCTCGAAACCTGGTACCATTAGCAGCACCACCTGGAAACTTGTTAAAAATGCAAATTCTCAGGTCCCACCCCAGGCCGACTGAAGCTGAAATTCTGAGGGTGGAGCCCAGCAACCGATGGCATAGCAAGCCCTCTAGGTGACCCTGATGCACACTTAAATTTAATGGAGAACGACTGCCGCAAACTAAACGCCTGTGAGATGCAACTCCACTGTAATTGAGATCGTGTAGCTACAACCCTCAAAATCCTCGCTGCCTCACCCATACTTCTAAATAGTCGGCTGTCCCATTAAAAAGACCTCTGTTACCTTCCAGAAATTTTGCCTTAACTGCAGCCAGACAACCACAAAATGAGGGAGAAAGAAAATCGACTTGTTAACTTCCAGAGCTGAGCTGACATTATTAGTGGCCATCATCAGAGATGCGAAGGAAGTGAAAATGTACCTTTGGTGAACACCATCTTGGTTCATGCTCCACTGGAAAGAGAGGTGGGAAAGGGTCAGCCTTCCCAGATGGAGAAGGAACAGTGTAACAGGGAAGGTCATTTGCTATAAGCTTTGAGCAGGACTGAGAATGTGTAATGCAGCAATTTTAAAACCTTTTTATTAAAAAGAAAAATAGAGAAGAGGGCATAGAAGGTCTCTTTAAAATAGCAGATACAATGGATCTATTAGCAGAATATAAAGAAGTATAATTTTTAATTAAAAAAAAAACTTTTAAGGTATCATTCTTGTTTTAACATTGGGAGCCTCTAAGACATTCCCTTTTCTGTGGCCTAAAAAAATACTTTGAAAAGGGAAGGAAGGGAGGGAGGGAGGGAGGGAGGGAGGGAGGGAGGGAGGGAGGGAGGGAGGGAGGAACGAAGGAAGGAAGGAAGGAACGAAGGAAAGGAAGAAAGAGAAGAAGTAAATTCATTTTTCTTATCAAGGTAAATTTTTACAGATATTAGAAGGAGGGAGGGAGATCGTGGTGAATGAAAACTATAACTATTTACTGAGCACCTCTTGTATGTGCGGCTCTCTGCTAAGAACGGACGCCCACCTCCACCAGCAAGCCGCCATCGTTTCTCACCAAACGATTGCAAGAGCCTCCTAACAGCTTTCCCTGTTTCCATTCTTGCCCTGCGTACAGTAGCCAGAGATGCTTCTGAAACACAACTCAGCCCACATCTCTCCCCTGTTCAACTCTCCACCCCCAAGACTGCCATCGCTCTCAGAATAGTCCATGGTCCTACCTGTGGCTGACTCCACCCTTTGATGATCTGTCCTAGTCCCACACGCCCTCTAAACTCCTGTCCTACTCCTCCACCCCTGCCTCACTCCACTACAGCTCCCCTTGCCTTACTGCTGTCATCTGAGCACACCAAGCACATTCCCACTTCAGGGCCTCTGCCTCAGCTCTTCCCTCGGCCAGGAACTCTCTTCTAGATAACCACACGGCTGCTTTCCACACTTCCTTCAGTCTCTGTTCAAATGTCACCGTAACAGAGAAGCCACCCACAGAAAACAGCACACGAGCACATGCATCCCTCCCTTCACTCTCTCCCCTTATCCTCCTTTATTTTTTATTCATACCTAATGTACTGGATTCTTGTTTTTTAGCCTCATCTTCCCTCAAGAACATTAGCACAAAGCAAGCAGAGATTTTGTTTTGTTCACAGTTATATCCTCAGCACCTAGGACAGTGCCTGGCACATACTAGGTGCTTAGTCAATATTTGTTGGAAAAACAGTTGTCAAATGGGTGAGGGAAAGTTAGCTGCTAAAGATACAAAAATATAAGCTATAGATCCCTATCTTCGATGAGCTCATAACTGGTTTCATATGTGTGTCCTTTCTCCAACTGAAGAAGTTAAAATTGGTGGCAGATGTCGATTCTGCAAAGTTATCTGCTTCTCATACTCACATTTGAAAATGTACCAACATATTAGTGCCTGAACCAATTTTTGTAAACTCTCCAGTAAGTCAAATTCACCTAGTAGAACTCATAAGGACACGCACTTTAAATTCTGTGTCTCCTTAAAAACCAGTCTGTCACCACCAGAAGTAGCCGCATTACTTCTGTCTGATGGGAGAGCCAGGTATCTAGAAGTCACTTAATAACTGATAGGTGACTTTTACTCAAATGTCAGTAGTCCCAAGAAAATGGGAGCGACGAACCTTTAAATGTTTCTAACTGTAAGGCCAATAAAGATACATGGTTTACCTAATGTGTAGAACACTCACTTTATAAGTGATTCCCCAGAGAGCTGGAGAATACTCAATAACCTTTCTTCTGCAAAGGCAAGTAAAATAATCATTACTATTAAAAATGCAGTTTGCTCATTAAGTTGAAGTAGCATGTCACGAAACTGACATCAGCAATACTTTTCCTCTCTTGTGGTTTGTTTTAATGAAGGTAACGTGATGAAGACATTCTATCTCACTTTAACCGATTGTGTGATAAAGTGATTTTAAAAACACTCACCCTCCAGCTAAACATCACTCTTTGTATTATTTGTTCCCTCGGTTGCTCTCCTTTTATACATTGCTCTCATCAGCTAACTTAGCTTTTAGCACACGCCAGAGCCTGTGGGAGAAATATTAACCAATGGTTGCATAGCAATACCCCTGCAGACTCTAACTCAGCACATAGTTCAAAGGTCGCCTATGCAAATATATCCAAGGATTTTAAGTCAGATCAAGTGAATGTCTAATAAGAGAATTTCTTAGACAAATGTGAAAATTTCAAGTATCGAAAAAGTTGAAATCTGAGCCTTTTTGCATTGATCCTGTGTGGGTTGATATCCCATCTCTGCGCCGAGTAAGCAGTTAAGCTGTCTGCATGGGTTTCCATCTCCCTGGGAGGTGGGCATCCACAGGAAAACATCTCCCATGCCAAGCCAGGAATGAGGGGTTTCTTTGCTGAGAACAAGTCCTCTGGTCTTTCAAAGGACTCCTGCTGTGGGGGCTGATGTGGTCTCACAGTTTCCTCTGGACCAATCACAAGCATGCTGCCACAAGTCTGGCATCAAAAATTGGTCCAAAAAAAAAAAATTGTTCCAACGAGAGTTCAGTTCGGTCACACCCAGTGTTCAAGCCTCAGAAAGAGTGAAAAGCCTGAAGGACTACTTGGTGAGACAGCCCCTTTCCACCGATCGTAGAGAAGGCTGCGCTGTGCTTTCAGCCCCGATGGCTGTCACCCTATAGACGAGTTTCCGTCTTAAATGCCTGGACATTAAAGTTTCATCCAAGCTCCATGGGAAATCAGAAACTCCAGTGAGTGTTGAGGAAGCTACACTTTCATCAGCCTTTGGGTCATTCTGGCAGCATGACTTTCTGCCCTAAGCAGTTGTTATGCAGCATGTTCCCCTGAGCTAAACAGTGGGCAGCAGACCCATGGACACGAGAGGAGCCCTCAAGCGTGTCCGCCAGCGAGCACCTCAGAAAAGGGGGCTGTGAAGTTTCCTTAGCCGGAAATGACCAACATCGGGTCTGTGGACATGGAAATAGAGAAATGGAGAGGGGGAGGAGGAAGGTGTCTGTGGATAAGAGAGAATGAAAATCGTTTGCTGACCTCTCAATGAAAGACTTAAGCAGCTTAGGAGCCTAAGATCTCTCAGATTCTCTTGGGTATCAAAAAGAGAAAATAAACAAGACACAAAGGGACCCTAAATATGAAGAAAGATAGAGGTTACAGATTCCTGGGAGACTAGGTTAGGTGCCTGGAGAGCCTCTTCTCTCATTAACAGTCTGATGCTCACCTTGGTTTTTATTCTGAACGATTGGTTGGTAATATTTCTGAATATACTATAAATATATAGAATATCTGGGGCCCAACAGACCTTATAAATAACAGCAAATAACATTAGGGGGAAGACTTTACAAACATTACAAAAAACATTAGGGAAAGACTTTCCAATACCCAAAGAGTTCTTATGGACATAAACCCCAGAGGAATTTGGGGTCCCCCACAGATTGTGATTAGGCGCACCAGCCCATCCTCAATAGTTCCCCAATGGAATTATCACAGTGGCATGACATCAGTCCCCGTGAGATTGGTCCTTGGACTTATGGGTTTGTCCTATTATAAAATGGTCAAGATGTTAATCATTTGTCCTATCAGCCTAGGACCTTAGTGTATGTGAAAGGTTATACTGACTACCAAGTGCAGTTAAACACAAGAGTTCTAAATTCAGACAGACCTCAGTTTGGAACTGAGCTCTACCACTCTTGAGTGGAGGGGACCCAGGAAAGTTCCTAACCCTCCAAACCTCGGTTTCCTTGCATACTCTGATTATGTCCATTTTACAGATATCTTTTAGCATCATTGTAAGGGTTAAATGAGATAATATGACTAAAGCAAGTGGCACAGTGCCTGAGGTAGACTCAAGTTGCCACTGACAGACAAGGGGCTACGGGAAGTGCTTGATGGAGCCAAGCTATGGACAGGAAGTCAAGTGAGGAACATCATTTCCAGGTGGAAAGAAGAATTTGGAATCGTTTACAGACAGATTGACTGAAAATGTTCTTAGAACCAACCCTGGCAGGTGGACGGAATCTGCATTGTATTCATCTTTTGTCAGCAGATTACCAACAGTTAGCCAAGGGAAAGGCTCAACGTGTCCTTCTCAAACCGAATTGAATCTGTGAACTTGGCCAGACTTAAAACTTGTATCTAGCAGCATCCACTCAAATACCTACATCTGTTGTTTTTCATTTTCAACACTAAATGGAATAATTTAAGGGCTGATTTATTGCCTTATTTATTTTACATGACTAAGAATGGTGTGTGCTAAACATTTTTTAAACTTACTGTTACGTAGTTCCCATGTGTCCACAAACATCTGCATCCCACACTTCAGGGGGAAAGAAAGAAAAGAAGCAGATCCCCATTTTATAGAGGGGGATCTAAATGGGCATATAAAGTACCCCAAAAAATCTAGGAGGAACGAGGTGGCCTTTAACAAAGAAAAGCAACAATAATGTACTGTTTTAAAACAGAAAAAAAAAATTCTCTTTAAAATCTAGCTTTCAAAAAAGGTCAGAGAAGTTTAAGGTTTACTCAAGTGTAAATGTCAATTGGAATAAGTGATACCTGTGAGAAAATGGGAAGACCACTGACCTTTTATCCAAGAGAAGGCTAGAAATGATGTCTAAGAAGGAGGGGGAAAAATCATAAGAATTTCGAGCCAAGGAAAGAAGCCAGAAAGCAAAAAAATGTAACTGGAATTGTTAGTTCCATACATATGCGTATGATGCTTTTGGTTGCAAAGACATACACAATCTGATTAAATCTTTTAAAAGGCAATATGTTAAGTTATTCACTGATGAACCTGCAAGAGAGGTTTTGCTCAGGTCTCAATGTGATCCCAGAATACCTCTTTGAATCTCAGGACTAACGGGGCTTCATTCTCAGACACCTCTTCCCCCGGTAGTGCCAGAAACGCCCATATTCACACAGAAAGAATCTGCTGGGTAACCTAAACAAAAGTCCCAGAAGTTGATCTACTCTCGATTGGTCTATACTGTTGCCTCTGCCCTATGAACTCCTTGAAGAGTGGGACAAGACCTTATTCTTGTGTTTATCTTTCCAGAGTCTATCACATCGGCTCCTTCAAAGGAGGCATTCAGTCAGCGTCTGCTGAAGGAAGGAATTAATTGCCCTCTCCTGCCCCTGAAAGTCAATGTGAGAATTGGAAGCAATAACCTGGTGATGGGCTTATGCAGGCTTATTGTTTCTTCCCACCTTTTCGTCTCACACACAGGAGCTGTATGTCATAATACATGATGAGAAAAGTCCCCGGTACCCTGAACAATCTTCTCCCCATGCTGAACAACTCAATCCATGACAAGAAGGCAATGATTAATGGCATCTCTGCCAAGCGATGCTTGCTTGATTAAGAGGAAATATGGTCCATATTTCATATGCGGCTCCCTAAACTTCAAACACAGAAAATTCAAATTCTGCTCTATCAAGCTGTAGCTTCACACTGTGTGTCTCTCCTCTCCTCTCACCCCAATTAAGCAATAAAAACGCAAAGGGCAAAATCTATAGATTGTACCTCTCTGTATCCCACACAGTACCTAGCACAGAGCTCTAAAACACCTGTCGAATGAAGGAACAGGAAAGATCAACTTCAACTGCTCCAAAGTTGCAGTCCAAACAAAGCATGTCAGAGTGACATTCTTCCACGGAATGCTAGAAATTTTTAGGATACTATAATTCAAAGGCTGGGCACCAACCTGTATCTGGGAGAAGTCAGTTTTATCGACAATGGGTGAATGTCAGTCCTTAATCTTTGTCCTAATATTATCCTTCTGATACTTCAATCTGAAAGGCTGCTGGACTTGGAAAATATAAAATCTAGGTTCTAGCCCAAGTTTTTCCATTTCTTAACATTAAAAAATAGGAATAATAATATCTCAGATGCTGAGCTGTGACTATTGAATGAGTTGACAAATGCAAAAGTACCTGAGAAATTATAAAGTCTGATACAAATGCCTGTGTTCTTACTATAATCATATACACTTGGGTCAATGCATTTAAATCCTATAGTTAATAAATGGAAATAATAATAACGGTAATAATAATGAATAATAACAGTAAACTTTTATCTACTAATAATCTAATTTAACCTTCACACAAAATCCCTATGTGTTAGGTACTATCATTATCCTCATTATATAAGGAAACGCTGAGACTCAGTGAGGTCAAAGGGCGAGGTTAAGTTCACATAGTCAGTTACAGAGTTTGGACTCAAACCTAAGCAGTCTGGTTCCAGAGCCCTTACTAGTGCGTCATTCTGCTGCCCCCTAAAAGGAAAGCAGAGATTTTGTTCAATCTAGTTATGAAACAGCTGGTTAGAGAGTGAGACCATGGGCCATCTGATGGGTTCTATCCTGACCATTGTTTCTACACTATCTCCAGATGATCTCTTCTGCCCTTATTGCTTCAGCCATCACCTATGTGCTAACAGTATCCAATCCTCTGTTATCCTGGCCTCTAGACCTACCTAACCACTCAGTCATTCACTCAGCAAATACCTACTGAGCATCTACATGTCAGGCCTGAGCTAGATGGGAAATGGAGCACAAGCTAAATAAGAGACCTGATGGAGCTTACTTTATGCTGGGTAGAGAGAGGCAATAACTAAATACATTAATTAATGAATTCATTCAATTCTTTCATATAGGATTCCATTGCACGAATGCTTCAAGAATAAGCATCCAAAAGAGAGACCGTGTGGTAGAAGCTGTATGGCCTTTTCTAACACAGACTAAGTCAACAGAATCACTCCCCTCGTTCTATTCATTAAAAGTGAGTCACTAAGACCAACCCAGATTCAAGGGGAGGGGAATTACATCCCATTTTTTGATGGGAGGCATGTCAAAGAATTAGCTAATATACTTTAAAACGACCACACCAGCCATTTTTCCCAACTGTCAGGCGGATATGAGCATCTCAGCTCCCATAGTCAAATCTGGCAGCTTTAAATAAAGCTGCTCTGACGCCTCCACTAGAAACTCAACTACATTCGTTAAGGAACTCCTCTGGAACTCCAGGGAGCTGGCTCTGTTCATCCCTACCCAGTATAACCCTTTCCTTCCCTGCTCTGAGCTCACAGCCCCCACTCTCTCATCACACCACTGCCTCGACTCAAAGGATATTCCATATTCCAACCCATAACTATACAGAACTTTGTCTTTCTGGTCTCTCCATCTGGGTCAAAGGTTCCTAGAGAGTATTAAATATGTATTACGCATATCCTTTCTGAGTATTTTTCACAGCATTTTAAATGGCGCTATTCTCATAAATCATGGAATAGAGAAAAGGAGGAAGGAATTTTTCTCTACTGTCTAGGAATATCTGTCCTTCTAAGGCCCACTCTAACTTTCAAACTATATGAATGATAAGATACACATACACACACATTGTGTGGATCACTGCAAGTTATGTGAAATATGAGATTCTCAGACACCTGGAAAGTCCTTGAAGATCACCAAGGGTACAACCATCCTATTTTGTTCCTCAAGTTTTACAAACATTGTTTTATTTAATTCGCACAATAAATCCACGAGGAAAGTACTGTTATTAGGCCCATTTCTCTCATTAGAAAAATGAGGCTAAGCACATGATATTCCCGAGTTTATACCAGTCAGTAAATGGGAGCTCAATCTGGGTCTGCCTGACTCCAAATCCAGGACCCCACTAATGAGGAATGTCAGGTCCAGTGAGAGGCAGGGACTTGCCCAAGATTGGGATTTGAGCCTCCTGATTCCCAAAATAATGTTCTACTCATATAAGTAAGAAAAAAACTCTTTCCTCTCTAAATTCAAAATTAAAATCAGTTCATCCCCAATCTGAAGTTTCAGACCATATCTTTTGCCCTCTTTTTTATCCCCCTCTTGGACCTGAATTCAAATAATTGGGAAAGGGTGAAAGGGGGAAAAAATCATAGAAAGAGGAAATTCCAATAATACAACATCCTGCCACATGAAAAGGTCAAATGGTACTCTGTTTCAGTCTGTAATAGGCTACAATTTGAGCAATCCCAGCCATGAAATACCAGGCAATTTTCTGACCTTTTTAGCTGTGGCTCCAAGTGTTTTGATTTTTTGGGACGTTCTATATCTATATTTGAAGCTAACTGAAAAGAAAAGAAAAAAAAGTGTTTCGAGATACTCTGCTCTCAGGATATAAAATGTAGCCTACTGGTTGGTGTCTGTGGTGGACATTGGTTGCTGGTGCTTTGTTTGCTGTGTTTTGTTCTTGGCTGCCAAATATCCAAATGTCCTTCTTGTAACTGCAGATGTCCCTTCTTAGGAATCTTGGTAGAAGACAGGATCCACCTACCACTGTAGAAGCTGCAAAGGCAAGACACTCCTCTCCCAGCCTCCCTTGCAGCTAGAGTATAAGACCTGGGCTTGATTAATCACATGCCTCTACCCTGGACTTTAAATAAGGAACTAGTGACACAAATAAGTAGAAACAAAAAAGGCTCTATTCTGGAAGTAGAGCAACAATGACAGTAGAAAATTCCAGTTTCCAAAGACGTCAGAGTCAGGGAGAGCATCCTCTGCGCATTTTGGCAGTGCACACCATGGCCTCCAAAATTCTACACAGGACAGCAGTGTCTTCACAGATGGGTTCTTAGCAAGATTTGGGCAGCAATAGTTATTGCCGCCCGCTATCCCTTGTTTCTATCGATATTCTGAGCCTGGATCCCAGGGACTCTTTGAGCAAATCAGTGTCACTTTAATAAATTCCTTTCCTGTTTACATTAGCCAGAAGTAATTTTTTTTGCTTGAAACTAAGACCCTTGATACATCAAGGAGTAAAATTAAAGTGTAATAAAAATATTGGGTATGGAATGGGGTAGAATTTCTTATAAAAAATTATATTCAAATGTGCTTAATGAAAAAAATCGCTGACACAGATTCATATATAAAGGAAATGATACAGCTGCCTATTATCACATTTTCACAATTTGTAAAACAGGATCAAGATCTAGATTGATTTGCCACCCATATCCAGGTCTCCATCTAGATAACCTCTATTTTTGTCATGGATACCATTAATTTCCTCCTTATTCAAGCTTGAAACCCCACAAATATCTTCACCTCTTTCTTCTCCCTTATAGCCATTAACCAAATACTTTCTATTTTCCCAAATAATGACCTCTCAGGTCTCTTCCTGCCTTCAAACTGCCAGTGGCGAAACTTAATGCAGGAAATTAATATCACCTCTTACATGAATTAATGCCATAATTTTTTAACTGGCCTACCTGTCTCCAATGTGTCCTGCTCCAAATTAATTTTCCCAAGACGCTGTGCATCATCCCTCTCCAGATCAAAATCCTTCATGGCTGACCATCACCTGCAAAATAAAATCCAAACTGCTGAGCATGACATGAGCCTCCTCATGATCTGATACCTTCTTACCCTTCCAATTTGACTACTACATGTTTCTATATACTTATTATAATGGTATTTCATAAAGGAAAATATTTTTAAAGATAACATACTGATTTTTAATGCAATCAAGAGATATAATACATGCTTGAATAAAGAATACAGAAATTAACATTACAAAAAAAAGTTGCAAGAAGATTTTTATAGCTACAATTTATAATAACCAATACTAAAAATAACTGTCATGTTCAAAATGCTTATTATGTGCCAACGTTCTAAATGTCCTATTAGTATTGTATGTATTATATAAATATTACAGTGACTTTATAAGGTAGGTGTTATAGTTTCATTTACATGTGGGAAAACTGAAATGCTGAGGGGCTGAGCAATATATTCAAAATCATTAAGCCAATAAATACAGAGTGAAAATTCCAATGCCAAGATGTCAATTCTCAAATAAGAAGCACGTGTTCTTAAAGGCAGATTATTACAGAGATGGAGCAACTACATAAAGGTATAAGTGTTTATGTGATCTATGCTTTAATTCAATTGTAAAGGGAAAAATATTGTGAGCATCAATTTCCCAATGGGACCTTATTAACATCTTATAGACAATCAGTGTTCTATGCACAATAACTTAGAGAGCTGTTTTTTTTAAACCCACAGTAATTGTCTTCCCTTACAATAACAGAAAGCTTGTGGGGGGGGGACATATTCTCAGGCCCCACACTTCAGGAATGCTATTCCAGTGGGTCTGGCATGGAGTCAAGTACCATGCATTTTTATTAAGTACCTGGGTGTCACTCATGTAGCTGATGCACCTGGTCTATGACTCTAGCTTTGAGAAATCCTGAGATAGGTAATCAGTGTTGGGCATTGGTCATAAGACACGAGTTTTGTTTCTTCTGGCTCTGCCACTCACTTGTTGCATCACTTTAAATAATTATTTTATTGACCCTTAGTCGTAACATTTTTAAGTAAAGGAGAATGTAGTAGATGCTCTAACAAACACCACTCACCAATGTTCTATTCCAGGAAGATCAGAAAAGCATATCTCACATGTCAAATTGTTCAGTTGCTAATGCCTGCCCAAAGCTCTCTGTTCAGGAAGATTCTGAGGTCGTATTTCAGATCAATAGGAAAAATAAGATGATCATTCAGAGATGTGTGTCATGTATGTGTGAAGGAGACTGGAAACATGCACTCTGGGTATCCGTGTAGTCTCAACACAGGTCTGTTTTTCCCTTGTTCCAACAGACTATTCCTTTACTCATACTGTCTCCTTAACCTTAACCTTAACCTTACCGAAAGTATCTCTCTAGTCCTACTTCAAAGGCTCCATAAATACTGTCTTGTCACCCATTTCCACATCCCAATTTTTATAATTCTAACAAGTAATTGTTTCATTCTTCCTTGTAACACTGATAGTAGTTTATCTGCTTCTCTCTTCCTCAAAAGATCACTGAATGGTGGTGAGGCTGCAGTGAAATAACACATCTACAATGCCTTAGGAAAATAAATTAATTTAAAAATAAAATGCCTAGAACACAGTAGGAAAACAATTATTATTTACTGCAATCAACTCAGCTCGAACATTCTAGACTTCTATGGTGAAACTTCGTAAACAGTGGTGATGCGTGCAATAGACAAAAGATGCTCGGGAGAAAGCTGGGCATCAGCACCTTGGACAGCTCAGAAGGCTTTCTGGCGTCCCCGCTGCAGTTATGACACAAATCAAGGTATTTCCCAGACTCAATGGTCTGAAAGGATAACCAACGGTTTCTCTGCCTTACAATTATGGGATCTGCCAGTCCTCCAGAAAAGGGACATCCTTGTCTATTAGGGAGCTGTAATGTATGTCATGCTCTCACTAGCTCTCTCACTGCAGAATTACAATGAAGTTAATAATAATATTATTAACTAATGTTACCCCGATACATTTAATAAACAATAAATACATTTTTCTAAAAAGCCTAGGCTCTGAGTCATCCCTTGATTTTGAATCCTGGCTCCCCTGCTTACTAGCTGTAAGACATTAGACAAGTTGTGTGGTATCTTTGTGCCTCATTCACCTTCTCTGTTAGAGGGGAATGATTATAGAATTTAAGTGAACACAAAAAGATATATCTACATATAGTGCTTATAACAGCCTAGCACATAGCAAGTCCTCAGCAAATGTTAGCTATTACCTACCATATTTCCCTAAAAATAAGATCGGGTCTTATACTAATTGTTGCTCCAAAAGATGCATTAGGGCTTATTTTCAGGGGCTGTCTTATTTTTTCATGTACAACAATCTACATTTATTCATTTATTCATGTAAAAAAATCTACACTTATTCAAATACAGTCATGTCATCTTCTTCTGGAACATCGTCATAACTCTCCAAACCCTGAATTCCGGCTTGAATTTCTTGCTACTCCATTTCCTGTAGAACCAACGATTGGCCCCAATCTCTCATGTCCAGCAATAGAGCTCTCCTTACTTCTTGTCCACGTAGCCTGCTCATAGTGCCTTGGTGACACAGCTGTCAGTGATTTTAATCCCATGAATTCTTCACCCAAATCACGACCTCTTGCAGGCTAGGTTTCACAAAGTTTCCACACTGATTTCTCTCCATTCTATTTTCAATGTAGTCATTGATTTCCATGTGCAAATCATCCTTGAAGGACTTGTTTATTGCAATATCAAGAGTCTGGAGATAGGTAGTCATTCCTGCAGGAATCATTATTTGATCTATTCTTCTCCCTGCAAGGAAGTTCTTTATGTCTTTAGCATGGTGAATGCTGGCAGAATCCCAGACTAGCAGACCTCTTTGGCCACCTCGCAAAACAAGTGTCCACACTAAATTGACCCACTTCCTTATAACTGCTTGTGCGCACCACTGCTTTCGGTTTCAAGAACATAAATGCCTGAAACATGTTCAATCTTATCTTTCTTGCCCTTAGTGATGATTAGAGGTGGGGCTTTCTTTCCATCCAGAAGAATTACCAAAATACAGGTAACACATGCATTTTCGTAACCAGTGGAGGAAATGTAGATTGACGAGGCCCCCCTCTGATCAATTGTCGTTTGAGATCCTTGGCCTGTAAACACTGCAGTTTCATCCATAGCTATCATGTTGGAGACTTGGTATTTAGAAAGTCGATGCCATTAACAAAGGGCTTGAATGCAAGTGCACATTTAATAACTTCAGTATCTTCCAGCTTGAACAGTGTTGTCAATCTTAGAGACAGTTCATATCGCTGAAGGAATCCATCCAGCCAGTATTATGATGCTTTGAATTCTTTTGGGGATATTTCTAACTGGGGTGCCATTGCAAGGGCAAATGCTTGAATATCAGCCCTGAGCACAACCAAAGCCTTTGCTCTCCTGTCAGCAATCCATTCACAGATGATGTCTTCCACCTCAGGAAACAATGGTGGTCAACCTGATCCACTCTTGTGCATCTTAGCATTTCCCTCATCCACCTGTTGACTGAGGTTATCATACTCTGCTCGCCATTTTCGGACCATTCGGAGATCCAACTTCTTCTCTTTGCAGAAAGCCGTAAGATTCTTGCCCCGGGAGTCCTCCATGATTCCTTTCTTGTACTCGATGGAATAGCTCTTTCTTTTTGCACGCATCTTGTCGGAGGGTCAAAATATTATTCCCTTTAAATCTACTGTTAAATGAAGTGTTAATTGAAGACTTACGAGACAGGAGTGGCAACAAAAATGATTACCGTTAAGAATGATGGTCCACACAAAAGCAACAAAAAATTGCAGGCACCAAAATTCAGAAGATGTTTCTTTATTTCACACGAGTGCATTAAGTACGTCCATTACAACACATGACGTATTGAGTTATGAAGATTCATATTAGACACAGCTATGTCCATTCATTATCAAGTGCGCATGTTATTCATGCCTTGTGTCTGTACTCCTATTGGTCATTCGGCAATAAGTCTCAAGTTCATCTGTTTACATAGGCGTTTACCTCTCATCCAAAGGCACCCGCTTGGGTACTTACAAATACTTAATTATAATTTATATGTCATTTATTTTAAATATTAATGTCAATAATGTTATTTATGTATATTTAATTATATGTTAATATTATTACTTTATAATTCTATACATCTGTTGTGTGTTGCAACGGACGTACTAAATGCGTCCGACTGGCTGATGATCTTAACTGGGGCTTATTTTGGGGTAGGGCTTATATAACAAGCATCCTGAAAAATCATGCTAGGTCTTATTTTCCGGTTAGGTCTCATTTTGGGGAAAATACGGTCTTAGATGCCACCATTAAGACCACAGAATGGGTTCTCTCCTGGCCCTGCTGTGTGACCTCAAGAGAGGGCTTTTCCTTTTTCAAGTGTGAAACAACAGAGTTAGACCAGAGCAGCTATTTCTAACATGGAATCCACAAAACCTGAAATCTTTCATCTTGTGCCTCAATACATGTGTTGCTCTTTAACTTCTGTTCCTTTGTTCAGTCATCATTGGATGTGGTCAAGAGTCAGATTTGGAGGAGCCTGGAGATCCTGGACACCAAAACCCCAGCCCTTCAGTTCAGACCCCCTGACTTTAGTGTCCCAAACTTTGAATGAACAAAAAAAAGCATAAGGTCTTCTGTATCCCTCTGGCCCAGGTTTTCTGAGCTTTCTTCTGACCTAACTACAACCCCAACACTAACTGTTGAAGGAGGGGCCCTCGGAAAAGGGGTGAGGAGGCATGAGGCACCAGTATTCCTAGGCCGTTTCCCTGCTCTCTGAAATCTATCAGATCTTCCGTGGTCCCTCTAGCCATTCATTCAAATAATCCCAGATTGTTGCTTCAAGTAGTGGGACAGCCTGCATAGCCTTTCTACTGTGTCCTTCCTCCTGAGAGTTCCTGAAACAAAGCCGTGCAGCTGTCAGTCCCTGTGTACACACCTGCTTATGAGGTTTCCCTTTAATCCCCACCATCTTTGCCCAAGTGCTTTTAGACATGTTATGAACCCAAACAGTTTCCCAGCCCACCGCAGCTTCTAACATAAGATCTTTAAATCTCAAAATCACAGGATACCTCCTTATTAATAGCAGGGGATTTCAGCTCCACACAATGCTCTGGTAGGCTGCCAGCAATCCAAGTTTAACATTCTCCAGGGTGTGAAATTAAAAGGAAAAAAAAAAATCTTAAAAGCCTGAGAGTTTCTGTTCATTTGTACTGGAATTTTAACTCCCTTCTCTACACTTTCCATCAGCTGTAAGATCGCTGCTCTTCCAGGTCAGGATCAATGTTTTTAGTGCTTCTAGGGCTAATAATTATGTTTTACTCATCTGTATAGCTTTAGTGACTCATGTAAAATAAGTGCTTGTAGGAGATTGGATTATTGTTCAATACTATTCTCTTTCTCCTGTTCACTCCCATAGGAGGAGCATGTGTCATTGATGTTGAATTTGTCCATGTGTCTTGTCTGGCCAATAGGATGCTAACAATGTAAGACAACTGAGGCTGAAAATGTGCTCATGCAGCTGGACCTGTTCTCTTGGGCCACAGCCATAACCATGAGAAGAAAATTTCTAGGCTAGCTCGTTGGTCCCAGAAGGAGTATGAGAAATATGGTGAGAAGAACTCAGTGGCTTCTGCTGAGCCCAGCCTATATCACATTTGAAAAGTTAGTAGACATGACCCATAATTTGTTGTTATTTAATACCAGGTTAAGTAAAGGGACATTTTCCCATTTTGTTATATACTCTCTTTCCTTCACTGACCTTGTCTCCATCCCACAAATAAGAAAAAAGGCACCTTTTGAGAAGGGTTAGAACACGCTGGCTGGAGGAAAAAAAAATTATTTCTGCTGTAATAAAACTCTTCAGAATTTATAAAAACCAAGAATTCCCAATAAGCATATAATTGAACCTGTGTTTGCTACTGTGGTAAAACCGGACTGAAAATTAAAAATTCATTACCTCGTGCAGTTTACAGAAGCTATGTTTAAGCTCCTTGGAAAAGGTTCCCAATCCACTCAACGGAGCAAACATAACACAAAAATTACCAAACCAGGTCAGATCCCTAATCCCCTTCAGCACCAAGTTCTCTGAAACTTGAAAAAATAAATAAATAAATAAAGTTGTCCTTGATGAAAGGTTAGGTTGCAAGCAAAATACTCCTGGTTGCCCTTAATAAATCATCCTGAATCTGTCATTCAAGTAAGCTTCTGATAGAAGTATCGGGTAACAGACTTTCCCTATGCCACAAACAACCATTTAAAAAGAAAAAGATGGGCCGGCCCGGTGGCTCAGGTGGTTGGAGCTCCGTGCTCCTAACTCCGAAGGCTGCCGGTTCAATTCCCACATGGGCCAGTGGGCTCTCAACCACAAGGTTGCCAGTTCAATCCCTCGAGTCCTGCAAGGGATGGTGGGCAGCGCCCCCTGCAACTAAGATTGAACACGGCACCTTGATCTGAGCTGCCGCTGAGCTCCTGGATGGCTCAGTTGGTTGGAGTGCATCCTGTCAACCACAAGGTTGCTGGTTCGACTCCTACAAGGGATGGTGGGCTGTGCCCCCTGCAACTAGAAAACAGCAACTGGACCTGGAGCTGAGCTGTGCCCTCCACAACTAAGACTGAAAGGACAACAACTTGACTTGGAAAAAAGGCCTGGAAGTACACACTGTTCCCCAATAAAGTCCTGTTAAAAAAAAAAAAAAGACAAATCAAAAAAGCCACTGTTTTCAGATATTGGCAACTGGTGCGAGAACTGCAACAACATCTAACAGACAGGAAACTCGAGCTGTGCTGTGAAATTACCCCAGCAATACACCTTCTCCAGGGACGAACAATCTCCGAAATAAAGCACAATGAGCTAAAGACCAAGTGAAGCACACTGGTTCTGCTGAGCTGAAGTGACAAAGATCAAAAATTGGAGCAGCTGAAACAGCTGGAAACTGTAAGGCAGGGCAGTGAGAGAAGAGAACTGTAAGAGAAGGGCAACCCAGAAGTTCATGGTGGAGTTGTCCAAAAGGACTAGCCCAACGGCTACGTTCACATGCAGGGATGTAACTGTGCTTCCCTGAGACTGGTTGCTATGAGCTTAGGAATGGAAAAGCGATACTGGAGACCAATAGGCTGGAGGACACTGGGAATCCAGCTTGACTGAGTAGAAAGACCTACTCACAATTCATTAACTCCCTAGGCAACAAGCTGACATACCAGGAAGGTTTCCTCTTATGAGAAGGACGGTGTCTACTCTAACTAAACCCACCCAAACAAAGCTTTAAACCAAGTCCTGACTAGATCCATGGAGCAAACAGCTCAAAACCTGAGTCCCACCAAATTAGAGGGGCTTGTGCACTACCTCGGGATTTTCACAGATATGGCATAACAAACATAAGACCAAGTCTACACAATTATTAAGTGATCATCCTATAATTGACTGTCTTCTAAACAAAGAGAAACCATCTTCAGAGAAAGACTACAGAACCAGTCTGCAAAATATCATCAATGAGCAGTGTACCATAAAAAAAAATTATAAGATGTGAAAAAAATAATGTAACCATAGTGAAGAAAAATCAATCAAGAGAAATTGACACCTAGGTATTTACCCAATAGAAACGAAAACTTATATTCGCACAAAAACCTGTACACAAATGTTTAAAGCAGATCAATTCATTATCACCAAAAATTAAAACAACTCAAATGTCCTTCAATGGGTGAATGGATAGACAAATTTTTGCACATCCATCCAATAGAATACCACTCAGCAATAAAAAGAAATGAGGTATTGGATACTTACAACAACACGATGACTCTCAAAGGCATTATACTGAGAGAAAGAAACTAGTCTCAAGAGTTGCATACTACACAGTTCCATTTATATTACACTTGAGAAAAGGCAAAATTATAACTACAGAGACACAACAGAACAGTAGTTGTCAAAGTTTAGGGATGGGGGAGGATTTGACTACAACAAGATAGCACAAGAGAATTTTCTGGATGATGGACCATTCTACATCCTGATTAGGGGTGGGGTTTAGTCACAAGAATATATATATATATATATATATATATATATATATATATATATATATATATATATAACCATACACCAAAAATGTAAATTTTACTATATGTTAACTTTTTAAATAAAGCTGAAAGTCTGCAAGAAAATGGGACATAAAGGGAATATTACAAACATCTTTAATGAATTCAATAACAAAATTATCACACATCTGAACCAGTCAAAAAATAGGCAAAGCATATAAACAGACAATTCACAGAAAGGAAACACAAATTGCTCTTAAACATATAAAGATATGCTCAACCCTACCTCTCCACTCATTAGATTGGCAAAAATCAAAAAGACTGAATGTATGGTGTTGGTGAGGATTTGAGGTCAGTAGTTATGCTAATACATTGCTGGCAGGAAGTAAATTGGTGTAACCTTAGTGGAGGGAAAATTGGTAAATTCTATCAAAATGTGTTTTAAATGCATATGCCATTTCACCCAGCAATTCCACTCCCAAAAATTTATCCTACAGATATATTTGCACATATGTCAATGACCTATGAGCCAAATTATTTATCAAAGCCTTGTTTTTATTAGCAAAAGGTGGGGGAAGACCTAAATGCTCATGAACACTACATTAGTTAAACAAAACATGGTATACCATACACTGGAATACAATACAGCCATTAAAATGAAAGAGAGAGTGCTCAAGGTCTGAAATAAAATATTCTTAAATGAATATTGTTAAAGTGGAAAATGCAAGGAAAACAACACTCTGAGGTAAGCTACTATGTAAAAGAAAAAAAAGGGAAAAGATCCATAAATGGCATAAATTGTCTTTAGAATGATACACAAAAAACTGGTTAAATTTGTTGCCTCTGGAGAAGGGACCTGAATGGCTAGAGGATTGAGGGACAAGATGAAAATGTCTCACTGTACATTCTTTCATTTTATAATAAATTTTGATCGATGTGACTGAATGACCTATTCCCTAATAAATGAAACTTATAATTCATTGTAACCTTTTGGGAAACTGTCTTTTGGCCTCAGTTATTTGGAACCAACCCTTTATAACTGAAGGTGCTCACTGTGCTGTCATGATCTGCCCATGGGACAGAGACCAAGATCAGCCTGATCCCACCAGCCACACCTTTCCTTGTAAGGTTGCCTAGACCACTGTGACTCAAAGCCAAGCATGAACACAACCAAGTGCAAAATAAATGCTTCATGTCAAGGACACACGTGCATTGCCTGTTTCTTTATTCACAAAGTTTGGATTCCACAAAGGCTTATTTCCCCATTTTTTTAAATTAAACTGTGATGTTAATCATACTTTCTGATGGAGGAAATAGCCACTTTCAGGGTCTAATACAAGATAGTTTATATAAGCCCCTAAATTTTGCCCTGAAAAATGCCCTTTACATGAATCACCTCAATTTCAGCTTCAGTTATAATTCTTTGAGGTCGTGCAGCAAAGAATCTGGTTGGAATTTCAGATTGAAAGGAAGGAGGGAAGATAAACACAGCTTCAAGCACATGCGTGCACACACACACACACACACACACTTTCTAATATGAGGAAACTTAGAGAAGTCAAATTGCATAAGATGACATCATTAGTGGTACATCCAAGGTCTCCACATTCTGACACAGGCAGCTTGACTCCAAAGCTCACACCCTACCTATTACCCAACACCCCCTGTAACTGTGAAATCTTTGCACAGGAGAAAGTCTTAAGGTCCTCTAGTTAAATCTCCCAGTCACTGCGACATGCTTGACAAAAGCTACCCAGCCTCTGCTGAGTGACAGGGAGCCCATGATCTCCTGAGACATCCCATTCCATCACAAGACATCTCTAACTTTTGACAAAGCTGTTCTTTCTACAGTGCACAAACCATCTGCTTCACTGACACTCCCCTTTTCTCTCCTCTAGAGTGATACACATGGGTGTCTAATCCATCCATCACAGAACAGCCTTTCCAGTCTGGGGAGTCGGCTCTCCTGCCTTCTGTCACTTTGATCCTCTTCTGGCTGAGTCCTTAACCATCCCTATGGAAAGGCTCCAAGAATCCTCAAAATCTAAAAGATCCTCATTTCAAACCTCTTTGGGATATTTTTATATATAAATCAACCTTATGAGGCATAACTTATAAACAATAGAAAGTACAGGCTTTAAGTAGTACAGTTTAATGGGTTTTGACAACACGTACACACCTGTGAAACCCACACCCCTATCAAAATATAGACTATCTCCATCACCTCAAAAAGTTCTCTGATGTCCTCTCCCAGGGAATCCTCCTCCCACCCCCCACCCTAGGGAAACACTAGTCTCATTCCTATCACCGTAGCTCAGTTTTACCTATAATCACACAGTAAGTACTCTTTTGCATCTGGTCTCTTTGTTTTTAGGATTCATCATATTGTAAATTATAGTAATGTGTTCCATTTTTCTTGTTAGGTAGTATTCCATAGTAAGAATATATCACAACGTATTTATGCATTCTCCTGTTGATAGACTTTTGATTGTTTCCAGTTTGGGCTGTTTGAACAGAGTTGCTGTGAATATTCTTATACAAGTTTGGATGTATGTTTTCATTTCTCTTGGGTAAATACCAAGGAATGAAATAACTGGGTTCATGAGGGTAGATGTGTACTGAATTTTCAGGGAAATACAACTAAAACCACAGAGAGATACCACTTCAAACCCAGTAAAATAGGTATAATTAAAAAGACCGGGCTCAGGTGGTTGGCGCACCATGCTCCTAATGCCGAGATCACCGGTTCGATTCCCACATGGGACAGTGAGCTGCACCCTCTACAGCTAAGATTGTGAACAACAGCTCTCCCTGGAGCTGGGCTGCCGTGGGCTGCCATGGGCTGCTATGTGCTGCGGAAGGCTACCATGTGCCACAGTGAGGGGCCAGCAGCCAGCGAGAGCTGCTAACTAGCAACCAGCGACCGACTGCCTCAGCCAGGGGTAGCGCAAGGCTCATAATACCAGCACGGACCAGGGAGCTGTGTCCTACACAACTAGACTGAGAAACAATGGCTTGAACCGGAGTTGGGGTGGGGGAGGCGGCAGAAGAAAGGGGGGAAAAAAGATGCATGACCCCGAATGTTGGTGTGGATATGTACTCATGGTGTTGGTTGCATAGCTCCAAGTACAGTTATCTCCTCTGTTCTGGGCCCTCGGTATCCATTCATTAGTCCAGCTAGGAAAGTCCTGGCTCCTACTGAAGTGGCCATCAGATGACATACAAAAGACCTTCCACACTTACTCCTTGTTAACCTTATTCCATGGGACCTCTGTGTGCAAATGATTTTTCTAATCCAGATGCCGGACATCATATTCCAACATTAATGAACTTCATAACAAATTACACTTGTCCCCATGAAATCACTGTTTACCATCAAAGCAATCAAAAAAAGCATATAAGAAAAACCGAAATTACAATGTTTATAAAATATTTATGAAACAATGTCTTTAAAACAAAACAAAATTAAACCAAAAAAAAAAAAAAAACCTACAAAATAAGAAAAAGAGGAATGAAGGTGATTAGGAATAAGGAATACATTAACTGTACTTTAGTCTAGAAAACATTTCCTAAACACGATCAAATTTCCTATCACAACCGCTCTGTCAGGTAGGTGTTTGTATTGCCCTTATTTTGTGAATAAAGAGGCAAGTGCTGAAGATCACACGGCTAACAAGATATCAAATCATGACCTAAAACCAAGATGACGATTGCAGATCGTGTGATTTGTCTGCTACAGTGGCACATCTCACCCTGATTACTCTAAATATCCCATAAGTAACCCAAATCCATTTGACCAATTTCCAATAGACTTACTGAGGATTGCCTTTGGCCCCCATGTTATGGCCCTCGATGGTTAGAGTAGAAATATGATACATCTTTTGAGGCAGCTTGATGACCATTTCCTTACTGACAAAAGAGTCAAACGACTTCAGTACTGAACCTGCCTTGGCAATGACAAGCTCTAGAAGCTTGTGTAGAGATAATATGATAAGGAAGAAGAACATGAGATTTGGATCCAAAAAAAAGATGCGGGTGCAGCCAACTACTTACTGTGTGGCCTTGACAAAATTACTTCCCCTCTCTGAACCTTGGTTTCCCCATCTGTAAAATGAACTAATAATACCTATCTTGCAAAGCTGTTGTGAAGATTAAATGAGGTGACACGTAAATGGTCTGCAATAGTAGGGGCTCAAAGAATGGCATTCACATAATTATCATTATCATCATCATCATCAATATCATCAAGACTTATTACTGTCTCAAGGAGGGACTAGATGAAATTTAAGCTTATGCTCAGTTTGTCTGATATTCTTTGCTATTTTATGACTACATCTTCATATGTATAACTGAAAACTAGTTGTTTGGAAATTCCTTTGACCCCCAGTTTCCAAATAATTAAATGGTTACTATCTCTGAAATGGTTACACTCTCTGAAATGTTCATGTAGAAGTGTTTTCTTGACTCAGCCATGCCCTCATCCATTATAGCCAACCTACTGTGTGCCAGGCACTGTGTTAGACAGGGAATGAGCATCCAACGAACCCGACAATTATCCTGTTCAAAGAAATATACATATTTCTCCCTGTAGGGGGCACTAAGAAACCAGGGCAGAGCTTTCTAAAAGTACCAGGGCTCTTTTAATGTCTGTGAATATTTATCCACTCCCAACACTCACCATTCAGCTAAAAGGACTCACCAGAGAAGTTCCTAATTGTCCCACAGATTGCATGTTTTGTGAAAAGGAATTTCTAAAAACAGGCACTCGTTTGACAAAGCTACGTATTTGTTCAGATCAGAAGCTGTTCATAATGGGACCCATAAATGTAGAATTAATGAAACGGAAGTTGGATGTCAAGGCCAATACTAGTCTTAAACACACAACAACAGAGAATTCAGAAGTACATGTGTTACTTCTTTTCCAGGGGATGACAGGTGCGCCTTGCTCTGCACAGAGGACATCCTGAAGAACTGTGTGTGAATCGATTACGTCTTAAATCAAAGTCCACTTCAAATAACCTAAGGAAGCGACTCTTTAAAAGAAAACTATAGCAAATGCTTTTGCAACGCTAAAAATCATCTTGAAAAGAAGGATTCCTGAAATAAATTTCAAAAATCTAGACTTCTAGTAATATATCTAGTTCTAGGCTCATGTATCAAGGTCTCTTACTAAAGCAAGGTGTATATGTTCATTTTCTACAAAATTCCACTTAAACCTTTCAGGCGCATGGTTATTTATCCTTGTGGTCTGCAGCTACCAACGAAGTCCAAAAATAACTCATTTCTATTTCATTTCATTAAGCAGGCACATTATGAATATGAGGCAATAAATGGCAATTTTCATAAGATTTAGCTCTTTCAGACAATAAATTAACAGGAACTGAGTACCTGAAGGGTCAAATCAATGAACAACTCTTTTCTTAATTATGAAGGAATTGTGAGAAGAGAGCAACATGAAAAGGGCGTGGTGACAGGGCTGGGGAGAAAGGCCCAGCTTCCAGAACAGGAAATCTATTTGACGATCAATCTGCAAATTGTATTTTATTAAAAATGTAATTACCCATAAGACTCTTATCTGCAAAACTCACTGAAAGAATATTGACAGTTGGAGCTGTATTAGGGTCTCTTAGGTTATCACAGAGCCCTGGAAGCTTCTTTACCAGGTATAGAGTTTATGGAGGTTTTCTTCTCGAAAGGCATGGGGAAAAAACAGGAAGAAATTGTTTGATGACAACTCCTCAGGGCAGTTATCAGAAAAGGTGGGGGAGTGTGGGGTCTTGGGGTCCCTCCTTCGCCTCTTCTAAGCCCCTCTCCATTCCATTCCATGTCCTCAGCCCGCTTCATGGGTAAATAGAGCCCTGTGCTCCAAGCTTCCCATATTTGCTCTAATGTTCTGACATTATCTTTAAATTCTTAATAATTTTTTAACAAGGGGCCCCACATTTTCTTTTTTCACTGAGCCCCACAACTTACGTAGCCAGTCCGGCCAAGCCTACTAGGTCAAGATGGTAGAATACTGGTTTGAAGCTAGAATTCAGAGTGGGCTGCCTGGGTTCAAATCTTCCTTCTTCTTATGAGCTTTGTGACCTTGACTTTCTCATCTGCATAATGGGGATAACACTGGTCCCACTTCACAAGGTTGTTGTGAGAATTAAATGCGATAAGGGATGTAAAGCATGGAGAGTGAGTGAGCACTCCGTACCGGTGAGTCTCTTCGTGCCAAGGTAAATATACACGTGTATTATGAATGGGGAGAGAAGAGGGAGAAAGACTGCTGCCTGCCTGTGAAACGCAGCCTAATCTCCCAGGCGGGGTTCACTGGCCTCTCCCCTAGTCAGTGAAGCACACTGGGTACAGCATCACCCTTTCCATCCAAATACTGCACTTCCTAAACTCTGGATAGCCCTGGACCACTGTCAGGATTTTCACTCTGTCTACTGCTTTGAAACAAATAAATTTTAGACCAACTTTTATAAGTGAAATACTTTTACATTACCAATAAATGTTATATCACTACTGTAAATGGAAAACCAGTATCTCATATCAAAAAGAGAATGATATTGTAATAATTATGTATGGTGCCAGGTGGGTACTAGACTTGGGGTGGGAGGGTCACTTTGTAAATTATATAAATGCCTAACCATATGCTGTACATCTGGAACTAATATAATATTGAATGTCAACTGTAATTGAAAAAAACTTTAAAAATAAATTGAAAAGAAAGAGAAGGTTATTCACAACACTTAACATTTTGAAATGTTTCTTCACATACCACTAAAACCCTCTTAGGATGCCCCCAGGGGTGCCCACAGTAACCTTGTTTCCTCTCCCACCGGCTCTGAGCTCTCTAAGTGGAGCAGTGTGTTCTCATCTCTATTTCACCTGCTAGAGCACAGCACACCGTGAACAGCAGGTTCTCTGCAATGAATTGTTGAATGAATACTTGTTAACAAACTGATGAGTGACAGCCCCTTTGCAAAGATGCTAACACTGGTGGTGACTATCCTAAGGCCCTAAAACCTTCACATCCTAAAAGCAAGGAACTTCTCCAATGCACCACTTCTCAAAATGTGGACCGAGAGCCATCTACATCAGAATCACCCAGCCAGTTTGCTAAAAAGCGGATGTTCTTGCCCCAGTCTGAACCGAACTGAATCGGAACTGCACAGAAAGTATGGCCTGGTGAAAAGATTGTAGACATTGACATATAGTAGTTGTAGTAGCAGCAGCACTAAAACTAGCTAACAATTATTGTGTTCTGTATGTGTGCCAGAAATCATGCTAATCATTTTGCATATATTATCTCACTTAATCCACTTAGCAAGTCTGTGAGATGGGAACTTGCCAAAGTCACGGGCCCATTAAGAGGCAGGGGCAGGATTGAACCCAGGCAGCCTGACTCCAGAACTAAGAGTATAGTCTTAACCACCAGACTATACTCTTGGGCAGAGGGGAAGCTTCTGGAAAAAGGTCTTACCCATGGATCCTTTGGGTCTCGCCACATATTTTTCAGTTTATAAGCTAAGGCCTGCCTGCAGTGCAGTTATCCAAGCAGAAAGCATCACCAAAAAAAATCCTATTTTAGTTCATCATGTGCATTCAAACTGCATACTTACCAAAGTTGCCTGAATACGGTTGGAATAAGAAAGGGTCTTTTATTACAAAGGGCCTGGGGACTGTCATTACCTGGGAGAGCAAAGCTGCCCCTTTCAGAAGACCACACTGAGGAAGTCAGGACCGCTGACCTCCAAGGACTGCTAGAAGGTTTTCCTAAGCAAGCTGTCCCCACCTGAGCTAGTGAATTCCCTCGCCCTGCAGATGAACAAGCAGGGGCTCAATAATCACTGTCTGAATATTCTAGAGGAGATTTCTACCCCAGCTGGGGAATTAAAGTTCACCAGCTCCTGAGAGCTCTTCAAAATCTAACTGTCTAGGTTCTATGATTTTGCAAGTAGCAAAAAAGAAAATCAATTTAAAGCATTGTTTGAAATAGATGCATTTGTGTTCTGCTTTTGTATAAAAAGAGACAGAGAAAACTGCTGGCCGATGTTAGGAATCGTTAATGTCTCCGAAACACAAGAGAAGTACACACCAGATACAGGCATCGCTGGGCAGGCACCGGATTCATCACAAGTCAAAAGGAAAACAAAAATCCCACCATCGTGGAGATACTTAGGGCAGCATGCTTCCTGCGGAAGCCCCGATGTGGGGACTTACAGTTCAATTCCCAGTGGAAACACTGACCTTACCACAAGCTGGACACAATGCACATCTCTTGTTCCATACAATTATCACTCTTAATGACGGCAAGAACAATTTTTAAATAAACAAATAAAATTGTAATCCTGCCTGTTCTTGAGTTTCATGATTTAATTCAGCCAAAGGGAGGCGAGTTATCTTCGTCTAAACTAGATTGGTGATGGGCACTTCTTAAAGGTACAAATGTGTTGGGCAAAAGAGAAGGGTCAATTCTGAATTAGTCACCAAGAAGAGAAAGTCCTAGAATGTGTCCCTAAAATGTTCTCTGTCGCTGTGAGCTTTGTTTGGAATCCACATACAACGTGGACACTCATGAAAGAGGACTTCCAGAACTGCTTCAGAAAGTGGCAAGAACAATGGGATAAGTGTGTGTGAAGCGAGAAGTATTTTGAGGGGGATTAATGGCAATGTGTCTTTGACTGTAATAAATCTTTTTTATGTAAACATTCACTATGTTGTTTGATCACACCTCAGACAAGCCATGTTCCCAGGACTGCGCTAGGCTGGATGTTTCAATAGGATTCAAAGTCATTCTCTGGACAAACTGTCATGAATACTCAGCTCTTCCTTCTGTGCTATGAAGCATTTATGTGGCTCAAATAGCATCCTATTCATAGGTGACAATCATGGGCTTAGTTGTTTTTTTTTCCTTGTTAGTATTTTTGTCCACTTAGCTAGTTCTTTAGCTAGCTGCTGTGCTGCTGTTATTTTTTCCTCCTCTGCCATTTTCTCATTTGTTAGCTTGTTTTTGGTTTAACTCTTTGTGATATAAAACATTTAGTTATTTTACATAAATGAAATTATTTAGGAGGTATATTTTCTGAGACTTTAGCATTTCCTTCGGATCCCTTGGTCAAAGAATCCCATCTTCTCTGGATATAAAATCCTTTAGTCACAGCTAAGTTCTCATGAAACTCCTCAGGTCTTATTCACGTTCTTCTGATTTAGTTACTAAATTAAAACAAAAAAACTGAAAGTAACTTGATTTATGTCCTTTAAAACAACCTCTCTTCTTTTGTTTTCTCTAATTTTCTGTTTGGAAGCTTGTCCCCAAAATTAAAATCCTCACCAAGGTTTGTGTCTTGACATAGATTCTATTTAAGGTTTGCCTGAAAAAACCTGGGAAACACTCATTTTCCATTCAAGTGTTTTTCAGATTTGGAAAGTTTCCTTCTGTTGTTCCTTCAGTCATTGCTTACAATCTGCAAAAACCTTTAGGTTTTGCCAGTTCTTTGGGTCTTCATTTCCTTATGAGGGCCCCCCTTGTTACATAAAACTTCTATTAAATACATTTGTATACTCTTTTCCTGTTATACTGTCTTGTGTAAGTTTAATTAAGTTCAGCCCAAAAATCTCTAAGAGAGTGGTGGTAAGATTTTTGCCCCCCTACAAGCTAAAGGTTGCAAATGCAAATGTCTGGGGGGGGGGGCTGAAAACCAAGAAAGCAGAGGGACTTATGTCCTGACTAAAGGGGCCACTACTTCAGCTCTAGTTGGAAATCCGGATGTTTCAGCAATAAATCCAAATGTTTACATGCTAACAACTAATTTGTAAATTTTTAAAACTTGGCACAAGCCACACAACATACATACGGGGACGAGATTCAGTCTGGGGGCTGCTTCCTAATATTCTGAGTTAACCAACCCTGCTGAACTGGATTTTTTTTTTTAAGTAGACCCAATAGATGCGCCCCTCACAGCTTAGGGGAAAACAGCCTCATAGTAGGAATTCTGAGAAGAGGCTTGAGCATCAAAGGTGGGAGGTGGAGTTTGGATTGCAAAATATTTCTGGTCCCTTCCTATCTCAGATCAAAGTTTCCTTGAGTCTCACTCCAGTTGAGAATCTCCCATCCACACCACCTACCACTTACTAGTCTTCCTGCCCCTACCCTGCAGTTATCCTTAGGGACCAATATTAATTAATCCCATGTGGTGTCTTCTTCTAGAAAGTACTTCTCTACAACTTTTCTTTGAACCCTATTATTTTTCACTCTGGGTATTATCCTATTAACACGTAATCAATATAAATTTATTAATACATTTTTTTTAATATCAAGCCCTCAAAATTATCTCCTTGCAGATTTTCTCTGTGTTTTTTTTTCCTTGCCAGCTCTGGAATTAGCTTTTTGATAAAATACAGAGGGTGCCCAAAAAAATGCATACACATTTTAAGAAAGGGAAACTGTATTAAAATTGTAATATTCAATATATACCGATAACAAAAGATGAATACAAGTCATGTGTATACATTTTGATGGCACCCCCGGTATTTATTAAAGTGAAAAGTATTTTTTCTGTAATTTTATACAAGAATGAACTTTCCAATTATCCATTTTCCATAAAGAATGAAGAAGATTTCCACTTTCAGTTTCCCATCAAACCAGGATCTGAGTCCCAAATGCTAATTTGCCAGCCGGGGTCCCAGCTGTGGAAGCCTGGGACAGTTAGCACTTTCCATGGTTACCGGATGTCTCTGGCCCCACCTGCTGGCCACTCGGTGCATATGTCAGACACAGTGAACCCAAGATGAATGTCCCTGAAGGTGAAACAGAATCCACTAGCCTTGAAGAGCAGAACTATCTTGAAGGCCAACACTCAAAGGCTCAGGTGGATAGGACAGGAAGTTCTTCCCAAGAATACCTCCTCTCTGCTCATCCTTCCTCTGCTTTGTAGGGTCAAACTTTCTTTTTTAAGTAAATGTAGGTGCTGTGCTGTGTGTGGTAGAACAACCACAACTATGACATCACTGTCACCATCACTTTCGCCACTACACGGCCTGCACTTCATGACCTCACAACCGTCCCAAAATGGAAGGAGCAACACTGCGAGGACAGAGACTTGTGTCCAGTTCCTCAAAGACCACCCTTCAGCCATGTCACCCTGATAAAGGAACTTCTCCCTGTGGTACCTTTAGTGAGGGATAGCTCACTAAACACTAAAGCCTTCTCCAGCTCTACAATAATCCTATGAAGCTAGGAACATTACCATCTCGGCTTCCAGTTACCATCCCAACCCTTGCTGTCCAACGTGGAAGCCACCAGCCAGGTATGACTACTATGAACTTGAACTATAGCCAACCCAATCTGGGGTGTGCTGTAAATGTAAACTGCACCCTGAATTTCAAAGACTTAGTACGAAAAAAACAATATCAAATATCACATTCATAATTTCTATATTGACTATACGTTGATATGATAATATTTTGAATATATTGGGTTAAGTAAAATGTTACTGAAGTTAATTTCACCAGTTTGTTTGCTTTTTTTTTTTTTCATGTCATAAAAGAAAATTTTATTTCTTAATATTTAAATCTCACTTCTGTTATTGTATATATACTGGATAGTTGTAAATTGCATATTTGGCTCAGGTCACATTCTCATTGGATAGCACTTGTTTAATACGTAGTTGAATGTTTAAAGCCCACAGTCACCTTACATATCTGCAGAAGAAGAGTACCTCTGTCTCTAGGATCTTTTTTTTTTTTTTTTTTGTCCTTTTTTGTACGAGTCTCCATGATAAATAAAAATAGCTGGTTCTCCTGCTCATAAGATGGTCACTTTTGTCTGTCAGCCCCTTAGAATCTTGATGGCCTCCCTGGAGCGAGAGCCAGCCTGCCAAGGAAATCTTGTGAAAGCTTCTCCAAGAGACATCCTAAAGAGGCGTGAGGTATACTGGAAAGAGCTCTAGTCCAGAGATATAAGTATAGGGGGCCAGCAGCAATTCAAGAAGAACTATAGAAGAGCAATAAATACGCCTATGAAAAACGTTCTCTCATGCTGGTAAGCAAAGAAATGGAAATTACAACATGAGGTTTCGTTTATAGCCCATCAGGACAAAGACTTTTTCTTAAATTATAGTCAGTAAGCAAGGGTGTATGGAAATCAGTACATTTATTCCCTGCCTGGCGGAGTGGAAGTTTACACAGCCTTTCTAGGGAATAACTTAACAATACGGAAAAGCAGCCTTAATTCTGAGCGTGCCCTCTGATCCAGCAATTTCACTGCTAGTGATTTTTTTAAGGCAATCTCATTGCTTTGCACAGTGACTGCTGTGTAGGGGCATTCATTATTTTGAGAATTATAACAAAAATAACACTAAACTGAGGAACTTTTTAAATGGAGCATATTGAGAAAATGGAAAAGGATATTGTCATTAAAAATGATGTTACAAAATACTTAATGGTAAACTCCTTCTTCCATAGGCCTTCACTTGGTTTTAGGATGAAGCCCCAGTCCATACATGGCCCTGGAGATCTGGGCCTGCCTCCCTCTCCAGTTTCACCTCCTGCCAGGCTCCCCCCACCCCCCTTGCTCACCTCCCCACTAGCCACAGGGGCTGTGTTTCAGCCCCATAACCCTGGAAGCACGTGCTGGCTCTGGGCCTTCGTTCATATTACGCAGATTGAATGCTGCCTGCACTCTGACCCCACTCTTTCTTCTGACAAAGCCCTGTTCATCCTATAGAACTTGGTGCCGAGTGCCACATCCCCAGAAAACCATTCCCTAACCCCTCAATCTAAATCAGGTGCCCTTATTTCCTACCTCCCAGCATCTTCTCTTTTTCCTCCCCGTGACTTATCAGAGTCTCTGACTCTGCATGTATTACTGTGATTATTTGTTGAATGCCAGTCTACCCACTGACTATAGGACTTAGATCACACCTGTATACAGGAGACACTCTATAAATGCATACTGAATATATAAAGATATTCTAATTAAGTAAAAGGCAGGTTATAGTGAAATAAATCAGACAGACAACTACTGCATAATCTCACTTGTGTGTGGAATCTTAAAAACAAAAACAAAAACAGAACTCAAAGACACAGAACAGACTGGTGGTTGCCAGAGGCAGGGGGTAGTGGGTGAGCAAAATGGGTCAAGTTGGTCAAAATAAAATAAACAAGTGCTGGGGATGTAACGTATAGCATGGTGACTATAGTTGATAACACTGTGTTGTATATTTAAACATTGCTAAGAGTAGATCTTTAAAAATCTCATCACAAGGAAAAAAATTTGTAACTATGTGTGGTAATGGATGTTAACTAGACTTATTGAGGCAATTAATTTGCAATATATACAAATATCGAATCACCTGAAAATAATATAATGCTATATGACATTATATCTTTAAAAAAGCAGATTATAAAATGGTATGTTTAATAGAATTCCAATATCAATTAAAATGTGCATATGGATTAATTGTAACATATCTGGGCATAGAAATAAAACAGACCAGAAGAAAACTCAAGCAGTTAACAGCTACTAACTTTGTGTCATGATTTCACTTTTCTTCTTTTATCCAAACTTTCTACAGGGAACATATCTAACTTTCAAAATCAGGAGAAAATTTATTTTAAAAATAATAATAATAACTAAAGCCCCAGGTTTGAGTCTCCACTCTCCATAATAGTTTGATCTTGAGAAACCTCAGCTCTTCACAGCTTCTTCATTATAAATGGGATGAGGATACTTCCCCTGAACTATCATAGAAGAATTAATAGACTAATATAAAGTTTTGTGCATATTTCAGTAATTATTGTGGGTGTTTGGGGACATCAGATGCAAACACCATGTAGGGTCATATGTATTTGCCTAGGTCTTGAATAATTTGCAAATACTACAAGGAGATGACCGTGGAGTAACTGGAACCAGTGCCTTTGGACTGGCTATTGACAGTGGTCACCGTCTGAGGTGAGAGTTGGAGGCTTCTGGAATGCAGGAGGAGAGCCACTACTGGGAGAGAAGTAGGAGGAAATTCACAGGAACAGGGACATCTCCCTCCTTTCCCTGAGACCAAATGCTGGGAGACAGGAGTCCCACAGAACACCAGTGAGTTCCCAGCAGGAGTGAGAAAGGTGTAAGTTAACATATGAAGTTATTGGGAGAGATGGCATTTTTGTGTGTGTGCTGAATAATTCAACTTGGTGGACTGTCTGTATTCTCTTGGCAAAATAAAAACAGTGATTATGGACAACCTCTTCAACCTTTCTCCTGCTGAATGCAACTTCAGAGAATAAGTGTTTTGGCGCTGGTGGAAGACAGCAGCTCGTTCAGTTTATTCCATAAATATTTATTGCTCATTTATAATGTGTTAGGCCCTGTGCTAGGAGCAGAAGCTGAAACACAAGAACAAGACACACTGCCTGCTTTCAAACAGCACATGATCTAGTTAGTATGACCTTCTGGTCATGCGTTCTCTCGACCTCCCCCAGCACTGCCCACTTCATGATTCTGCTCTGTCCTTACTGTACTCATTTCAGCGTCCACGTACATTGAAGCCTGTCTCCATGAGCCTATAATATCCTGGAAGACACAGATTCTACTTTGAATCTGTATCTGTAGCACGAGTCTGTTATATGTGGTTCTCAATGAACAAATGGTTTAATTGTCTGAATAATTTCCTAAGCAAATGCCAATAAAAGAGTGAAGATCATCTAGAAAGTAAATGTTCAGCGAGATTTCGTGTTTTGCAAACTCAATAGAGATGTGTCCTATCTGTGTGTGCGTCCTTTCTAGGGTAAATAGATGGCAGAGAAAAAAGACCGGTACAGGAAATAGGGAGCTGTTGCTTCAAGGCTTTCTCTGATACAGATAGATGTTTCGGTGTTGACCCTTCTGATCAGTGCCTCAGGGAAGTCCACAGCTTACAGAGTTCCAGCAGACTAAGAGTTCCTCCTCAGAGAAGTAACTGCATTTTTTGAAAGCTACCATCAAAAACATAGGTCATCCCTACCCCCAATTATCTTACCAGAAGGTGTAAAACTGGCCAAGACTGGTACACGCAGTAACTTATGTCATCAAGAAGTATCCAGAATGGTGAGGACCATATCCTGAAAAACATGGAGAGAAATTGGAGATGGTTACCTCAGAAGAGACAAAATTCAGGGGACATGTAACAGCTAACTGAAAATATCAGAATGACCAGGCTACAGAAAAGAGGTGATACTTTTTCTTTATGACTCCCAAGGTCAAAGTGGGGCTAGAGGGTGGCCCAGTCTTGACTCAATAGAAGAGGCACATGTCAAAGAATTACAATAAACATTGAAAGTTTGTAACTCAAGGTCAAAGGCAGTATCACAGAAGAGAACGGGCCTTTGAAATGCTGCTTTTAAAGTTTACAAAAAACAAATTGCTGCATATACATGCTGAGGACACATAACAATCATTTTGTTCCCTATCTACCAGGAAAGAATGCTAAATCTAACATCCTATAAGAATGCTCTCCTCCAGTAGCTGGACTCACGACGCTCTGAATGAGTCTTGGCTTTTCAGCAACTTGCCCTGCTCATAACGGCTCTACTTACCTTGAATGCCCTTTTGACCTGTTCAAGTCTACAAGGTCCAGCTAACACCTCGCTAAAGAAGTGTCCAGGGCCGGCTCGGTGGCTCAGGCGGTTGGAGCTCTGTGCTCCTAACTCCGAAGGCTGCCGATTCGATTCCCACATGGGCCAGTGGGCTCTCAACCACAAGGTTGCTGGTTCAACTCCTCGAATCCTGCAAGGGATGGTGGGCTCTACCCCCTGCAACTAAGATTGAACATGGCACCTTGAGCTGAGCTGCCGCTGAGCTCCCGCATGGCTCAGTTGGTTGGAGCGCGTCCTCTCAGCCACAAGGTTGCCGGCTGGACTCCCACAAGGGATGGTGGGCTGTGACCCCTGCAACTAGCAATGGGCAACTGGACCTGGAGCTGAGCTGCGCCCTCTACAAATAAGACTGAAAGGACAACAACTTGAAGCTGAATGGCACCCTCCACAACTAAGATTGAAAGGACAACAACTTAACTTGGGGAAAAAAAAAAGTCCTGGAAGTACACACTGTTCCCCAATAAAGTCCTGTTCCCTTAAAAAAAAGAAAAGAAGTGTCCATAGATGACTGCAGCCACAACTATCCTTCCATCCCTGAAAGCTCTCATTACTGGGGTCACACTACTTGACCTCTTTAGACTTATCGCTTCACCTGTTCAAGTAGTTATGTTTGGCCCTCCCGTTAGACTCTAGTCTCCTCAAAGGAAGATGCTATATGCTTCTGATCCACAGTCTCTTGCATTTAACAGGCCCTCAGCACATGTCCACAGATCTGGTGCTGCTGGATTCAAGCCAGAGAATGGAGGGAACCCATTCTGTCAAGGTCTTGGAAAACATCTGTGTGTTTTTCAGCACAGCATTTGCCATCCATCACAGAGGAGATTGAAACAGAACGAAGTCAAGTAAAGTACAAGGTCATTTGCAGGAGTCCCAGCAACTCCACTCCCCAAGGTTGGAATGTCCTCTTCCTCTCTCCAAACAGCAGACCAGATGGTCTCCTAAATCTTGGCTTTCATGGTTTAACTCTAATTACAATGTTAGTTAGCAATGAGTTTGGTGATTCAAAATCACTAGTAGATTCTTGCCAGGAACTCGAGGTTTTTTTTCTGCTCTCACTGAGAACAGGGTGGCTTTGGCATCGGCCTTGCTCTTGTTTTCTGTATTAAACTTGCTTAGTTGTTTAGAAAATGGAAAGACCCCCAAACATAGCTGAAAGCAACATGCACTCCAGGAGACAGAGGTAGCAGCAGCCAGGCGGCTAAGCAGCCTCCAGGGATATTGCAGTGAAATTGAGAGACACACATCAGGAAATGCTCCTTGATTGTGCACATGCCACGTGCCAGGTGCTGAACTCAGAGATGCATGTGTTTGCCTGGATGGTTTGCAGATGTGTTTGAGAAGAGAGCCTTAAAAGTAAGTCCTTGGAATAGTAAATGTTGGAAAGAACTTTTCAAAGTCATCTGATCCAGACCCTTCCAAATGCACAAACCCAAGTTCTGTTCAAACATTTCCCATAAAGGAAATTCATGACTGAGAGGCAGTCTATTTGGGGACCGTTATTATTAGAGTTTGCTTTCCCTAAAACGTTCAGCACCTCACTTTCAACTCCCACTTATTGGTTCTTGTTAGATTCTCTGAAGCTAAGCATAAAAAAGGGGCCTCCACATCCATGGGATAATTCTTTTCAAACAATTAAGGAAACTCTCAACACCCCTTAAATCTTTATTTCTTTAAATATCCCAAGTACTTAACTGCTCATTACTTGATTTAATCTCAAATTTCTGCACTTAGCCTACCTATATCTTTCCCTTGGGGAATCTGTTCCCTGCCAGAGCCCTGCTGAATCAGCTTGACCGGGTTCCAAACCACATGACTCTACCTCCTACTTTCACTTGATTGGTCCAGGGGTGGACAGCTGGCATAAGCACAGCCATCCACTGGCATCCTGTAACATCAGTCTAGCAAGAAAAAAATGAGCTAAGCCAATCGGGTTGCTCTCCTAAAAACTGGAAACTAGCTGAGAGACTGTTGTCATTTAACTGTGGGCTGCTGAGCTGTGGAAGGTTTTGAAACCCAAGATTCCTAGGCAAAGGGAGATATACCCAGACTATGGCTTAAGGTGGCAGGCAGCAAGGAGCTCGGAAATGAAGAAAAGGGGCTTAGAGCCAGGGTCAGAGGTTGAGAACTCAATGCAATACCGAGATGTTTCAAAAGTCCCTTCCCAAAAAGTGACAGTTCGCTTCATGCTAAGTTGGCAACATGAAAGTTGGATTGTATAGAAACATATTTGATACCACCTTGAAACGTTTCAAGGCACCTGTGACTTCATATCCTTTCTATCCATTTCATTTATTTTAAGCTAACTGTGGCATTCAGAAAGCTTGATGGCAAAACTGCATTCATCCATTTTTGGTTTCTTTGTGAGGGAGGAGAGGTGGGGGTGGGGGTGTCCTTGTGTGAGAAACCAGCAACCAAATGAGTCCATAGAG
Organism: Rhinolophus sinicus; assembly: GCF_036562045.2. Taxonomy (NCBI): domain Eukaryota; kingdom Metazoa; phylum Chordata; class Mammalia; order Chiroptera; family Rhinolophidae; genus Rhinolophus; species Rhinolophus sinicus. The sequence goes on along the minus strand of NC_133759.1, from coordinate 92,702,771 downwards.
CTGAAGGTGGAGGTGAGGTCATAACATAAACCGCATCAAAAACGTCAGCTGTAGTTTGACCAGCAGAAGGTAGTGGTGAGCATGTGTTGGAACTTCAGGCGGGGTCTTCATGTGGTTGGGCTGGGACTACTACACTCCTCCCTGAACCAGGAGTTTTGAAATATTGCTACTTTGCTTTGGCCAACTGAAAAGATGTACCCTCCCAATGTGACAGAGCCCACATGAACTTGTGGAAAAATCCAGAAGTCAAAGTTCTGCTTCAGCCAGCCTAGAACCCAGACCTTGCACCAAAGACTACAGTTTATTCTAATCCATAGCCAACTTTCTATCTCCCTGGGTGGAGGCATTCAATGAAGTCAAAACAGATTGTCAGAGATTCTTCACCTCTGGATTCAAAGATTGCTCACTGAAAAATCAGCCACAGTCATTGAAAATGATCAACCTTATTTTATCACCCAATAAACTGTCTCTTGTGGGAACAAATGTTTGACAACCTTACTGTCCACACAAAAGATCATGAAACAGAGCTACGGTGGAGGCAGGGAAATGGGGGATGTGTATAGGGAAGAGAAGAGGAGGCATGTCAGAGGTAGGAATTACAATATTTGATGCCTACGTATAGCAATTGAGAAAGACACAGAACAAAGATAGGACATTCACTCAATCAACAATCATGCACCATGTGCCGCTAGGAACTCAACATTGTCCTGGGCGTGGAGGTTACAGCTGTGAAGACCTCACGTCTCTGGAAGACGGTACAGACACGTGAGTAGGAAATTACAACAAAGTGAGGGAAACAGATGATGCTGTGGAAACAACTAGAATGAGAATTCTAACACAGGTGGAAGATATCAGGAAAGATTTCCGAGAGGAATCAAATATGGAAGTTCAGACCTAGTAGAGGAACTGTATAAAAATCAGCCATGTGAATGGGAGATCACAAGAGTGACCCAAGGCATGTGCTCTGTGGCAGACTTTGCAGGTTCAAATCCTGACTCTGCCATTTGCCAGTGTGTGTCTTTAAGCAAGTTACTAGTTCACTTTGGGTCTCATCGCACTTATCCATTGTGGTGATAATAATCCCTTCTGCATAGGGCTGTGCTGAGGACCAAATTAAATAAACGAAGCTCTTGGCACAGTGACTGGCACATGACAAGTGCTAAGTGAATGGTAGCACTTTATTATTAAGGAATTCTTCTATACATGAGCATGTATCAGCATGTGCAAAGACTCAAAGGTAAGAAAGAACATGGCAGGTTCAAGGGAAGTAGTTCAGTGTTGCCGGAGTGAACAATGTGTATTGGGGAGATGGTAAATAATGAGTCTGGAGAGGGAAGCAAAAATCAGGGAGGCCGTTTAATATGACTTAGATGGACAACAGGGCACAGTGATGTCATCAGCAAGACCCAGACTGGGAGAAAAATACAGAGCACTCTTCTGGGGACTAAAGTCACAGTGATTACTTGACAACCATCTTATGACCATTTTCCTAGGGGACATGATGTTCCAGAGGGAAAACGCAATGGAGATGAGATTCAAAAGAGGTACAAATGCCAGGTCAGTGGGTGAGAAGCAGCCAGGGGACCAGGAGTGTAAATAACAAGGGAGCCAAGTCTTTGGACAAAAGCTCTTAGAGCAGGAATAAGGCCCATTCGAACGACATGGCAGAACGGAAGGGCACTTTCGGAGCACCCCACTTCTGACCTTGCCACTTGTTCACACGTGATAAAGCCACTCCCTTCCTCCACGTCTTAGTAAATGGAAGGGGTGGCCCAGATGGTCCATACTCAACCTAGGAATCATGAAAACGCCAACAGGGAGTCACGATCGATTCTCTACATACTGTTTGAAGAGCCCAAGGCAACACTACTTCTTTCAAGCTGATCCAGAGCTCCAGTGGGCATTGCACACTTTTAATGGATCCAGCATCACTGGGCGAATAAATTATTAATACCTTATTAAATGCTGCTTGGTCTTTTTAAAAATAGATAAAAGAGGGGTGCTGGTAATGAAGACGTTCGACAACACTGGACCAAATGGTTTCAAAAGGCCATTCTGGCTATAACATTCCAGAATCTTACTTTCACCTACTATCAGCTATCTGGTCTTTAAAAACGTGGGATTCAGAGTCAGACAGGCCTGGGTTCACATCTCAGCTCTGGCACTGGCTAACTGAATGACCACGCCCAAATTACTTCATTCTATAAACCTCAACTTTGTAATAACTAAATTGAGATTGAAGTAGCATTTTCCTAACAGAGTTGTTGAAAGGAGTGAGGTCATGCAAACTTCAGTCATTGGTGTATGCCTTCCTGATCTTTGCCATATTTACATAAAACTTGAAATATTAGTTACGTAGCAATTTTCTTTAAATCAGTCCATGTTTTCCTCCCTTATGTTAATGTACTTTGCCAGGAAATTTGATATTGGTACCATAAATGGACAACCAGTATCACCGTAAATCGAGAGTAACCATAAGAACAAGGCCAATAAAAATCGTATTGAAAATTTTGTCTAGATAAATAACAATTAAAATTGGTTAAATTCTAGCTAAGCACTAATTCCTGCTGAAGGCGCTGTGCCTGAGGCTGCCCTCTCTTTGCTAAAACAGAGATTAGCATGTATAAGAATAGGGTTAAAAATGGCAACTTCAAAAAGGCTTTCTCTGTGAAGTAACCAGAAAGCTGGAAAGAGAATTAAAAAGGAAACTCTACATGTGATTCAGTGTTATTCAATGCCTCCTCAACTGCGTACCACCTAAAATAATCTGTCATGACACATATGCCACATTTGGGGTACACTGAGATAACATATTAAAGCACCTGTCACAGGTTTGCTATGAAGCAACAGGGGAGGTGCTTGTTTTTGTTCCTATTGTTAAGGGAGCCACGCCACTGGGCCCTGACACAGGCCCCTGCCCACCACCTCCCACACTGGATGCTGACAGCCTGGCCATGGCCCTGCAGAAGTCTCCAGAAGTGGCACTGTCACTCCTTCCTGTAGTTTCAGGACCACCTTAGTCAATTCCTCCTCCATAGTACATCTTCAATTCACCCCTTTCTGTCCATTTCCATAATAACCACCCATCCTGTGGGCCTGGTTTCTAGATCAACCTACTCTGCCTCCTTACCCTTCAAGATTTGGCTGGAAACACTGCTCTGAGAAGCCTTTCCTGACACCTCCCCGCGACGCCAGCCAAAGGCAACAGCCCTCTTCACTGTGCTCCCTGAACTGCCTGCACACGCTTCTGTTGTAGGAAGTACCTTTGTATATCGCAGTATCCTGTTTGCGTCTGCCTCCCCGACTCAAGCATCAATTTCTAGATGCCAGGGACTACATTCAGTTTACCTGTATCACTTAGCTCATAACAGATACTCAATTTTGTTTCCATATATGGATGAAGAATGGTCAGAAGGATGGTTGGATGGAGGGAAGGGAAAGAGGGAGGGAGGGAGGGAGGGAGGGAGGGAGGGAGGGAGGGAGGGAGGGAGGGAGGGAGGCGGAAGGGAGGGAGGAATGGAGGGCCTGACAATGGTAGACCACATTGTTTCCGCCTTCCTGATTTCCTAAGACAGAAGAAACACAAGGTAATTCAGGCAGAGCTGGCTTCATTCCCTCCTGTCCAATTTCTGTACACCCCCTTCACACACCATCCATGGCATTCTCCTCATCTTACAAATGCCAAAGGACTCTAGCCTTCACAGAAACTACCTTGGCTCCTCGCCAGAAAACAAACAAGCCTAAGAAAAAAGGAAAATAAATAAATAACAACTGTGACGTCTCGGACTTTGAGGTCTGGGGAATGAATTCCAAATGGGAGCTGAACTCAAAACCAAATGTTTGGCTTTCAGTGAGGGCCGCTCCTTGGCTGAAAGCCTCAGCCTCCTCCTCAGACCACTTAGAAAATGTCGGCCCAGAGCTCTTCCTGAGAACTGCTGTCTCCCCCACACCTTCCTTAGACAAGGAAGAAATTACGGCGGAGAGAAAACAATCAAACTCTCTACCTACTACCTCAAAGCTGTCTGTGGTTGGTATTTTTCTACCTTGGGAACTTCCCAAATAGTTCCCGGGGAATTAGACTGTGTTTAGAAAGAGTTGACTCAAACCAGCATATTAACACCTGCCTGTATGTCTCACACACACACACACACACACACACACACACACTCAGACTTTTAACCTGGTGGCTCTCTGCTGTGCGATTCCACAGGAATTTATGTCTGACAGTGTGTAGCCACTTATGTGCCCTGAGCCTGGGGACAAGATAAGCTCCCAGGGAGAGGATGTGGTCGACAAGAACGGCCGAGGAGGCTCTGAGGAGAGCGAGGAGACCCCGGGGAAAATGCATGAAGCAAAGGAAAATATTTCCCATGCACCTGACTCAGCGAGAGTAAACTCCTGGAGAAATGCTAACAATGCTGCTCCCTGACAAGAGTGGGAAGCTCTTCACCTGCTCCTCTCTCCTCCTTAAAACATCTCCTCAGACCATGCACTGAAAAGCCAGGTTTGAGGCCTGAATTCTCACGTTTAATGCGACCACATTTGGCTTTTGCCTTTTCTGATGTCCCCTGTGGCAAGGTGTCCATGGCCACACTGTCAGACCCACCTTCCTGACTGCGAAGTTCAGTCTTATCACAGCCTGACAGAAGCATCGAGCTCTAGCTACACACAGTCAGGCCATTGCAGCCCTGCAGAGTTGCACAGCTTCGGCAAGGGGCAGCACCACCAACCAGACGCTCACAGTGTTAGAAAATGTGTTTTCCTGCATGGGGTACACCTTCCACACTCCCGGGTGATCAAAGCACCCATTTCACCGGGCAAATCATATGAGCCTGGATGAGAAGTTTGCAAACTTCTTAGAAGTATCGCTGTCCCTATCACCTTCAGTCATCAGGCAAGGTCAGGAGAACTAATGGAAAAACTGGATCCAACAGAACAAGACTTAATTACATGCAACTACATAAACTGAGGAAGATGCGCGAATGTTTTGTTTTTCCAGATTTAAAGAGATCTTTTCTCTTAAGCTATCAACAATTTGGTAAAGCTATACCTTTGTGAACAAAGATGAAACATTTACTTTTCTCCCTACATGTTCCCTCCAGAATTCAGAAACTCTGTGAGTATTCTTATTTTTATGATAATATATTTATTTGCATAAGTTCAATAAGAATCTGTTCTCCTTGGAACAAAACACACTTGGAAACATGGGCTATATCGCCAAGGCTTTGCCTGGAATGTCAGATTTGAGAGATGTGCATGGACTCGGATATGACCAGACAGCTTCAAGAAACTGCTTAGAAAAACCGACCAGGTACCTTGCTTACAAGCTTCTAGCAAAGCAGTCTGAAAAAGAACTTAGATGGTCAATGTTCTTGCTACACTTATATAAATAATCAGGCCCAATCCAATGCAAACAAGGTTTACTGAGATTATCTTTGATTTAAAAACATGGGTAATTACAGAGAAAATGTCTACTTGCACCTTTGCAGATATTAGATATTGGTGCTGTCAATTGTTTTTGAGGTTTTCTTATATATCTTGAAGCTGGACCGGATCCTGAATTCTGTTTCCTTAAATATCTAGCTGAGACTCAGCAAACTATGTTTCCAGTTTTCTCCCAGCCTTCTGACTGGGAATCACTGAGCTCCTTGGAAGGGACAATACCGCATCCTCCTCACTACCCAGCTGGCAGCCAGACCTCAGGGACTTGAACCTTAGATGTGCGTCCCACCTGACACCTGGTCCTGCACAAACGCTAGAGACCTTCAGGTCACACTGACCAGGAAGAGAAGGAGTGACATCACCGTTGACTGCTTCTGCCCAAGATGCCCCATCAAGACTTTCCACTTTAGCTAAACATGAAACCCTCTCTTCTTTTCTTTCCTCTGGAAAGATAACTTGATCACTGGTATCTCCCAGGCCACTGCGAAGGGGATAGGTAACCTCTGAACTTAAAAACAACTTTTTTATTTCAGGCTAGGAGAAAATCTAACTGACCCCTGCTTTGGATGGGCAATTGTGCCCGACAAGATTTATCTTCGTCTGTGGTGGTCATTATTCTCTTTGGGCCTATGAGTGCCTGGATGGCTGGCACACAGCTGGGCAATGCCTCTTAGATTATCTAACTGTGCCCCTCCCTATTCTAGAAAGGACCTACCAGGAGGCATTAATGATTCAGCAATTGCTTCCTTTGGCAGGGCCTTTGGCATTTTCTTGGTGAGGAATAGACGCAAATGGGAACATGATCAGAAACCCCTCCTTAACTCTTGTAGGCATTGCAGATGCTTTTGCTAGGACATAAGATGCCCAGCAAAGATCCCCTGACTCTCTGACCAAAGTGGTTCTTGATAATGTAATAGAATAGCCTTGGATTCTCTTTAGCTGAGCAAGGAGGTGCTTGTGCTGTGGTCAACATCACCTGCTGTATCTGGATCAACACTTTGGTTATATAAGGTCATTGAGCAAGGCTTTTAGCTTAAAAGGATGAGGCCTTCTTTTGCTTGGTTTGGGCTTGGGAACTATGGCCCCAAAGTACGCTCCAAACATTGGGAATTATCCTGCTTATGGTTATCATAATAATCTCCCTGGTGTTGTATTCTCTCAAAAGTTTTAAATGCATGTTTATAGCTGCTGACAAGCAAATGATTTCCCCATAAGACTGGAACATCAAAGAAGGAATAAAGGGAATGACCGACCTAAGGATTATGAACCTAAAACTGTGACCTGCGACTGTCATGGAGATTAAGCCATAACATCATGCCACACCGAGGATCAACAGACATGCAGAGAATTTGATCAAAAAGGGGGAATTGTTCAAGAGAAAACCACAGGCCCAAAATGGCATCACTTGTGCTAAAACCCATGATAGCAAGCCTAGATTTAATATCTAACCTAATTGCTGTTTCAACCTCTCCCAGAAATATAACCTTAATCAATCAGTCTGGAATTTTCTGGTCAACACCAATGAGGTAATCTATTGAGGACCCTCTTCATCCCCCATAGAAAGCAGAAGCAATCTGCATGATAAAACTCTCACCATCCCCTTCCCCCACAAAAAAATGTCCTAGTCTAAAAATAACCCTTTCTTTTCTTTTGTTAATAGCTCCTTTGCCCCACCCTTCTTTCTGTAAAAAATTTTCATATGAAACAACCCCTCAGAGCGTCATTCCAGTTGCTAGATGGGATGCTGCTATATTCATAAATCACTTAACAAAGCCAATTAGATCTCCAGATTTACAAGGTGGAATTTTGTTTTTTAACAATAGATTTGGGAGCAATACAGATCCAAGCACAACTGTGCAAATTACTTCACATCTCTGAGCTTGAATTCCTCATCTACAGGGACATCGCTTGTCTGAAAGGATTAAATATGATGATTAAATTAAATGATGTTACATATATAATCACGGGGCCTATTAGCAAGGAGGCGCTGGACAAATATTTGTTGAATGTTAAAAGAAAGACAGACCGCCCTGCTCTGACCTCTAGTTAAAGAAATCCAGGGAGATCCTGGACTCGCCAAGAGCAGCTTGCTCAGTCCCTGGCTTCCGTAGACAACTCCTGCCCGCCCCACCCGCCATGGCCCCAGACTTAGATCCTGGCTGGGTTCAGAGGCATACAAGGGCAAGCAGTGGGAGCAGTCAGTCCTGTGTGCAGGTAACAAAGGGGTGCATTCTCTTTAGAGAGATTAAAAACAATAAAAGTCAGTCTGATTTTATTATCACCAAGCACCACAATTCTAAACAATGTCATTGACAAAATACTCCTCCCCACCCCCACCACCCACCTGTGTCACTAGAGGATTGTGTTCTGTGTCTCGGCTGAGTCCCTGCCTGACCTAAGACTTCCCTGTGGATGGATCAGAAGCCAAACCCCTGGACTCATCCAGCGACCGGAGATACTTTCAGATCTTAGTATCTACCAAGCCAGAGAATTCCTAAGCCTTTGGCCCCAAAATATCTTGAGAAGAACACAGTGTGACCGGCCAGCGTGTCAAGATGCCGAGACCAGAATAAAATGGGCCCAGTTGATCAGACAGACCCTTTGATCCTCTTTCACTGCCCCCTGGTTTGGTGTCGCGCAATAGGTCGAACTCCCCTGAAAACCGAAGCTTGACCCCGGGGTGATCTCAGGCCTCTATTAGGTTTTTATGCGTAACAAGAAAAGGCGGATGGGGGTGGCCACACTGACGGCTGGAACAGTTATCGAGTTCAACTCGTAAATGAGGAAACCAAGGAACCAGTCGAAGGTCATTCAGCAAGTAAATGGTGGAGAAGAGAAATGAGCTTCTAACTGGGGCATCATGGGAAGTGAGGTGGTGCCCGGCCAAGACTGAGCTCTGTCCTGGCACAAAGGGCGCAATCTCTAAGCATGGACCACTACTTTTGTGTTGTTGTCGTTAAAACAAGAGCAGAACCTACATCTCCAGGCTTGAGGGCGGGCTCTGCCCCGCACCCAGCTCAGTGACCATCCACCTTCTGTATGAACAAGTCTAGTCTGAGACAACACCCCCGCCCCCCCCTGCCCCCCAGAGATGCCCCATCCCACCTCGGGGCCCCTCTATTAAACAGTTCTCCTTTGTAATGTGTCGATTTAAAAAATCTACCTCCTCATCCCTTGTGCCCACTGGTTAGTCCTAGATTGAATCTCACTAGCACTGAGCCTTTTACAAAGAGATTTCGATGTTAAATCAGAACATGTTGGTCTCTGGATAGAAACTATCCAATTAACCTGACTGGATGGTTTAAAAAAAAAAAAAAAGATCTTTCATTAGTCATTCACCTCGAAGAAGCAGACGGTCTTTATCTTCATAAAAAAGAGGACACCTTAACTGTGGCAAACCTGCTGAATAAATCAAAACCAATGAGTTTGCAGGAGGCAAACACCCTCTATTAGATAAATTAAGGTGAGCGCCTCAAAAGGGGCCCATTACCCTGACAGGAGCGGACAGGAAAGCTTGTCTCTGTCCACCTTCCCTCTGAAAAGGCAGCATTGGTTAGACGCTGACACATATTTGTGTCAGGAGAGCAGGAGGCCTCAGATACCTTTCCACTCGACGCACACAGAACATTTAACCACCACTTTACAGCTTTACAACCTTTTGTACTCTTTAAAGAGATGTTCAGCACTGTATTTGGCCCTCAGAGAAATCCTGTGATGTAAGTAAAGAAGGCACTTGGATTTACAGGTGAGGAAGTGAATCAAAGAGTGGCCGGACGTGGATGGACAGGCCATCGATTCATCCATTTGGCAAATGAATGAATGCCGAGCACCGTGCTTGGTTCTGCCAAGGTGACGCTAAGCAAGAAAGACAAATCTCTGCTTCCACACCCCTCAGAGAGGAGAACACAGAAGATTAAACAAACGTGTGGGATAAGAGCTAGGAGAGGGGAAACGGTGGGAGAAGCAGTGACCCTGGAAGAGGGTCCTGAAGGATGAATAGCAGGCAGCCAACCAGAGACGCTGCCCCAGGGAGGCAGGCTTAGGAAGGAGCTCCAAGGACGGAAGGCAGCTGGCGATGCGATGAGAGACACCAGCCAAGTGTGCGCACACACACAAACAGCAGGATACAGGAGCCCTCTAAACAAGGAGATGGGAAACAGAGTGGTAGGTCCAAATGTTTTCATATTCCACATGTTCCTGGGCCTTCAGAATGTTCTGGAGTTCCATAGTGTTAGCGTTGAGCTATAATGAGATTTGTCCACAACATTTGAAAGGTGACGGTGAAGCCAGAACAGCTGCTCCTCTTTCCTCATGTCAGGTGCCTCCTCTGACTTTCTGGTCTACCTGGTCACCCTGCCAAGGCTGAACGCACAAGTCCTGAGACCTCCCGCCAGCTTCCGCGCCTGTACAATAGCCAGGATATGCCAGAGTTGAGGGGAGTTTGCATCTCACCGGACTGACATGAAGGGGAAAATGGCACTTATCGCCTGTTTTCATCTCTCAGCTTAGGCCCTGGACCTAAAGTGACACACGTAGGCCAGGAAGAAGTGGGCGGCAGGCATTAGGGAAAGACAGGAGGCTTCACAGTCCTCAGACATGGTTTCTGTTGACACTTTGAATTGCTTTTGCAAAAAACACATGAGTAATGCCTCAAATTTAAGGTGTCTGTCTCTTTTTGGGTCAGATTAATGGTTCTTTTGATGAACAGCTATTTTTGAAACAGAGTTCCCATGGGGTATTTTATTTCCACCTGTATTCCCATGATGGCGGGGTGGGGTGGGGGGAGTCGCAGCACAAACAAAACCAGCTTTTGGTCCTCGGTTTGGCTCGAGCTTCTCCTCGTCTCATTGCGTCTTAGTCCTTCTCTTGTCAACTGTGAGTTCTCTTCTATAACCACTTTCTCCCAGCTCTGAGTTCCATTCTTTCTAGTTTGCTTTCTAGATCCATAAAATGTTTTGCCTTTCTTTAGTCAACAAAATTTATGAAGTTATTTTGTTATAAATTGCTACTCCAGCCCCCCTTCTCCAGCTGCCATAAATTCTTACCACAACTCCCATGTGTTCCGTGACTGGGAAGACAGGGTAGCTTTTACGACACTGCTGTTGGTGCAGAAACATTGCCAGGGAGCTCGGACACGTAAAGAAATAAAAAAGCTCCCACCACAATCCTCTGAGCCAAACTCCTACTCCACAAGGCAAACGAAGTTTCTCTTGTGCGCCATGGGGACTCTAAGATTACAATGGATATGGCTCTACTCTTTATGTTCTTGAAAGTATCTACTGTCAACCTGTGGCCTGGGGCCACTGGTGGCCAATAAGAAGTTCTTATTGATTTATGATCACTTGCTATTTATAAACTCCACTCTCAGTTCCTTTGTATGAAAACATTATGTCTATTGAACATACTACCGTCTGAAATTATGTTTTTATCTCTGTTCATTCTGTCTGCCTCTCCCAACAAAATATATGTTCCATGAAAACAAGGACCTCATTTCAGTCTTGCCCAGAATTGTATCCCCGGTATACAATGCCTGATACACAGTAGATACTCAGTACATATTTGGTAGATGGACAGACGGATGATGGACGGATGGTGATAAGGTAAAGGCACTGTAAGGACTCAATCCACTCAAGGAGTTTACAAAATGTGTGTTTACAGCTGATGTGTTACGCCCTCATGTTAACGACACAATTATGACTCGGCTTTCTCCTGAACATCAATGTGCTTTGGTTTCCTTTTGCCCCATACCAAGCATCTTATCATTTGGCTCTCAGTCAAACCAGTTCCTCTCTTCTCTGCTTCTATGAGGGCAATGTGGTCACATTGGAGGTCAAGATTCGTGACGTCATTGGTGAGGCTGGAAATTTAACATGCTGGGAAAGTTTAAATACTGGTTTCTGAAGATTTCTGGGGCACCTAATTGAATTAGAACATAGTTAATGGCATTTAATCTAAGCCAAGAATCTAGGAAGACTAGTACGAAACATGCAGCTTCAAACAGAATAGCATCACTTATTGGTTTACTGTATGGGGTACCATAAAGGATTTTGTCTGAGGGGAAAAGGGAATTTCTCAGATTAAAAAAAAAAAAAAAATTTTTTTGAAAACTCCTCTTCTAAATTATACCTAAGTCCCTTCCATTTATAACCTCCTACAATTCTCCCATTTCCACTCAAGGATTCCAGTCAGTTCTTTCCACATTTGTAAAATAAATCGACATACTTACAATGGAGATCTGAATCATAGTTACGTAGATCTGCGTATCCTTCAAAGTGAGAATATAACCATATATTATACAGATTTCTATACTTTCCAATCTTTTTTTGATCTTCATGACAGACTTGTGAATTTTGTATGACAGAGTATCTCCTATACCCCAAATTGGCATTTGTGAAAGCTGGAACGCTGAGGTTTGTCCGAAACCACACAGTACATTATGACTAAGCCAAGGCCAGACCCAGCTCCTAATCTTGCAATCTTCGCACCGTCTGCCCTGACACTCTTCCCTCCTCAACCCATGGTAGGCATTATGAATCAATCATTGCACTACTTCCCACTGTGCCTAGAAGCAACTTTATTTAGAAGCCACTACCAGTCAATGTCAGATTGAAATCTGAGAATTGAAGCCTATCTGCCCTCGCTGTACTAACCAAGTTCCTTCTGCAAATTAGGAAGCCCCTGGTGAAAAGCAATACAGAGTGAAAATTGCTGCTTGCAAAAGGAGAATGAGTATTAGAAGACTACAAGAAAGGTGAGTTAATAGGACAGGAGATGGGGTGAATTTTGAATTTTACATTCTATAGTTGCCTGAAAGTCGTAAGATCTCGGTTTAATTTTCCTCTGGTTGCTGTAGGAAGCACGAATGAATCATTGTCACCACCATGAAATATTTAACTGTTACATGCAAATGGCTGTTAATTACATTCCCTGCTTCCATTAAAGAGGTAAATGACTATTTCAACCTCTCCCTGGGTGACCAGTATGTACATATTCTGTCCCTAATTCCTCCATGAAAACATTTAAATGGTGCTTTTTACAATCAACCCAGCTTTAAACTAGCAGCTTTAGAGGTGACGTGCTAACTCTGAAATAACATCTTACATAAACTCAAATGATCCTTTAGTTATGGGAAAACAAATGCAGGTGCATCTCTTAGAATCTTTCTTGGGTGATTCATTCTTATTCTAATTTAGCAAAAATGTTAACTAATAATAAAACTGATAATACACCTGAAGAGGTGAGTCAGCAAACACCAACAGATCATTTCCTCTTAGATGGGCTGACTGCATCTTCCCTATTTTCTCCAAATAAAGAGCTTTAAAAAGAGATACTTCATAAATTAGCACTTAGCATAAGTAAAAATCTATTTATTTGCTGGGAAACTAGAACAAAAATAGAAATATGACTGTATCCAGGGATTGATGACTTTCCCAGAATTCCAACCTAAACATAGATCATCTTTGTCTGAGAATACCCTCCTTTTGTGTCCTGGAAAGAAGTTTCCCCCAAACCTGGAACCTGGAAAGAAACATTTTCCCTGCACTGACTAAGCTCTGTCCTCCCCTGAGCACAGGCAGCAGCGGGGTGGGTCTACACCTTGAGATCACTGAGTCTTTTCTTATTTAATTGTACTTTGAAAACAGACTGTATTCTCAGGCACCTGTGGCCAGTTGGGATGTGGGAATTTGCACTTCTTGTTTGAGAAGGCCATCCAACTTGGAGGTCACCCAGGTGAGCTTTCATTACGGCCTCCTTCTCCCTGATTATCCTTGAAGGCACATCCTGGACATCAGCAGTCCTTGCATTTTGATTCTTCTAACTGATCCCTGAACTCACGTCTCTCTAACTTGGCCATAATGGCTACCATTTATTAAGCACTATTATATGCTTGGCACTGTCCTCGGAGCTTTACGGATGTCATCTTACAAGAACCCTAAGTATGAGGTAGATGGCTAAGGTCATCCCCATTTTACAAATGAGGAAACTGAGGCTGGTGGAGATGAAATGATTGCTCCCAAGTCACCCTGCTAGTAAGTGGCAGCACCTGAATTAAAAGCCAGGTTCCAGAGCCCTTGCACTAAATTCTATGTAACCTTGCCTCATAGCCAATGACATTTCTTGCAGACACTCAAAGAAATGAGAAGATAGTGGATTCTGTCACGATCCTTCAGCCACCCATGTTGCTGTGCTGAACCTACAAAACATTTTAACATCAGGATCTAAGACATCAAGGAGATGATTTTCTTAACTATTCTCAGCAATGGCTTAAAATGAAAATGTTATGGGCATTGGTATTTTGGTGACCTAGCAGCAGAAGTTCTTTTTCATGTTTGGGGAATTTTCTCCACCTGAAGCATCTTGTTAGAAGGCAGGGCCCAAAATGTGATGTTTGGCTTCCCAGCCTGCTTTGAAGGGAGGACATGGCCCAGGCCCATCTATTCAGAGAGTCCCACCCAGAACTTTAAAACAGTAGGTAGAGATGCAGAGAAGCAGAGATTGTGAAGAATCTATTTTGAGGGCAAGCAGTAGGAAAAGAATACCCCATTGCCTGGAAAGCAGGTCAGTAGTGCCCAGCGTACTAACTGCAGCCATACAAGCTGTGGTGTCCAGGTTGATGGCAGCAGGTGCTAGGACCTCACCAGCCTAGTTCCGTGGCAAGGGGCGGTCTGCAATTCCAGCCTTGCTCCTGGCTGCCCAGTTACCCAGCCTTTCAGGCCATTGTGCTCTTTCAACACATTTCTTCTCTGCTTGTCAGTCAGTTTCTGTTGTTTGCTCTCACTAGACCAGGGAAGCAGAAATCTAGGATCACAAATGTCTCCATTCTCCGCAAACCCTTGCTGATCACTGAAGAGGGCAGGGGAAAAGCAGGGGAGGAGCGGGAGGATCTAAGTGTATGATAAAACCCAGAACCTGGAATTTCTGCACCTATACCTAAGATAATCTATGTAGGAGTAAAGGTCAACTCTGAAATAATTCATCTGTACATGACCACTGCAGCTAAATTTACCAGGCATGCAGATGCCGCTAACAGCTCCTGTTGTTTCCTAGCAGCATGAAGCTGGATCCAGCAAACACCAGGAGGTTTGCAGAAATACAAAGTATCCTGCGGAACAGGATAATGTGTCTCCAGATTAAAGGGGAAATATCTGACTGATACTAAACAAGGCAAGGAAGTTTTCTATGTGAAGAAGGTTTTCCTGAAAGAAAACATTCTTCAAAAATCAAGTGAGTAAAAGCTGAAATACGCAGGGTGCATAAATCCCAGGGTTTTACAATCTATGCTTCTTTGTACTTGCAGAGCTGCATGCCTTTGTGGAGTGGGTTTGAAACATGCACATGCTACAAAATTATGTGTAAATGTTTTCTACCAAAATAACTTACCCTTTAAAATTCCTAGCCACTTATATGTTTCTAGTAAATACCCACACATACTTGTCTGATTGAGCTATAATCCAACAAATGTTTTTTCTATGGGTTAAGCACTTTACAAGGCCTAAGAAAACAGATGAATGAGGTTGGTCGTTGTCCCTCAGAATTCTTGGGCTAGTTCAGAAACGGCTCCATGAACAGAGGTTCACAATGCAGTGTGACAAAAGCTAACAAAGGGAAACACAACGTGTGATAGGAACAGTGATGATGGAGTAGCTGTCTGGGGGAACCTAGAAAGACAAGGTGTATTTTTAAAAACCTCAAAGGAAAAAATGTTATAAAGTTGACTCGATTAATAAGTCATCGATTTTGTTGTTTTAGATGCTACAGGTGCCTACATCATTTTCTCCAAACTAATAACACTCTGATTTCCTTCTGGTGATTTACCAGCACCCCACTGTGTATAACGGAGGGAGAGGAATTCCAGGCGCCCACCTCCCAGAACAGATGCTAAAGTCACCGCAGCCTTCCTCTCCCCACTCTCAAGACAGCCAGGAAGCAGACCTGTGGGCTGTGCTCAGCCACTTGGACCGTCTTCTGGGACTGAGTCTGAAACAATTACTACAGGGAGAGAAGGGTAGACCTACATGTAGGCAAGACAGGCTCTTACAACCATGAAGCCGTTGCCGCCGTTCCTCTGCCAGGCTTCCTGAGTCCTGTTTGGTTCCTACCCTTTCCCAAACCCAGTCCTCCAGCCTGTCTTGTATTCTGAGAACCTGCCATAGTTTCCCCAGTCAATGCCATTTGCTTCAGCAGCTAGAGTCTTTGCAACCAAGGGTCCTTTACAGCTGGACCTCTCATGGCAGGACGTGTAGCCCACCAAAGCTCTCCTCAGTCCAGGTCACATCCTCCTTGCCAAAGAGGACATGTTTCCTTCCTCTACTACCTTCACGCTCCGCTTATCTTTCATCTTCCCCATCAGGTGTGCAGCAGCTCAGTTCCTCATTTGAAAATCTACGGCCTCAAGACCCCAGAAGTTATTTTACATGGGAATTTTACAAGATCCCAGAAGTTATTTTCCATAGACACTGGTTGCTGCTGAGGCAGGCATCCACCTTCCCAAGCCTTTGAATGCCATTACATGTCATGTGGCAGGGTTGCCCACATAGAGATTACGGAGCTAGACATGATGTTAGACCTCAAGTCTCCTCGCTTCAGTTGTATAGGTAACTGAAGCTGAAAGTGCTGCCAGGGCTTGAGGAACCCATTCAACTGCATGTATGGAAGAGACTGTCCATCTCCACAACTTGGGGGCTTCTGGTCCAGATGGAGTGGCAGTGAGAGCTTCATGCCCGCCTCCATACACAGAATAACCGCAGGGTTGTTGCGGAGAATAATAAGCAGTTGCCACTACTATTTATCAAGTGTTTCAAGAGGGCAGGGACCAAATCTACTTTGTTCACTGCCGAATCCCCAACGACTCACACACACGTTGGAGCAAGAGCTCATTATGCAGTTCTTGAATCAATGAACGTCAGGCATGGAGCTAAACACTTTACATTATCTCATTTCATCCTCTCAACTTGGTGGCAGGTATTACCCTCCATCTATAGCAGATGTGACAGTAGAGGCTCTGAGAAGTTAAGTAACTAGGAAATGATGGCATTGGGACTTGAATCCAGGCCCGAGTGACTCCGGCTTATGTTGCTGGGCGCCAGCCACGTGGTGCTGTGGCGCCCTCTGCTGCCTGCGCAGCGCCATCAGGGAGCCC